>NC_056727.1:273619792-273979792 GCF_019279795.1 Protopterus annectens
TCAGTTATGTTTCTCTGACTAAAGATAATTTCTTTGTTAACAAGGTATTAAAGCTACAAACAACATCAAAACAATCAGAGTTCATTTTTACCAAACTGATATATTCCAAATGTTACTCTTATACAAGATGCCAACTCTTTATTTATGAAACATTTGTATTTTAAAATTAAGCCTCTTCTAATGAGTCTTTAATCAATTCCAAGTACTGTTAGTCTAACCTTATAAAATGGTGCCCGCATTCCTGTTATCTGCCTGATAAATTTTGCTGGATTCTCTCCCATCTCATTATTTGTGTCTTGTAATTTATAAGTTCTCTCACAGTTCTTATTCATTGGCTTTAACAGCAATTTAACCAATAGGGAAAGTGCTTATTTTTTCCTACACAATGCTGTTCTCAGTATGTCCATCGATATCAATAAAGCAGGAGAATGCAAGGGTCATTCAAACTTCTCTCCAGGTCAAACACTGTTTTCCCATTTAACTAACCCAGATACATTTGTATCATTCAGAAATTCATGATATAATTTATTTCATATATGAAGTAAGAAATACATGTAGACATACAAGGTAACTGCCACACCAGAGACGTTTGTATCCAGCATTCCTTTACATCTTGCCTTCTATTTTTTTCTCTAATATTGGTCATTGCATTATTTATCTAGGGTGTATATCAAAAAAACGAACGTTGAAAAGTTTGAACACCAAAACCTCGAACTTGAAAGTTCGAAGACTGAAAATATCAAAGCCGTGGAACATCGAATTGGGCCGTTTCCATGGCTTTGCTATTTCCTCCACTATGGTGCGATCTCAGAGTTGGTATATTTAAGTAGGGGGGGTGTGAGGGGCACGGCTCCCCCATGTTGGGGGGGGGTGTAGGGGGTAAAGCCCCCTACATTGGAAATAGTTTGTAGTATTCATGTGTTTCACATTTTGTTCTGGAACAATGCTTTTTTTCCTGGAGAAAAAAATCGCTGTTCTTAGTTTCGAGGTTTTCAGCTTTTTTGGTTTTGGGTTCGATGTTATAACATTCAAAGATTTGACACTTTGATGTTGTGATATAGACCATTTATCTATTTGTTTATGTATTGCATGTTGCTACTTAGGTTAAATTCTATGGGGCAGAATATTTTTTTCTGAAGATGTATGTTGAAAAACATTTTCTACAATGTACAGAATACAGATGCCTTGAGATACAATGGCAGGTGTGATAATATGGCCTCAAATCAATGACAGTGATTTTATCATGTCACAGTATCTCTAATTACATATGTAGAATGCATATAATTAATGATTAAAACATGGAGTATAAGAAATAAGACAGGTATTTAAAATGCAATGCAATAAAAGGGCTAGTAGTTTGATGGCAGAATACATAACTACGAATTTTATCTATAAATCCATCCATCCGTGAACACCTTATTCCCATTTTCACACAGGGGGTGTGTTTCATTTGTACATTAAAATTAAGCCTATTCTAATCAATCTATAATCAGTTTAGTGTAGCCCCAGCACTGCTTGTCTATCCTTATAAAATAATGTCCACATTCCTGTTATTTGCTGGGTAAATGCTTTCTGGATTCCCTCCATCTCATTACTTGTGTCTTGTAATTATACTCACAGCCAATCATCTAGAGCCAATGTTCATACTTCCAGGTGGTTAGCCATGCCACGGGCTCTCTATAAATATGAATTATATGTACTTACAACATGTAGTGTCATGGCAATAGTGGAGTTGGCAGAGAAACGTGTCTGTTTGCTAACAGGTATTCAGCTATGACCTCATTAGAAAGATTTATTTATTTATTTAAGTTTGTTTGCTGTGGGAGTACACTGATGATTAGTGGGCACCTGCAGGCATAGTCCAGGTGAATAAATTCACAAAAAATAAAGCAGAACTAATTCAAAAACCCAGATTAATCACCGAAGGAAGTCTTTGTCTAAATAGTATTACTCTGAGTATGGAAACATGCCTTTATTTGAGAAAATTACATGCATGTGGTGAAATTAGCATGGACGTAGGCATACCTCTCAAGTGCACATCATTATGAGCAACGTACCTCATTTGGGGTCTTAAAAAAGTTCCTGTTCCTCGAAGTTCTACATTGGAATGGCCTGTCACATATTCAGTGTTAAGAATTTTTTAACTGATATTCATGGTAAATAGAATTGAATCATATCAATTCATTAACAGATCTTTTTTATGTTCTTTTCCACACTTTTTGTTGTTTTAATCAAAAGTCAACTGATGGTATTGTTAACTTCATCTGGGAGCTTAATCTTGTAGTAACCTTCATAGGAGTGGGATAATTTTAAGTTGCTGCAGGTTCTGAGTCTCATTAATTTTATTTCTACTGCTTGTTTACTGTTTGTATTTTACTTGCTTCGGGGGTCTTTTGTTGTATAACTCTCAATAGTGAGAGAATTGTGAATTGGTACAGGATCTAAGCCTCATATATTACATTTTACCATGTTTTTCTGCTTACATCTTACTTATTCTGGGAACCTTAGTCTTCTATCTCTCACAGTTGTGAGAGAATTGTGAATTGCTGTAGGATCTGAGTCTTATATATACACTTGGACTACATTTTTACTCTTCAGTGATTGGAATCCTCTCTACCTCATCTCCTATCACCTGTGCTGAGCTGTGCAGCAATATTCTGCAGTGCCCTGCATAGACACAAGCACTTAGAGTTGCAATTTTTCCATACAAAAATTCCTGTGCTATTTTCTCAAGTATCTAGCCAAGTGTAGCACAGCTAGTTTGCCCACCAAGAAGCATTACCACAAAAGTGTTGTTTTAAGATCAGTTCTAGACCTACCAACCCATAGCCCAATAACTCGAAAATCTAACTGAACTGCCTCTCACAGATCACAAAAAATAGAACTCACAGTCATGGATGTGCACTTTACTACTGCCTCTGTAGCCAGCCTGGTGGAGATGGGCATCCTGAGACAATAGAGCAATTCTCTCATGTTTACTGACAACCACCTTATTCCTAAGCAGAATGACTCAATATGCAACAGATGTAAATACACTATGTCTTTGGAGACAAAGCTCTCACATACAGGCACTGATATTTCCAAACATATTGCCAGTAACACAAACACTACATCTACTATGGATGAGACACATAAACTTACGTATACTAATGTTCCTAAATTCAGTCTATCCAAACTTCAAATGCCTACCATATGGTGTTCTCAGCAAGCCTACCAAACACTCTACAAAGACAACACTCCCCATGACACATACAGCCACATCACACAATGTCTCAACCTCTAAGCCATTCAGGCAAGCTGCCATGCAACCCAATATATTGGTTATTGGAGGATCTCTTGTGAGATGCACTGATGCTCTCCTCACCAGGTTGAACAAGGAGACAGTCATGGTCAGTTACCTATCAGGGACAAGGATCCACCAGATCACACATGCACTTAGGACATTTAACCACAAGTACAAATATGACTTTTTCATAGTCCATGTGAGTGTTAATGACCTGAGATGTTCCTCCCAGGATTTAATGAAGAGAGAGGTGATAGAGCTTTCAGATCATGTGTTCCAGGCAAGTATTAGCCTAGCATTGAGTAGCATTCTACCTTCTCCAAGGATGATGCCACAATATAAACAGAAGATGATTGATTTTAACAATTGGTTTAGTTACTGGTATTATTCTAAGGGGTCCAATACTTCTCAGCCTGGGAGGACACGATTGATAGACCACACTGCTTTGCCAAGGATGGTCTACTCCTGTCCTCACTAGGCTTTCCGAAATTGGCAAAAACATTATCCAACCCTACAGTTCCTTTTTAGGCAATGCAGATCTGATAAACCTTCCAGCATTTTAAATTCTATGCAAGTTAAACTTAAGATGTTACTGCTTAATACTATAAGTCTCAATGACAAGCTCCATTCCCTGGAAGTACTCCTTACTCTGGAGAGTGTTCACATCTGTGCAGTTACTGAAACATAGTTTAAAGGCACCCAACAATACAAGGCTATAATGCCTTCCACACATTTAGACTAGCTACTGTACAAGAAGGGACAGGAGATGGAGGTGTATCAATCTACATAAAAAGTAAGCATACCTCAAGACTGGTCAAAAGGTATAACATGCTTGAGCTACTCCACGTCCAACAAATATTAATTAAAGACCAATACCATGTCCTTGCTAACTATAGGTACCCATCTATGACCCAGGATAACCATGCCATGTACTTGCATGTATTAGAGTCACTCACACTTCAGCCTGACACCATATTCATGGGTGATGCCAATTAGACCACCATAAACTGGAGTACATACACAACCACTAACATGCAGGCTCAAAGATTCCTTGATATTGTCAACAAAAATGCCCTGGATCAGCTAGTCTGCACATGTACTAGGGGTGCAAATATCCTGGGTCTGGTATTCATAAATATGAGAGAATGTTGCCCCCCTACCCCCCGTGTGATGTCTGCACTTGTCAGATCACATCACAAAATGGTCTTCACTAAAATAAATGCAAATGTTGAACTCCCAACAAATCCTAGAACTTTAAGAACTTTCCAAAGTTAACTACCTCCTATTAAATTATGTCATAGTAAAATCTGAAGTCCCCTCAGAACATAGTAACCTATGCAGAAGTGTTTATGGAAATCCTATATAAGCATGTAAATAACTGCATAGCAAAAGCACTACTAAACCTAAGTAAACTTGGGAAAAATTCCAAAAAGAAGCCTCCTTGGTAGACCCACCAGTATAAATACTTTATAAAACAAAAGAAAGAAAATTCTGTCCAAAAATAGGAAGGCTATGGACAAAAGACAAAACTCCTTCATCAGTCTCAAAAAGCAACTCGGGGGACTAGTCAAGTTCCCCAAAGGTGACTCTGAGGGAAAAATAGCCTCCACAGATAACCATAAGGCATTTTCAGTTATGTACACAACCTAAAAGGGAACACCCAATAGTGTGCTGAAGTAATTGTAAATGGAACTTCCTATACTGAACTGGGGGATAGAGCAAATTTGCTAGTTGATAAAATTAGCTCCAGTTTTGCCCTCCTATCATCCGCAGTTCCACCAATGAAATACCCTCTACCATTTCTCCCCCAACTATTGCTAAAGAACTGGTCCTCACTGCACTCTCCAGAGCTAAAAACACTGCATCAGTGGGTCCTGATAATGGCCTAAGATGCCTTCAAAATAGCTTAAAACATGACCTGTCAGGCCTACTAGAATCTCAATTCAACCCCAGCCTCCAGACAGTCTTAATCACTAGGATTTGCAATGATCATCCCTCTACACAAAAGCAGACCATCAACAGACTCAAAGAACTACAGACCCATAAGTTTCACTAGTTTTATATGTAAGATCATGGAAAGAATTATTATGGGCCTGATAAACAAAGATGTAGGAAATCATCAAACACTGGATCAATCCCATTTTAGTTTTATAAAGGGCAGCTCATGCCTTCTAAACTTGGTAGACATCTTCAAGAAGGTCACTAGAGGCATGAACAAGGGCAAAATGGTACATACTGCATAATTTGACCTGGCAAATTCATTTGAGACAATACCTCACTTGGGTATTATAGACAAACTCATAAATGTAGGCATAAGTCCCAATTTTACCTGATGGATAGCCAAATGGCTTACAGATCGAACATATGTAGTTAGGGTGGGGAAATCCACCTCCACCAAGATGACTGTTAATAGTGGTGTACAACAGGGCTTGGTACTGGGACCTTTCCTGTTTGGAATACACTTCTCTGAAGGCAAAGAAGATGTAGAGGATCTTTTTCTGACCAAATTTGCAGATGACTGCAAGTTGGGTGCAATCACTGATTCACCTAAATATCTATATATCCTACAGGAAGGTTTGACAAAGGCAAATATCTGGTGCCAAAACAATGGCCTAAAACGCAATGCAAAAAATGCATAACTATACCCTATGGGAAGACAACCACCCCTACAAATTGCAACAACAGTAGACCCACTGGTAAGGACATGGAACTCAGGTTGAGAGTAACCTTAAGTTTGACTACCATGTGTCCATGGTGGGAAGAAAGTCATGCTACAGGATGCAATTTATAATTGAGGGCATGGCATCCAAATTTATTTATTTATGTATTTTACATTTGTTTATCGGGATGATCTGACTGGGTGCAAGCCCATTTTCAGTGGAGGCCTGGGGAGAAAAGCTCCTTTGGACAGTTAACAAAATTTGAATGCCATAATAAAAATTCCAATGATATAGCAAGATTCAAAGTCATACAAATATGGGGTCTATATTAGAACATCAAAGTCTTGAAACTCTGAACTAATTAACAACAGCATAGGTGACCTTGAGACTCGTGACCCTAATAAATTTGGATTGGATAAGGGCAGGTAATACAATTTCAACCTAGCTGATTTTTTGCAAGATCACTGAAGCCACAGACAAGGACCAAACTGTCCATACTGCATAATTTGGTCTTGCTAAAGCATTTGATATCACTGTCCATGTAAGCATCATAAGCAAACCATCTAATCTTGGTGTTGACTCTTACATTGTCATCTAGGTAGCTAAATAATGGAATAATTTAGTTGATCAACTTTTTAAAATGTCAAAAATTCATGTGTGTGACCATATGATTAACATTTTAGTATATAGAATGTATTTTATTGAGATAGTAGTACAGAGGTGATCAGAGAATATGCCCTTTTTCCCGCTGTAGTGTGATCTCAGAGTTGCTATATATAAGTACCAGGGGATGTGGGGGGTGCAGGGGGCTTGCCCAACTGCAAAAAATGCTGTCTGATGCATCTTCTTGCTTTGCAACTTTTTAAAATGTCAATCATATGTTCTCAACCATGTGAATTTTAACATTTTAAAAAGTCAATCAACTAAACTAGATCCCAAATTAACTTATGAAACACAACCGCATAGAGCAAGTAGAGATTATTTCCTCTTATCATAGAAATATTACTAGCAGCATCTCACACAGTTCAGCCTCGGAACTCCTTCTGGTTGGTGTTGCTTCTTAGAAGAAAAAAAATGGCCATCTGAGGTCTATGGGTTACCAAGTTTGCTGATGACTGCAAACTGGTTGCTGTTATTAACTCAGCCTATGGTGCCCAATTCTCCAAGAAAGCTTTGCTGAAGCTTACACTAATCATGGATAAGTCTAATTTGTAAGCAGGAGTACAGTTACCTTTGGTATGACCTCTATCCCTTATCACTGGTGTTCCTCTTGAAACAGACTCCATTATTAGTGAACTATATCCATGTTGGCAGTGTTAGCAACAGTGTCTCTATTGTAAAAATCCTTCATCTTCACATAGCTTATGTATTGAATTATCTCTACTAGGCTGAAGTTTTTCACTCCTCCTAGATGAGACCAGTCATTAAATGTAAAGTACCCTTTGAAATGTACCTCCTTAACTACATTATCCAGTTTGGAAGTTACCAAAGATTCCTTACTAAATCAGATACACTTAAAATGGCCCAAAAGGGCAGCTAACCTAGTACTTATCTATGAACCTATTTAGAATCAGGAATACTCAACCTGCAGTGGCAATTTAGTAATCACTTCCCTAACTTCTGGCATTGTCCTACCATTGCACTCACCTTCTATGTTCTTCCACATAAGCATGTGGCTATTCAATTCAACAGTCTTTTCCCTACTAAATCACTCCTGTTTCCCTATTAGCATCCTGTGTTAGAGAGGGTATAAAGTCTTGCTGAAGTCCATGCAATCTATATATGTTAAATATGGAAACCTCACAATACCGCAACATGATTTGGGATAGTTCACACAGTTAGATGAATGCTCTGAGGTGGATGATCCTTTTTTTTTTTTTTTTTTTTTTTTTACAACAGCTTTATTATAAACTATACACAATCAATTGCACTAGCTGACTGAATTACCAGTATACAGAAAGAAAAAAATCTACAATACAATACTCTTAAAAATGCATACTCTCATGGTATGAATAGCAAGCCTAACAAATGAATAATTAGATTTAAGTAGCTGTCTAACACTAAGCTTTGATATAGTTGCTAAACATATACCAAACTGGCCAGTGCCAAATCAGATACCCTACACAGACCATCTCAAAAAACTCCAGCTTTACTCTGTCACATATTGCTTACTCAAAGGCGATCTCTGCCTAACATACAAAGCTATGTCAAACCCAGAGCTGTTGGACATGCTCCACTTAAAGAAATCCCAGTCTCTCTGAGCTACACACTCTAGGGACCTAAACCTTGTCACCACAATAAACAGAACATGCTGGAGGGATAGATTCCTGTCCCAGAGACTTCCCATACTCTGGAAAAAAACTACCTATCTACATCAAACAAAGCTCCTCATTAGCACTCTTCAAGAAAAATCTTGATGATTGGATGGGAGATAGGAAATTCATCCTGGGGATCACTTCTGTGGCTCTGCTTGACAGGGGCACAGGAAAGTAATTTTCTTGGGTGGCTAAAGCCAGGGTACCATTTGGCTAGGCTTATATAGGCCCCAGGGCCAATAGCCGAGTACCTACCTATGAACCTATGATTTTAAGAATAGGAATTGTGATGTTCAATTTCCTTGAGGTTAAGGCCGTCTGCTCATAGCTGTTTTTATAAATATTCGATACTCCACCCACTACCACTTACAGCCCACCAAAAACCTAGGTTGTATGGCCATGCAGCTCTAAATAAAGAGTATCTATGTACCTATAGAAATGCATTATCAAAAACTCTTGAGGTTAGCATTAACCATAATCTTAAAGAAGTTCTCTAAAGTAATAGCTAAGTGTTTAAGTGAATATGAACTCTGTGAATCTGGAACATGGGAACAAATTGTGTTGCACAATTACCACTTATTTCTTGCGGGAGAACAATACCTGTTTTAGCAAGGTTAATTCTCAAGCTTAATATTGCTGCAAAGCGTAAGAGTAAGGTCGGAGTGAAGTTTATATCTTTAATATAGTCTTCACATAACATAATCATCTGCAAAAATAAGTGTGATGATCCGTGTTCCATGAAGCTTTCAACCCTTCATTTTATCTGTACTCTGGTTAAGAATTCAGTTCTTGGGGTGTATAGCTTATAGAAACAAGCCTGAGGAAGGTGGGCACACCTGTCTAGTGCCTTTGGCTAGCTTAAGTATGGTGTTCAGGGTACTACTGGTTAAAACTGCAACTTAAGAAGAACCATTAAGCACTTTTGTTGAACCACATATTTTGTATAAGTCACCATTTTAAAGCCCATTCTCACTTTTTGTCAAAGTGCATTATCAGCCAGATGGAATCTGTAACTTACCACAGTCATTCATTTGAGTTCTGATGATATGGAGTGAGCAGCTGATTCACACTACTTCTTGCTTGAAAGACTACCAGGGTGGATAAAATGTTTACTGGTAAAATTCTCTTGGTGTTATGGTTAAAACCCTGCACAAATCTTCAGATCCACATAAATAAAGGAGCTATGGTAGTAGTTATTGAAATTATTTCACAAAAAAAAATATGTGTATGTATGTATGTATATATGTATGTATATATATATATATATATATATATATATATATATATATATATATATATATATATATGTATGTGTGTGTGTGTGTGTGTGTGTGTGTGTGTGAATATCTCTCTCTCTCTACATATATATATATCTACACATATATATATATATATATATATATATATATATATATATATACATATATATATATATATATATATATATATATATTTTATATATATATATATATATATATATATATATATATGGGATCAGGACACGTGTGCCTGTTTCGCAGATCAGACTACAGTGCGAGTAAGGGAAAATTCCCTTTTCCCCAATGTAGTGCGAACTTGGAGTGAGAATAATAAAGTGTGGGGGGTGTGAGGTGTGCAGGGGGGCCCCCTGCAGAAACGTAGATTTTTTTTTGAACTACACATACACGGAAGCACTTTTTGATGTTAACTGCTTTCGTGTATGTGTGTTCGAAGTTTTGTGATTCGGACATATGCTACTCGAGCTTGTGTCCTAGACCCATATAAATATATATATATATATATCATATATATATATATATATATATTATATATATATATATATATATATATATATATATATATATATATATATATATATATATATATATATATATATGGTTCCCCTTCAGAAGACTGAATTACTGAAAACTCGAAATTCATAAGCTCGAAGCCAGAATCTCGAGTTTTCAGTAACTCGAAATTCTGCATGGGAACAAAAACACCTGCAAAACAATTTGCTAATGTTTGTGCATGGGGCACACCCCCACTGCACCCCCCACACCCCCCCTCTTAAATATACCAACTCTGAGATCGCACTACAATGCGGATGAGGGAAATCTCCCGTTCCACACTGTATTCAGAAGCGCACAACAAAAGAATTTCCGTTCCTCCGCTATAGTGCGGTCATGGAGATGATATATTCAAGCAGGGAGAGTGCAGGGGGGCTCGGCCCCCTGCAAACATGTAAGTAGACTTGTTTTTTTTTTTCTCCTTTCTCTGTCCTTCATAATTTCGAGTTACTGAAAACTCGAGATTCTGGGCTCAAGCTTATGAATTTCGAGGTTTCAGTAACTCAGTCTTATGAAGGGGAACCATATATATACATATATATATATATATATATATATATATATATATATATATATATATAGGTTCATAGGTTCATAGGTTCATAGGTTCATACTAGGCTATCTGCCCTGGGACAATTATAATTCTAGCCCGATTCTGTATGGCTTACGCCACCCCTTGATTTGAGTATACTGTGCCCTTTTTAAGGTTTAGTTTATTGTGCCTCTGTCTAATAGTGACACGGCAGTAATCCCTGGGACAAACCTACAATCCCCCATCCACTTATCGAGATTCTTCTTGAAGAGATTCAGTGAGGTGCTCTGCCTCACATGAACTGGAATTCTATTCCAGAGCGAAGGGAGCCTCTGGGTTATGAACCTGTCCCTCCAGCAAGTTCTATTTATTTCTGTGCTGAGGTTCAAGTCCCTTGAGCGTGTGGCTCTAAGGCATTTAGATTTACTGAGGTGGAGCATGTCCATTAATTTTGGATTTGACATAGCTTTGTATGTCAGGCATAGATCGCCTCGAAGTAGGCGGTATGCAACTGAGTAGAGCTGGAGTTTTTTTAACCGAGCAGTATATGGCATCTGTTTGAGACCCTTGATCCTCTTGGTGAGATACTTTTGGGGTCTTTCTAATTGCCGCAGGTGTCGGGTAAGGTACATCCCAAAAGGGGCATTGTATTCTATGATGGGCCTGATGAGGGATGAATAAAGGGGCATGATTACCTCTCTTGATCTAGATGTGAAACCCTTTGTGATGAGGTGGACTATGTAGAAGGTCTTTCTAACCACTTTGGCAATGTGTTTTTCAAAGGAGAGATTGCTATCAACTTGGGTCCCCAGGTCCCTAATAACTTTCTCTGTACTTAATGGGTTTCCGCCTATGTGGTAATTTGTGGGCACATTGTTTTTGCCAAAGGGTATGACTATACATTTTTTGGCATTTAGCTTTAAACCATGGCGCTGGCACCAGTTATCTGTCTCTGTGAGACCTTTTTGAAGGATGTTGGTGAGCCATAGACCTCCCACGTTTGCCTGTACCTCGGAAAAGTATATACCGAATAAGAGTGGTCCCAGGACAGAACCCTGTGGGACACCACTTGTGACCGGTTTCGAGTCTGACATGGCTCCAGCAACTCTCACTCTGTGGGTTCTGTCTTTGAGCCAGTTTGCGACCCATCTTTTGACATAGGGGTTTATATTTAAGCTGGATAGCTTATCTATGATGCCCGAGTGGGGTATTCTGTCAAATGCCTTTGCAAGGTCCAGATAGGCTGTGTGGACTACCTTCCCTTCATCTATGGCTTTGGTGACTGTTTCAAAGAAGTCAACCAGGTTCAAAAGACAGGATCTGCCCTTGACAAAGCCGAACTGGGTAGGATCTAGTGTCCGTAGGTCCCCAATGTCTTTGTTTATGAGCTCCATGATGATCCTCTCCATAGCCTTGCAGACTAAGCTAGTCAGGCTTATGGGGCGATAGTTTCCAGGGTCCATAGAGGCTCCACCTTTGTGGAGTGGGACCACTGTTTCTGTACGCCATTCTGTGGGCACATATCCTGTAGTGAGGCTGAGATTGTATAGCTGTTTTATTTGAGGGATTAGTTTCTCTTGTAGTTCATGTAGGATGCAACCTGGGATGCCATCTGGTCCCATGGAAGCAGTGTTTTTTGCTTTGGAGAGGGCAGTCTTCACCTGAGCATCTGATATGTTTGGGAGGCAGCCCTCTGCCGGGATAGATACTTGCTCTTTTGGGGGGGAGGGGGTTGAGAAGTTTGCACTGAACCTGTCTGCCAGGATATTGGCGATGTCTGTGGGTTCAGTGTATTTTTTGTCATTTAGAATCAACTAAGAACAAGTCTGGGAGTTGCATCCCAGGTTTCTAACATAACTGAAAAAAGCCTTATGATTGTCTTTGGTGTCCTGTGCAATTTTTCTCTCGATGCTGGCCTTGGAGGATTTTATGAGGAATCGTAATTTTTTGCTAGTACTGATCAGAGATGCCTTCCCTATTAGGGATTTTGCTCTATCATGTAGTAGCTTCCTCCTTCTGTTGTACAGTTTATTTATGGCAGGGGTCCACCAGACTGGACGCCTGCCTTTGGATGATTGGGTCTTGGTTTTGTTTGGGAAAGCATGATCCATGCATTCCTGGAGATGTCCGTAGAATGCATTTATATAGGATTCTGCAGTTTGGGCTGTAGTTTCCACTGGCCCTCGGGCCTTGAAGGATTCCACTTCGGTTTTGAGAAGTGAGAAGTTCGCTTTTGAGAAGTTTTTCACCATGGTTTTCTGGGCTGGGGGTGGGGTCGGGATGTGGACATCCAGTGAAATTAATTTATGGTCTGATCTTACCAATGAGGGATATACTTCTGGTGTGGAGCATAGAGTCCCCATGTTGGTAATGATCAGGTCTAGTATGTTGTCCCCTCTTGTGGGAGTGGTGACTAGTTGTTCCATAGCATTTGAGTTTATAATTTCCAGGAATCTTTGGGCTAAGGTGCTGGGGCTTGAGTAGTGCTTCCAGTCAATGTTTGGGTAGTTGAAGTCACCCAATATAATGGTGTTCGGGGAGATCTTCATGTTCTCCAATGTTTTCAGGAAAGCCGAATGGGATTCCTGACTTTGAGAGGGTGGTCTGTAGGATGCTATAAACTGAAAAGCAGTCTTGCCCACTGTTATTTGCGCATGGATGGTCTCCGATACTTCGTGCAATGCCACTAACCTGGAGGTGTGGATATCCTTGATAAATATGGAAACTCCCCCTCCTTTTGTGGTTCTGTCCAGGTTTTGGGGACAAAAAGCATGATATGAGGTATAGCCTGGTAGTGCTGGGGTGCTCTCTGGAGCCTTGAACCAGGTTTCTGTCACTGCACAAATATCGATGTTCTCCATACTGAGGAGAGCTTTGAGTGCGTGCATCTTGAGGTTAAGACTTCTGGCGTTTAGCAGCATTACCCTTAGTTTCTTGTTCCTTGTGCTGTCTATGGGGGTGGGTTTGACTTTTGAGCAGTGCCTAAAAAAGGCACTATGGGGGTGGCAAGAGCCTTTGCCAATATCTGAAAGCCCAGTGGTGACAGGTGCAAGCCGTCCCTAGAGAAGCAACGTGGCTTGTCGAGCATGTCATCCCAGGCTGACAGACACTGGATTCCCTTTGAATGACACCAAAATTTTAGCCAATTGTTAAAATCGATCATTTTGTCTTTGTACTGTGGCATCATTCTAGGTGAGGGTAAGATGCTGCTCAAGGTCAGGGTCATACCAGCCTGGGCTACATGATCAGAGAGCTCCTCTATGTCTCTTTTCATGTAGTCCAGGGAGGTACGTCTCAGGTCATTCACACCAGCATGTACAATGACTGAGTCATATTTGTATTTGCTTTGGAGTGACCTGAGTGCTTGCGTTATTTGTCGATTCCTAGCACCCGACAGGCAGCTCACTGTGACCTTCTATTTATTCAGCCTGGTGAGCGGGACGTCAGTGTGTCTGACAATAGAGTCACCTATAACAAGAGTATCAGGTGTGTTATTCAGCCTTAAGGGCTGTGGCTGCTTGGCACACTGACTTTGTGGGTTACGTGTTGTGTGTGTTTTGTTTTGAGGTAGCGTTTGCTTGGATGTCTGCTTTGGAGGTCTCTGTTGCTTAGGTAGATTTTTATTTAGAGCCTCCGAGTATGTTTTTGTGTATTTATGTGTTTGGTTCGCTGATGTGGTGGGACTATGTGATACTGGAATTGTGTTGTATGAGGTTACCTTCTCCTCCTGACTGGTTACACCAGTTTTTAAATGAGAGAGCTCAGCCTCCAGTTTGGCTAAATAGTTGCATCTCTCACATATATTTGAACCTGTTTGGAGGAGGAGAGGGTTGTCCATGTACATGAGACAGTTGTAACATTGCCTCAAAATTCCCAGATTCACCAGCTGGACTGGAGAGGAAACCATTGACTGACCTTTGGACATGCTAGAGTAATAGGGAAACTGAATTTAAGACGGACCAATAGAGGACAGGGTAATCGTAGAGAGTATAAGAGTAAGTAGTGCTTATGGTTTAATAGTGCTAACTTGCAGGATTACTTAATTGGACCAGTGAAGGGCCTTAGAATGAGAATATGGTGTATAAATTGAGAGATAGAGCAGTTCTAAGGGAAAAAGTGAAGAGAAGACTTTGTGCAGCCAGGAATAGTTTAAACTCAATTAGGCGGCACGGCCCGTTGTTGCACTATGCTCAAAAATGCGCAAAACCGCGCAAAAGAGGGTTTTAAGAGAGGAAGATGAAGGAGTTTTGGAATTGACCCAAAATGGCCAATAAAACTACAGTTTCAAGTCAGTAACCACTCCCACAGGGGCAGGCAGGCTGCTCAATATTTTTCACTGCCACTGATCAACAGAGAGACTTTCCTTTAGCCCAAGCAAAAAATGGCCTCACAGAAACTTACAAACAGTTCAAGAACAGCAAGCCTGTAACTGAACTTTTTTAAATCTCAGAAAAGTGGGAAAAAGCAAGATTTTTTGTTTTTGTTTTTCAGAGATAGCAGAGGTTAACAAGTATCAGCAAGTTATAACAGTGCAGTAAATGACCCCACACAAGAGTGCTAGGCCAAAGACAGATAAAATGCAAGTTTTGAGAAAAAAACGATTTTAAAAATAAGTGCAAACAGGAAATTCAGTAAACAGCTCTAGGTTGTGCTCTAAGTACAGTTACTAATGCAGAAATCAAATTTAACAAGCCAGAAAATGCTCAAAATAGGCGGCTATGCAGAAAAACTTAGCAAATAAACAGAGGAAAAATATTTAAAGTCTCAAAAGTGGCTCATTTCTTCTCTCAACGTTTTCTCCTCTTGGTGGGTGCTTCACCAGCAGCCAACAAGCCTGAAAAGATGCCAAAACCATGAGGCAACCAGGTTTTAAGAGAGGAAGATGAAGGAGTTTTGGAATTGACCCAGAATGGCCAATAAAACTACAGTTTCAAGTCAGTAACCACTCCCACAGGGGCAGGCAGGCTGCTCAATGTTTTTTACTGCCACTGATCAACAGAGAGACTTTCCTTTAGCCCAAGCAAAAAATGGCCTCACAGAAACGTACAAACAGTTCAAGAACAGCAAGCCTGTAACTGAGCACACTTTGTCGACCGGCCACTTAATTGACTCATTTAAGCAAACCAAAACCGCAAAAAAGTTTAAATGTCAAAAATATTTTGACATTCGACATTTCTGGCTGTGCCACACTTCCACAGCATTGCTACCATGGGTCAAAAAGGGGCGAGGTTTTATCATTCGCTTATTCAGAATTCAACGTTGGAGACATTCGCACTTCGGTATTCGCGGAAGTCATTTTGCCCATATTGGGATCGATGATGTAAAGATAAACCATATATATATATATATATATATATATATATATATATATATATATATATTAATATATATATACATTTATATAAATAGAAAGTTACAGTAATAAAACAAATACATAAAAAACAGATAGCCCATTCTCTAATCACAATAATGTCCTCCAGGGGGTGTGTGTTACTTGTTAAATGATGCCCTTTTGCAGCCTGACAACACCCCTTGGGTGGGTGTTTGTTCCCTATTAACACACACCCGGTTTGCTTGGCATTATTGCTTGCATATCAAACATCAGTGTGAAAGCACTTCAACAAAACTGGAATTAAGCTTACATCACTCTCACATGCTTCAACAAAACCACTATCATTCTATAAAAATAGACCAGCAGTGAATAGGAAATTGCTTGTTCTGCAGAAGCAGAACACTGCATTCATTTCAAACCTGTTTTTTTTTTTCCAAAAGAGTGATTTCAGTTCAGCAGATACAGTAAATATTTAAATGTTTTTATCAACAGCCATGCAGCTGTCATTTTTGACGTACTGGTGGTCTCTGTGATTGCACAGAATAATAGGTGGCCTGAGTGAGGGCAAAGGTCCTTGCAGATAGATATAGATATAGATATAGGGTTGGGAGGGTGGCTTAATGGCTAAGGTGTTTGCCTTACAAACACAAGGTGCAGGGTTTGAATCTCACAAGGGATAATTGGCTAGGCTTAAAATGGCTCACAAGGGCAGTTAGCTTAGTACTAAACTATGAAACTAAGATATAGATATAGATAGATATGTACATACATTGATACATAACCATATATTTTTTATTCAATTAAGTTTTTTCTACTGGTTTGGTAGATCTGTACAAAGGAAACAAAAATATTGTGATCTATAAAGTAACACCATAAAACTAAAGGAAAGTAAACAAATTAGAGTTACAAAGCACTGGGTACTTGCACGTGCCTTTTAATATGATTTGTGGTTGTTTATAGAAGTTAACACTGAGGCACAAACACCAGAATCATTTAAAAAGATATTTATGCAGTGTACAAGCTAACAAAAGGTTCTCTGAAATGCAGTTTCTTTAAAAGTGTATGAGTTTTTTTTCATTCTTTTATTTCTTTCTCTCTTCATTTTCCTACTTAGATTGAGAGATCAAGTTCATCCCCTTAAACCAACTACATACAAATGTATGAAAATGCATGTAAGTCATCCAGTTATGATTAGGATCTTAATTTCATCCTTCTAAGAAAACAAAAAAGTAGTCCAGTTTTGGATGAGCTCTGTGTTCCGTTCTGCAATATATTTTCTTTTTTGATTTTAACGCTTTTTCTTTTTAGTTTTTTCTTGATGTCATTCTCAGGAATTGGAATGAAAGTGTAAAAGGGCATTGTATTGAGAATTATACATCGCAAGTAAACCAGTCGACAGCAGAACCAAGAACCAATAGATGGAGGCAAAACAGACGGTTGGAATCACTTTATTGTAGAATTAGCAGTTTAGCACTTTTGTCTTTGAATAAAAGATTTCTTTAGAACTGCCTTCATTAAAAAACATCACACTTAAATACTTAACAAGCCTCTAAGCATATGATTCTCTCCACCAATGAAAACATGTAAAACATTTTCCCAATTAATTAAAACAAGACACTTCTTAAATATCAAAGAATTTTGAGCCAACACAATATATTTATATATATATATATATATATATATATATATATATATATATATATATATATATATATATATATATATATATATATATATATATATATATATATATATATATATATATATATATATATTATATTAGATCACTGAATGATTAAAAAGGAATGGTGATTAATCTACCCTATGTAAATGAAAGCTAATTTGAACTGTCAGAACAGCGATTTTTTTTCAAGGGGAAAAAAACGCTGTTCCAACAAAAAAAAAAAAAAGGAAAAAAATACTTTAAACACTACATTAAGTAATATATATGTGTGTATATATATATATATATATATATATATATATATATATATATATATATATATATATATATTTATATATATTATATATATATATATATATATATATATATATATATGTATATATAAATATATATATGCCCTGTAGTGAACCAAGACAACAAGCAAACCAAATTTTACAAACTCCACAAAAACAAAAAATGTAAAAATATATATATAAATATATGTGTGAAAAAAGATGCTTAGTAATAGTGTAGTAAACATGGAAACAACAGTGGGACACTTTGATAAACCTTTAATTCTTACTTTCTCTACTAATGTTTATTATATAATTGATGTAGTTAAAAACAATTAGGTTGTCATTACATCCTCGAATGAGTTGAACAAAAGTTTAGGGAATTCAACAAAGATAATTTTCCAAAAGAACAAATGTTTTAAGGAAGTATTGGAAAGAAAGGTGTCTATGTTAGGGGAAAATAGACTCAAGGGGATGGCCATTGCAACCAGTGTCGACAAGTTTTAGTATAGGCGTCTTTCTGTATCAAAAATAGGAAGTTTTTGGTTAGAAGACATTTAAATTGTGAATCAGGTTGGGTTGCATATGTGACATTATGTGATTCATGTAATGCTTTCTACATAAGGAAGACTTCTCGCAAGCTAAAAGATAGAATTTATGAACATGTAAGTGACGTTGAGAAAGCCAAAAAGTCCAATACATTATACAGGCATATATTGTTGGCACCAGATCATAAGTTTTATTTAGTTGTTTTGGATTATGTAGTGAAAGAACCCAGGGGATTTATTTTAGATGAGCATTTGAACAAAAGAGAGCTTATTTGGATCACTAGACTCTTCCTATTATTAACTTTTCTATTGCAGTTGTTAACATTCTACAATTTCTACTATCTTCATTGATAAAATTTCCCTCCATTCTTTTATATTCTATCTCTTTTATTTTGGTTTGACTACATTTACCTTGCCTGTAGCAACTGTATTGTGCTTTGTGAATTCCTGATCTTACCTTTTTAAACCTTCTTGTAAATGTATGTTTTTCTTACATCTATGTTATATTATGTCAATATACTGTGTAATTTAGTTATATCTTTAATGCTGCTTTACTGTTGAATGTATCTATGTATGCAACAGGTCCATTTCTCTCAAATGTCCAGATTTTCACAGAATGTCCAGATTTTTGCCTTATATTTTGATCTGGTTTTCATAAAATTAGTTGTTTTCTTGCAAATCATTATGGATTGAAGTCACTAAATAATGACATGCATTTGAGTTTCAGACTCATATCCTTTAGAAAATGCATGCTAACACAGATCATGCTATTCTAGCAAATCTTTAAGTGAATCAGAGCAACATTTAAAGTCTGCCCCTATTTATTTGCCTTTGTCCCACTGTTAATTTTAGGCTTTGCCCAGATTTCCTGTGCTAAAATGTTGAGAGAAATCAACAGGCATTGAGCATGAAAATGATCATATTTCATCAGTGCTCTACCCTGGTAAACAAAAATCACTAACAAAGTAAATAAATAAAAGAAATACACATATACATACATACATACATACATACATACATACATATATAAATAAATGGGCAAACAAGCAAGCAGACAAACATACAAACAAATATTACTTTCATGTTGAAGATTTCTGATGCCTTGATATTGCTATCTTTTTAATCAATCTAAAATTCCCTCAGTATGATCACTGAGTGATTATTGATATATCTTTATCTTTCTTACCTTCCCAATGTACTGGGAAAATGAGTTACACAACAGACACTTAACCACATTAATCAGCATGCGTCCTCTCATCTCATCTCTCAGGTGTTGGATTGGATGCAGCACCCTTATGAGTCTGTGGTCAGTTATACACTCGATCTTCACCGACAATTGCAAAATTGCACTAACCAAAGCAATTTTACAAGTTAGGAACAGCCTTCAGCTCTGTGAACTACAGCATACTTAAAATTAGATTAGTAAGTTCTGGGTTCAGGGTAGGTCTCTGGGCCTGGTTTTCCTACCTCATTGCCAAAAAGGTTGGATTAGTCTAGGCTAGATATGCTTCCACAGACATATGTGTATTTCTCGGTTATAGAGCAATTTGATCCTTCCTAGTTAAAATCTACTTAGTTTAAGTCCTTTAGTATGAATTATAGGGTTGTGGTTGTAGTATCTAACAAACTATGTATTATTAACCATGTATATTGTGTGTTATTTATATATTATACTATATTTTAATGTCTTGTTATCGCTTTTAAGTGCAATCATTTATAATCAAGACATTGGCTGTATTTTGTGGAATGTATTTTTATCTTTATGCACCATCAAGCTTCGTAATGGTTTACATTGCACATATGTTATATATTAGTAGGTAGTGACTATTGATGTTAGCAGTTTATAGAAGTTAATATACTGAGTGCTGTAGGAGTGACACTCAAATGTCTACGTGTTTTAGAAGCATGTGGCTCTGCTGTAACAAGAGTTTGTTTCCTAATCAAATAGCAATCGGCTATTATTTTATTTGAATGTCAGTTTTTTTAAATCTTGTAACAGCTTGCTACTTCTATGAATTTTGAAGCATTTCAAGTTTTTACCAAGTGCACCCATTAGGGTTTTACCCTACAATGTTGTTGTTGTGTCTTTCAGCTTTTCTCGGTTAGGGGTCGCCACAGAGGAACTCCGGTCAGCTAATGATCGGCAGTAGATTTTTACGTGCCGAGTTGCCGGCCCTTATGCACAACCTTCAATGAAGGTATGCCCATTCACGCATGTCTCCACACAGAAGGTGCTCTAGCTGAGAATCGAACAGGACAACGTCTTACTGTGAGGTGACAACACTACTGATTATGCTATATTATTCCACAGGAATACTATATTCCTCACTTAGTATATCTCTGCACATAGCTTACTTAAACACAAGTCAATTGCTAGAGCTTGTAAACATTTCTGCTAAATTAATCTGCTGCTCTGTCTGAGAAAGTAAACTACTTGCCATATAGATTCATAGATTCATTAGTTCTTACTATACAAATGGCCAAAGCAGACCATCAAGAAGCTCAGATACATCATCCACTACTAGTTAGAGATTAAAAATGCTCTCATTAGGTTGGCTTTTTTCCATATATCTCCAGTGAAAATTTGTGGTCACCTACATAGGTTTTAGGTTCATAGGTTCATAGGTTCATACTAGGCTATCTGCCCTGGGGCAATTATAAGCCTAGCCTGATTCTGTATGGCTTACGCCACCCCTTGATTTGAGTATACTGTGCCCTTTTTAAGGTTTAGTTTACTGTGCCTCTGTCTAATAGTGACACGGGAGTAATCCCTGGGACAAACCTACAATCCCCCATCCACCTATCGAGATTCTTCTTGAAGAGATTCAGTGAGGTGCTCTGCCTCACATGAACTGGAATTCTATTCCAGAGCGAAGGGAGCCTCTGGGTTATGAACCTGTCCCTCCAGCAAGTTCTATTTATTTCTGTGCTGAGGTTCAAGTCCCTCGAGCGTGTGGCTCTAAGGGATTTAGATTTACTGAGGTGGAGCATGTCCATTAATTTTGGATTTGACATAGCTTTGTATGTCAGGCATAGATCGCCTCGAAGTAGGCGGTATGCAACTGAGTAGAGCTGGAGTTTTTTTAACCGAGCAGCATATAGCATCTGTTTGAGACCCTTGATCCTCTTGGTGAGATACTTTTGGGGTCTTTGTAATTGCTGCAGGTGTCGGGTAAGGTACATCCCAAAAGGGGCATTGTATTCTATGATGGGCCTGATGAGGGATGAATAAAGGGGCACGATTACCTCTCTTGATCTAGATGTGAAACCCTTTGTGATGAGGTGGGCTATGTAGAAGGTCTTTCTAACCACTTTGGCAATGTGGTTTTCAAAGGAGAGATTGCTATCAACTTGGGTCCCCAGGTCCCTAATAACTTTCTCTGTACTTAATGGGTTTCCGCCTATGTGGTAATTTGTGGGCACATTGTTTTGCCAAAGGGTATGACTATACATTTTTTGACATTTAGCTTTAAACCATGGCACTGGCACCAGTTATCCGTCTCTGTGAGACCTTTTTGAAGGATGTTTGTGTCAGCTGGAGAGTTGATTATGGCACCCAGTTTGCAGTCGTCTGCGAACTTGGTGAGCCATAGTCCTCCCACATTTGCCTGTACCTCGGAAAAGTATATACCGAACAAGAGTGGTCCCAGGACAGAACCCTGTGGGACGCCACTTGTGACCGGTTTTGAGTCTGACATGGCTCCAGCAACTCTCACTCTGTGGGTTCTGTCTTTGAGCCAGTTTGCGACCCATTTTGTGACATAGGGGTTTATATTTAAGCTGGATAGCTTATCTATGATGCTCGAGTGGGGTATTGTGTCAAATGCCTTTGCAAGGTCCAGATAGGCTGTGTGGACTACCTTCCCTTCATCTATGGCTTTGGTGACTGTTTCGAAGAAGTCAACCAGGTTCAAAAGGCAGGATCTGCCCTTGACAAAGCCGAACTGGGTAGGATCTAGTGTCTGTAGGTCCCCAATGTCTTTGTTTATGAGCTCCATGATGATCCTCTCCATAGCCTTGCAGACTAAGCTAGTCAGGCTTATGGGGCGATAGTTTCCAGGGTCCGTAGAGGCTCCACCTTTGTGGAGTGGGACCACTGTTGCTGTACACCATTTTGTGGGCAAATATCCTGTAGTGAGGATGAGATTTTATAGCTGTTTTATTTGAGGGATTAGTTCCTCTTGGAGTTCATGTAGGACGCAACCTGGGACGCCATCTGGTCCCATGGAAGCAGTGTTTTTTGCTTTGGAGAGGGCAGCCTTCACCTGAGCATCAGAGATGTTTGGGAGGCAGCCCTCTGCCGGGATAGATACTTGCTCTTTTGGGGGGGAGGGGGGGGAGAAGTTTGCACTGAACCTGTCTGACAGGATATTGGCGATGTCTGTGGGTTCAGTGTATTTTTAAAGGTTATTTCTTTATTTTATTTTTATACTTTGTTGACTGTTAGTATAACTAGGCTAGTAATCTCTTTTTGGGTGGGATACCTTAGGTGGTATTTATTCTTCTAGAGGAAATTTCACCAAGGCATCAGAGAATTTCACTTGCTCTTTTCAGTAGGTACTATGGGTCCATTTACATCCACGTGGGCAGCACAAACTCAGGCAGACAGAGCCACAGTTTAATGTCTCCTCCAACAGCCAGCACACTCAGGAGTGCAGCATCCCCATCATTTGCTGCACTATAGTGTCAACAATCCATCTACCCTGTGTGGAAATGGAACCCCCAACCTTCTGCACCAAAGATAAGTATGTTACCCGTTGCCCCAATGACACTATATTGGTTGTTAGTGAAATACTCTACTTGATAGGAAAGGGTAACCTATGAGGGATATGATGTGATAGTATCTGTCACACCATGTTCTCCCCTGTTCACACTGATAGCCATCCTCAGAGCTTCCAGTCCATTATTGAGTTTCGCAGTCCTTCCAGTTGCACCCTTGGTCTTCACACGTCCTTTTTTTTTTAATGAGCAAGGCCAATGTAGAACCTATGAAAATCCTGGTGGGGGAGACGCTATCCAACATCTGCTGGGGGTGTTTTCTTTTAGGCCTGCTTTGATTTTTCTGCCCTCTTTGGTTGCATGGCCATGTTGTTAGGGGTTTACATCCAATGGGAACGTGCAACATCGCTGAAACTCAGTCACGTTCTCACTAATCCCTACTGTAAACTATGTCATCACTTACTAAATCTCCAGCCTCTGCCAGGGATAGTAGGGAATCATGCCATTTCTTGAGCCTCTATTCAAATCCTGGTCAGTTGGACTGTAATTAAGGCTTTATCCATCTACAGCACAGAGTGGTTTATCTGTCACACACCAGTTGGTACTGTTGTGGTTTGTTTTACCACTGGTTCTACTAAGATGAAGGAGTTCAAAGAGTGATATTAATGTTCTGTACACTTTGATGGAGACCATTCTTAGTAAGTACTTTGTGTTTTTGGAGGAACAATACTTCCTTCAGAAGAAGGACATTGCAATGGGGGCCACTTGTGCTGCCATTTGTGCCAACATCATTATGGTTGAATGGGAAAGGAAATTTTTGTTCGAACACTTTGAGGACCCCCCCATGGAGGTTGTATGTGAGGTTTTTGGATGATATTTTTATCATCTGGAATAGGCTGATGGAGGATATTTCAGCATTTATTGAAGGTTTGAATTTATCGTCCTCCTTCCTGAGGTTCACCTATTCTTACAACGACACCAAAATCGACTATTCAGACATAGAAATTATAAGGACACACTTAACCAACTAATGATCTGATGAAGTCTAAATTGTTTTTATGACAAAAGTACTTACCTTCATTTATTTTATTTTATTCTTATGGGTAATAAACTGTTTTGGAATTGGATAGGTGTGAGACGTATATTTTCCGTGACCATGCAGTGGATTTCTTAGTTTGATTTCATTATCTGGTACCTGTTTTTAGTGGATAGCTGAAGTCACACTTAAGAAGTGTATTTGGTGCAATTGTTGACATTTCTAACTGGTTTAAGTATTCTACATTCTCTGAATGAGTCATGGATGGGATATATGATCGGTTATAATGTGACAATTAATCTGATTGTGTGTAACAAGGTATTCAACCCGTTCCAGATTTGTACCTTGTGAAATCTGTTGAAAGACAATGGGGTTACAAATAAACAGAGATGCTCATCCACACTTGCTGGTGGGTTTGAGTGCATGATTGGCATTGTACCCTAGAATGCAAGGATACCTATCTCTACTACAAAATCAGGTTTTATAATTACACAAATGCTGATGTTTTTGAAGTTAAAGAAATCATTGAGTTCAGAGATTTTGTTGTTTTGGCATCTGGCTTGGTTGATCAACTTGGGTATCCATTTCCTTGTCTTGCTAATTCTGCTAGCATACTATATATGTGATCTGAAAATTGTTTGCTACTATGAGACTTATTTTGTTTTACAAATTACATTCATACATTATACCTTGGCTATTGTGAACCTTATTTTTCCAGAGACATATAACATATTTTGAAAAAAAATAA
This sequence comes from Protopterus annectens, assembly GCF_019279795.1. Classification (NCBI taxonomy): domain Eukaryota; kingdom Metazoa; phylum Chordata; order Ceratodontiformes; family Protopteridae; genus Protopterus; species Protopterus annectens. Next base: position 273,644,751 of record NC_056727.1, read on the forward strand.
ATGTGTAAGGCTTAAGTTTTTCAACATAAAATTGAAAAGCGTAAACATTATATTTATTTTTTTCTTTTCAAACTTCATCTCTGAAACTTCAGTGTTACTTGCTTGCAATTCATATTTACTTAGTACAGTACTGCATGCCTTTTCATAAGGCTCATTTCTTCAAAAACATATGGTTCAGAATGACTTTTTTCCTTCTGTTGAGATATTAATGAAACTAGCTGAATTTCTTTCAGTTAGTAACCCCTGTATAATACCTTATGTTTAGTCTGTTGCCTATCTAAAGCAGAAATAGCACATTCCAGTTACAAAATCTTTAGCTTTCAGAAATGAAAGCCTTCAAATTACAGCAGGTAGATTGCAGGCTTTATGAAGTTATCTTATCTGTTTTAGCAAACAATTGCCTGGCCACTAACTTTAATGAAAAAAAATATATGTCCTTTTAAATAAAAATCTAATTATTTTTTGAAGGTGAAAAAGTGATTTGATGCTTAAGGCTTCATCATTATCTAAGGAATTGCATGACAGAACTCATCTTACACATCGGAAATTCATATCACATGGTCAAAACAAGCAGACAGTGAGAATAATGCTTCCATTAAAATATCATGAACAAACTGTTTTTAGAATACAAATTAAAAAATAAAATTCTAAATTTTGCAAACATCAAGACTGTTACCGTGATGAAACACTGTTTAGTCTGAGGCATCACTGCAGATAGTATAACCTGAAATTTAATGGATTAAGTGATTTATGTAGCAATTATATTGGGCCAATACTGAAATGAATGGCTTTCACAGCAGCTGTCCACATTTTTCTTTTCACACAACCTTTTGCATATTGTTGACGTGGGGTGCATGCATGTATGTGTGTGTGTGTGTGTGTGTGTGTGTGTGTGTGTGTGTGTGTGTGTGTGTGTGTGTGTGTGCGTGTGTGTGTGTGGGTGCATGCATGCGTGTGTGTGTGTGTGTGTGTGTGTGTGTGTGTGTGTGTGTGTGTGTGTGTGTGTGTCTGTGTGTGTGTGTGTGTGTGTGTGTGTGTGTGTGTGTGTGTGTGTGTGTGTGTGTGTGTATGGGTGAATGCATGCATGCGTGTGTGTGTGTGTGTGTGTGTGTGTGTGTGTGTGTGTGTGTGTGTGTGTGTGTGTGTGTGTGTGTGTGGGTGCATGCATGTGTGTGTGTGTGTGTGTGTGTGTGTGTGTGTGTGTGTGCGTGTGTGTGTGTGTGTGTGTGTGTGTGTGTGTGTGTGTGTGTGTGTATGTGTGTGTGTGTGTGTGTGTGTGCGTGTGTTTGAATGTGTGTGCAGTGTGCATGCTGGGGGTGAACTTCACATGGAAATCAAATGAGGCAGTCAGTTGGCATCTGCCAGTTGAAGAGTCTGAAAAAACATATGATTTCTTAGTCATTCAAATAAGTACTTCAAAATAATGTGGGCAACTATAAGAATTGGGAATTGTTATGGCTAGGCTTGCATAGGGACTAGGGCCGGTAGCCTAGTACCAACCTATGAACCTATAAATATTGTGGGAAGAAATATCCAGGGAATTGGGAATTGTTATGGCTAGGCTTGCATAGGCCCTAGGGCCGATAGCCTAGTACCAACCTATGAACCTATAAATATTGTGGGAAGAAATATCCAGGGAATTGGGAATTGTTATGGCTAGGCTTGCATAGGCCCTAGGGCCGATAGCCTAGTACCAACCATTGAACCTATGAACTAAGTCTTGATTTCAGATGTGCATATATTTCAGTGTTAATTTATATATAAATTTCTGTTTATATCATTCAGTTAATTTATGTCTGTGAAGTGTTCCACATGAATATGTAAGCTTATAACTGCATTAACAACTACCCTCCGCACTGTGCCATGTCTTAAGTATAGAGGGTATGGCAGCCTTAGTGCTATCAGATGCATAATTCATGGACAGTCTGCTACATCCGTCAATGAGTCTAAGTGTGAAAAGAAGGGCACCCTGAGAAGCAGTTCTGTTTACTAGTGTACTTACTGCTACAATGCAGTGCAAAGACAGCACTCAGGGGAATGTGAGGTATGGCTTCAAGACAAGTGCCATAGCACAGCACAGCAACTTACATACATGCACTTGTGGAAATGTATATATGGTGATCATATAACGATAATGTCATAAAGCAGAAAACCCTATGTGACCTGCAAAATGTCAGCTCTGTTAGCACTTACATGAGGGGAGATAAAAGGAAAATGATGGGTACACAGCATAGCAGCAAGCAAACATCTATTTGATGCTGGTAACACCTGAAGGAAGTCCATAGAGAGAGAAAAAGTGTAAACAGAATAGCTGAATGTTGGTCTAGCAGCTGATATACTCACTTAATGCTGTGGAACTGGAGGTAGACCTATTGTATTACAGGTGGAATTCATGGTAATATATTATACTTGCATTATGTAGCACTCATACTTTTAAGAAAACATGCATGCAGTCGGTTCTGGGGAGGCTACACTGTATACCTGTATATGCACATATAGGGGTGTGTGTGTGTGTGTGTGTGTGTGTGTGTGTGTGTGTGTGTGTGTGTGTGTGTGTGTGTGTGTGTGTGTGTGCGTATGTGTGTGTGGCTGCCGCTGTGTGTATATGTTACAATGTTTGCTACCTCGGTGGTACTACCATCTACAGGATCTGTCCTGTTACAGAAGCACTGTGGATTATGTCTATGTAGAGTAGCCTTTTCAAGGGTTCATCCACTGAGCCACAATAACATTTCTAGGGCTCATCAGGAGAGCCACTAGAACATTTTTAGTGCTTATCCTCAGGGCCACTAGAAAATTATACAAAATTCTGTCAATGAGTAAGAAAATATTTTGCAAAATTCTGGGAAATATGGGCTTCAGTTCCCAGCCCCACTATCTTGTAGTAGTTTGTTAATGATATGTGCAGCTTGCATTAACTGCTTAGATTACTATGTATATAAGTTGTCAGGTGGAGGGGCTTTCATTTTTTTTAAGTTTCGTTAAATACAGTACAGAGTATCATTTGTAAAGTACATCTTCAAGGCCTTCAAACATCTCAGGCAGTGTTATGTGTACATATTAGGCATTCAGTTAGGAACTCAATCTCGAAAAAATTACAGAGAAATCTAATTAAGTGTATGAGGTTTGCTGGAAAATTACTCTGTAAATCCTCTACCCCAAAATATTTAGTAGTACAGTTTAATTCTAAGACACTTTACATGCAAAAAATCATAAATAAAAGCCAAAAACTGGGATGAAAAATGGACAATAATAAAGGTGTTCATATATGCTTTTTCACGTTATAAGCATGTAGTCAGGTCACTTAAACTGAATTTTGGAGTTCAATTCCCTTGAACATCTTCCACATTTTCAACAACCAAGTCATTTGAACGTATCAAGTCATTTGAACTTATCAGTCATCATCATCATCATCATCATCATCATCACCATCATAGTCATCATCATCAACCCCAGCTTTCCCATTGTTACATGGGGTTAGGATGTTGTGTTAGCTGTCAGCACTTCTTTTGATTGAGAGTTGAAAGTAATGTCCAAGTCTTGCAGATCTTCTCTCACACAATTCATTCATCACTTGGCTTGATGTATGTGTCTCTTCTTGCCTTCTTCCATTCTTTCCCAAATCTGCCTTACCTAATTGTCTTCTGCTGAATGTACGATCATTCCTCCATCATTTATTTGTCTTAGCTTTCTCTGCAGCTGGTGCTACTCTGGATTCTGCTCTGATGTCCTTGTTGCTTCATCTGTCCCACAGAGTACATCATTTTATATTTCTCAGACACTTCATTTCCATTTCTTCAAGCTTCCTCAACTGCTTTGCTTCAATACTCAGGTTTCTGTGCCATACAAAAGTAATGGCCTCACCATAGTTTTTCACCCTTCACTTCTGTGGTATTCTTCTGTCACATACTACTTGTGGCACTGTGCTAGCTGGCTGCAGCACCTGGGAATCTAGCTTTGACCTCATCATTCAGAATTCTGTCCTCCTCATCCATACTTTCTAGATGCTTAAATCCATTATCCTTTTCCATTGTTTCCCCTTCTGTCTTAATTTTCAGCTTTTTATCTGATTACCCCCATTTACTGCCAAGGTCATTGTCAAGTCAGTTTACCATTTCATCCCATCCCATGTGTTTTCAGTTTTGCAGTGACTACAAAACTTGTTCTGTTTAGTTGGTGTCCCCTGTTAGTAACAGCTGCTCCTAAACGTTAATTTATTTATATAAGAAGTTTGATATCTCTTTTATACATTATTACTAATACAAAGAAATGAGTTATGAGAGTATTGGTAATCAGTGTCTTGTCAAGAGAACAAAATATACAAGGGTAAATGAGACCCTGAAATTTGAGGATTTGCTTTCACTCCTGTGATATGCTAAGTGCAACTAAGTCTGAACCAGAGCAAATTTGACAGAGTAATGAGAACATTTCCCTGCCATAGGGCAATTGGAAAATTCACAAAGAAAATTGTCACAAGGATAATTGCCTTCCCTGTACCAGGTTCTTTTTGTGCTGCCAGTAATGAAAAATCCTCTCAGTAGGTGAAAGTGGCGCAGCAATCCAATGATGTGTTAGCAGATTCAGTTGTTTCAGCTAAAACACTTCTAACTTCTACATTTAGTTACTACATTTAAATGCAAATCAATTCATCTCTTGCAATAATCACCGCTAAAAGCATTACTTTTCTGAAGTTCTTTTGACCAGTAATTTTTAGAATATTTTCTTTCGTCTGTTATTACCAGGTCACTTGGAAACAAACTGCCCAAAATGTAATTACTGTCAAGAAAAAAAGTGCATTGAGAGAAACCATTAAAATAACACAACAGTAAGCTGATGCTTACTTTAGTTAATGGCCAGACAACTACCTCTATGCAAGATTAATTGTTGGGAAGTTTCAGACTAGAGCTACTGAATTTTATGCAGTCAGATAAATAAACCACATTAAAATATATTATGAAAAATGTATAGTTAATTTTATGAAAGAGAAACTATGAAGTTTTTTTAAAGTTTGTCTTTTTTAGTTTTGGCTGAGGATCATTGCAAAATTTCTTTCTCTCTCTCTTTTTTTGGGTGGGGATCAGTTGTAATTTGTTCTTCCATCTGCATGATCTAAGGAAGAAACTTACCACTATCCACAGTGACATAATTAAAGCTGTCCCATCTGCTAGCAACAGGGACTGCACACCAGTTTTGGAACTACCATAGAGTGTCACAAGTTGCCTTGTCGATGGCCAGAGGTGTCAGAAGCTTCAAATACATACCACTGATGCCCTAAAACCATATGCAATGAATCTAGCCACCTCTGACAAAGTGTGGATGACCACACATGTCCACTGCTGCATCTTATTCCCACATTTGTCCTTCCCAAACTATATCAGTTCAGAAGGTGGGCTAACTGTAAAAGATACCCAGTTGGAGAATAAAGGTTCTTCTTTTGGTTATTAATGTACAGGAATGCCCCCCTCCCACCCTCCCCCAAAAAATGTACTAATGCTCAGTGAAGGATATATTAAAAACAAAAAGAAACAAGTCATATTTTGTGTACTTGCTAAAAGCATCTTGCAGTTAGCAAGAGTAAAAATAAATAATAAAAATAAACAAAAAAAAAACTAGCAATAAAACTAAAGAAAGAAAAACACCTGCGTCGGCAGTTACATGGTAGAAATATATCACCACCCCTCACAGATCGTGGTTGTTAAAAACCTATACTTAGTGAGCATGTGAGGGACTCTGAACTAAAGTAACTGCAATAGAAGTTACAGTTACCATAGCTCTTAACTTATCTGATAAAGAATTCAAGAAAAAAAAAACAAAAAGGATCAAAAGACATAGACCAAACAATTAGGAGCAATTTTTAAACATTACTCTAAATCACTAAACATTACTCTAAATCGCTAAACATTACTCTAAATCGCTAAACATTACTCTAAATCACTAAAAAGGGTGGCCATGGTGGTGCAGCAGTTAGTGTTGCCACCTCAACTCAAGATGTTCTCCGGTTTGATCCTCGGCTGGAGTGTCTTCTGTGCGGGGTCTGCATGTCCTCCCTGTGTTCGTGTGGGTTTCCTCCGGGTGCTCTGGTTTCTTCCCACATCCCAAAGACATGCTGTATGTGGATTGAACACTCTAAATTGGCCCTAGGTGTGAGTGTGTGTGTGCCTTCTGTGGAAGGTTGGGTGCTGGGCTGGCAACTTGACACTGTAAAACTCCCCTGCCAATCATGAGTGGACAGGTGATCTGCTGTGGTGACCTCTAACTGGGAAAAAGCCAAAAGAAGAAGACTTTAAATCACTAAAAGCATTTATAAAATAGTAGCTATTGTGTCAGGTTTCTTTTTCTGAACAATAAAGTGAAACTCTAAAGTCTAACATTACTGATGACTATAGCCTTCACTGATTTTCCAGAAAATCAAAAAATCTATGCGGTTATAGCAAAATATGTGGCAATATGAGGTAAAGTCAAGGACAGCTGACTAGGAAGCCACATGTGTGTGTGTGTGTGTGTGTGTGTGTGTGTGTGTGTGTGTGTGTGTGTGTGTGTGTGTGTTTAAATGTGCTGTGTGTGCATGGATGACTGGATGAGTGTTTTCATAAATGATATTGGGTGACAGAGGTGTCTTGGTACAGTAACTGTATTTCTGTGTGTGAATGCATGTGTACGCTTGAACACCGAAGTGTCTGTCTGTCTGAGTGCATCTACATGTTAGTTTGAGCCTCTTCATGTGCTTGAATTTCTGTGTGTGTGTGTGTGTGTGTGTGTGTGTGTGTGTGTGTGTGTGTGTGTGTGTGTGTGTGTTTGTGAATGCATCTGAGTATCTGTATATCTGTGAGACAGTCTTTCTGCTTCGACAGCTGTGTTTCCATATATGTGACTCTGTATGTGTGCAGTTACATAACTCTCAACTGTACAAATTTTCGCAGAATGTCCAGACTTTTGCCTCATATTTTTATTCTTTTTCTCATAAAATTGTGGTTTTCTGGCAAATGATTGAGGATCAAAGTCAGAAAATAATGACAGATGTTTGAGATTCAGACTTCATATGCTTCAAAAAATTCATGCTGATGCAAAACCTGTTATTCTATTAACTTTCCAAGTGTGTAAGAGCAGTATTTAAAAAGAGTCCCCCCTATTATTTATGGCTTTCTCCAGATTTCTTCATCTAAGAGGTTGAGAGGTATGGTGCACAAGTTTGTGCATAAGCATGTTTGTGTGTGTGTGTGTGTGTGTGTGTGTGTGTGTGTGTGTGTGTGTGTGTGTGTGTGTGTGTGTGTGTGTGTGTGTGTGTGTATGTGTGTGAGGGTGGACATTATTAAATATTTGTATAATTTATATTTTGGATGTTAAGTACTTTAGCAGCTTTGAAATATTAAGCAGAGGAAATAGCTTATGTCAAAAATAATAAAAAGGCATATACTACTAATAAAACAAACACAAAACAATTTAACATTTTCTAAGAGTTGTAATGACCATCACAGTGTGCATTACAGGGGAATAATGGACCTGCCAAGGGTCGGAACACCCTCTTCCAGAAGCAATTTACAAAACACTCCTAGGCAGTTAGTTATTTCCTTATAATGTTCACCCTGTCAGGCGTTATTGCTTGCATATCCTTCACCTCCCTTCTCCTACCTCATATAGGGGACATTATTTAAGCAACAGTCGCTAACAGAAAAGTTTGGAACAAAATGGTTGTTCCAGTAGTATGACCTTAATATTATTTCTCAAATGTCTGCCATTCATTTCAAAAGAAAATTTAATACTACTAATTTTAAATTATTATTCATGCTGACATAAGAGATGCTAATTTTTGAATTTCATTTTACATAACTTTGTAAACCAGGTATTGGGTCCTAAGGCAGTATCAGCATTTTAAAACACCACAGCACATTGGTGCAGCAGATAGTGTTGTCACCTTACAGCAAGAGGTTCCCTGTTTTGACTCTCAATAAGGGGCACCCCGAACCCATGTGCAAAAATGGGAAAAGTAGTTGTGGATAGGCGGATTTACAAACATCCTTTACATGAATTATTTGCTCAAACTACTGTATTATGTACAAGGGCACTACAGCTAACACAGTATAATAGCTGTTATAGTTGTGCGTTTACATAAATGTTATTTACACACATCACTGCATTACACTATAGTATACTAGGATTATTTATTTACATATTTATATTGGTGGTATTATGACTGATCATTGTTGTCTATAGTTTGATTTTTAGTAGAACAGGTTGACTTTCCACTGAAAGGAAAGCATGGACAATTGCATTTACTTATTTTACTGTTTGATAACCAGGTAAGCAAACTGGTCTGTTGACCCTTTACAGACATGACCAAGTCTCATGGGGTAAACTAACAAATGCATACAAACTACTGTATATATATATATATATATATATATATATATATATATATATATATATATATATATATATATATATATGGATTATATTGCAACAGCACAAGCATGATAATGGTTAATAGAAAGATGATATAAATTACTTCGGTAAATAGATGAATAAACTGACCGCATTTCAGCTGCTACCAGCAGCACTTAAAGTGTGAGTATATGCACAGGCAGGAGGATAAGAACAAAATAACTAGCCATCACCTTGGGAACATTTGTACTTAGCTTCTTTTAGCAGGTGGTCATTTAGCAAAGATTTAAAACTCCCCAGAGTCTCTTGCTTCCTGATCACAACTGGAATATGATTTCATGTAGCCTGTACTAATTTGGGTGGGGATTTTACCTAAGGCAGCTTTCTAAACTGGTCTAAAAATATTCATGATTTCCTCCTGGCTGCACCTGGGTGAGTGTATGTGTTGCAGAAGTGGTAAGCTTGTCCTCAGTGGTGATTTGTGATCTTCAATAATATCATATTTCACAGCATCATAGTCCTATGTTGGAAGGGTAACTGACTAAAATCCTGGATCAAGTCACAGAGGTGATTGTGGGAATCTTATAGTGGTAGAAATCTAAAGATCTTAGTCACAACAATCTGAAGTTTATGAGTATTGTTGCTAGAGTGTAGTGTCATTAGTAGGGAGGGCATATTCCAGTTTTGTTGATAGGACCTTTCTCCCTGTTGCATTGCAAGTGACTACAAAAAGCAGATGAGAGCCCTTATAGCAATGTTTTAGCTGACTAAGCATTATATTGACAGTTTTGTGAGGGTGTTTAAGAATTTTTGATATATGATCCAATGCCACAACAAGATTTTTCTGCCTAGTGACTTTAGAATACTGTTTTTCTAAGTATTCTTTAAAAATGAGTTGGCAAAGTTTGGTTAGTTTTTATGGAGCTGAAAGCAGCAGGACAGAAGACTTGCATGAGCTGATTACTAGTTTGTTACTATGTTTACAGTTTTTTAGTGGTGTAAACCTGGACTGTGATTTTCAAATTTCTTTCAGTTGTCTGAATGGATTCCATATGTAACATACCATCAGCATGCATAATTAAATTACATGAGGGGAACAGTGTGTGTTAAGTTATTCATGATTAATGGAAAGCGCAAGGTTCCCAGAACTGATCCTTGTGGCACACCAACTTTAAGGGTGCCATCTTCAGATATTATTGTTAATCTGATATATTCAGCTACCGTTGTTGTGGACTTGGAATGTTCTGTTAGCCATGTTGTTTTTAAGCCTTGTAATTCTGGATTTCCAAAGTTAAGTTTCCTACATTTTTGGATTAGAATACTATGAGTGACAGCTGTGAATGCCTTAGTCATATCAAAAATATAATTTAGCCTTTTTAGGCATCAATAGTTTTGGTAAAGGTATGAAGACAGATACTTGAAAGATGAAGGGAGCAATCCCTGATGTCAGTGATAGGCTGCCTATTGTTTTATTATTTTTATACTGACATTCTTAACAATGAAGGGTACAGCATGCTTTATTTTCTACCCTTAGTGGCATTTAGCTTTTTAATATGAAATTGGTCATGACTGCAATTTGTGAGAAGTAAAAAATAGAAGAGTAGGTTGCTGATGGGTGCAGATCAGAGGATCAGATTTCATCAGTGTCTTCATCAGTGCAGGGTTGCTTTGTAAAATTCTTTTCAGATTCTTTATTGTAGTGAGGAGAAACTGCCTATAGTTTTGATAAAAATCCGTGTTATTTTTGTCAGATATTTTGTAATTAGAATGAATGGTATCTGTAATTTGTAGTGAAGGTTGATTTAGTTCTCTCCAGAACTGTATGGTTCTTCAGAAGAAGGCCACTTGTTTTTGTCTACACTTGGTTGATTTCACTGCATCTTTGGTCATTCCAGCTGACCTTCTATAATAAGGTATGCTTGGTGTAGCTGATTATACTGCGGTCTAAGTTCCCTTGTTTCCATGCATTATATCTTTCATTTATTTGGTTGTCAGTGTCAGTAGTTAACCAGGGGCAGATGTGACATCTTAGCCTTCTGGCTGTTTTTGAGAAGAGTTTTTCATGAAGCATAGCAACTGAAGATATGAAACAGGAGATGGCTAAATTGAGGTCTGCTTGTGTGTGAAAATATATTTATTTATTTATTTACATTTGTTAACCGGGAATGTCCGACTGGACGCAGGTCCATTTTCAGCGGAGGCCCAGGGAGAAAAGCTCCACAAATTAAAATATTACAGACATAGTTACAGATGAAGAATCCTAGCAATTAAAATATTGCAAACATAGTTACAGATGAAGAACATAGTACATTCAGTAAATAACTAGCATCTGTTCTATCCACGAAGTCATAGCAGATATTAACAATTGTTACAATAAGAAGTTACTGCCATATAATAAGTAGATAGGCATGGAAGTATCAGAGCTTGCTGTAATCAAAGGTAGTTTGTGGGGTGGAAGAGAGGTAGGGGGTAGATAGAGTGGGAGAAATTAGAGGGGAGAGTTACAAGGGCATAGCCAGCATGTTTTTAGGTGCGCTTCAAGTAAAGCTTTGAAGTGTGTGCATGATGGTAGAGAGGTTATTGTGGGGGGAGGGTGTTCCATAATTTGGCTATGGTGCTGGAGAATAGTGCTTCTCCAGCAATGTTATTGGCTGTAGTGACCTGTAATTGATTTTTGTTGCTGGATCGTAGTGGTCTGATGGTGAGATAGGATTGGAGTAGATACTGGAGAGATGGGACCTTTAGAGGATGGTTAACCAGTTTGTGGGTGAGTGCGAGTTGATACCATTGAAGGAGGTGAGGAGTTCTAGCCAGCCTAGTTCAGTAAGTGAAAGACAGTGGTGACTGTGGTAGGATGCCCTGGTGGTGAATTTGGCAATTTTGTTGTAGCAGGTCTCAAGTTTATTTATATTGCATTGCCTTAGGTTGGTATATATTGGACAGGCATAAAGTAGGGTGGAGATAAGGTGCGAATTTGCAACTGAAGTCCTAGCTGCTTTGGTGAGGAGTTGCTTATTTCTATATAAGGTTCCTAATTTTTGGGGAACTTTGTTTATGATCATGGATATGTGAATGTCAAATTTGAGATTGTTGTCTATTTCAACTCCTAGCAATTTGGTGTGATCTGTTGGGTGGATACTGGTGTTGTCTTTTGCTGTGATATTAAACTGAGAGATGTTTTGAGTATGTTTGGTGAGTTTGAAGATGAGGAGTTTAGTTTTGTTTGGGTGGAGTATTAACTTGTCATCAGATAGCCAAGTTTCAACAGAGGAAAAGGCATTTCTGTGTGACCTTTTGCAGTTTGGGTAGGGACTGGGCTGAGCAGATGATGGTTGAGTCATCTGCATATTGTATGAGATGAGTGTGCCATGTCTGGTGGCAGAGGCTAGATTATTGGTGAAAATAGAGAAGAGTAGGGGTCCAAGGATGAATCCTTGGGGAACACCAATAGAGACAGGTAGTTGGGGAGATATGTCATTTTGCCATACAACAATTTGTTGGCGGTCAGACAGGTAACTTTGAAACCAGTTGGTGACTGATTGAGAAAAGATAGTTTATTGAGTACAGAGAGGAGTTGTTTGTGCGGGACCATGTCAAATGCTTTAGATAGGTCTAGGAAAGTAGCAGAGGAGAGATGGCCATTGTTTATATGGTGAAGGATAGTGTTAGTAAAAGAGAGTAAAGCAGTGGTGGTGCTATGGTCTGGTTGGAAACCATGTTGAGTATTAGAAAGGAGGTTGTTAGTAAAGAGGTAGTCTTGAGATTTGAGAGTAAATGCATCTCTCTAGTATTTTGGAGAGTGGAGATAGAATCACTATGGGCAGTAGTTAGTTAGTTCTGTCGAGAGCCCGCCTTTGTGAAGGGGAATGATGTTTGATATTTTCCATAGTGTAGGGACATAGCATTCTGACAGAGATTGGTTAATCAAGATGGATACTGGGTAGGCTAGGGCGTCAGCTGCAATTTGTAGGAATTCACTTGGGAGGTTGTATACTGCTTATTTTGTGGGTTTAAGATTAAGAGTTTTCTTATGTTGGAGGTAGGAATGGGAGAAAATGAGAAGAGTGTAGTGAGATTACTGGGTGAAGGTGTGGGGTGTAGGGGAGGGGGTTGTGTTGTCTGGGGAGATTACTGGGTGAAGGTGTGCGGTGTAGGGGAGGAGGGTTGTGTTGTCTACCTAGTGATAGTATGGTTTGTGTGAAGTGTGTGTTGAATGAGGTAGCAATATTTTCTGAGGAGTGAGGAATGTTAGGTGTAAGGGTATTGATTTTACCTGGGTGAAGGATGGAGTTTATGGAGGTCCAGAATTGTTTGGGGTTGTGTTGGGAGGAGTTGATGGCAGACTGGTAGTATTGGATTTTGTCCTCCTTTATTAGCTTTTTGACTCTATTGCGTAGTTCTAGGAATTTCTGTCTAGCTGAGCGGGTTTTGGTTTTGTGCCAGTGTTCCCTGGCTTTATCTCGGTTTTTCATTTCTGACCTAGTGGTTTTCTGTAACCATGGGGAGGGTTGTGCTTTGGTTCTGGTAAGTCTTATGGGGGCATGGTTATTTAGGATGCTTAGGAAGGTAGTATTGAAAAATTTGACTATGTCATTTAGGCTGAGGTAATTTAGAAGGCGCCAGTTACATTCTTTGAGGGATGAGATGAATGTGATTGGGTTAAAGTGTAGCATTTTAATGTATTTGACGGTAGATGACCGGTTTAACTTGGTATAGGTGTTTTTTTGAGTAGGAATGTTGGGGAATGATCACTGAGGCTATCTGATAGGCAGCCAGCTATATAGGACTGGGGAATCTTGCTGACTAGTATCCAATCCAGGGTAGTGTGCTTGTTGGAGTTTTTATTTATTCTGGTTGGTGACTGGATTAGTTGGGTGAAGCCATGAAGGTTTAGATGTTGGCCGCAACAGGATTACCAATCAATATTGAAGTCACCTAAAATTATGGTCTCTTGAGGGAGATGGTGGGTAGTCCAGCTGAGGAGGTTTTCTAGTGGAGGGATATTTTGGCCAGGTGGGAAGTAGCATCCTATTATGTTGGTTTTATTTTGGTTTATTTTCAGGTTGGTATATATTATTTTTTCACTGGCAATTTGGGGAGCTGATGAGTTTAGAATCTGGATGTTTAGATGCTGTTTAAATATTATAGCTATACCACCTCCTTTCTTGTTTAGTCGGTCTAGTCTTAGTATGTTGCAACCATTAGGAAGGATTTGCTCACTGGTAATGTGAGGTTTTATCCAGGTTTCTGTCAGGATGATTATATCTGGGGAGTATATGTCTATGGTGGCATGGAGTTCGTGAACTTTGTTGGCTCTACTTCTGATATTTAGGCTTAGCAGAAGGAGGTCATTTGGTTTTCTACTGGCTGGGATTTGGGAGATGTGATTGTTAGTCTGATTATTAGAAGTGGGGTTGGAGATGGAGGGGTCAGGGTTGGGGTGGATGTCTCCACTGAGGGCAAGTTTTGATATGCATGAAGTTATTAGTTTTATCAGTTTGTGAAAGACTTTGCATTTTAGGGAAACTTTATGATTGGGTGCAATCAGTAACAGATGTGGTTGGAGGGTTATTTATTAACTCGTAGGGATGCATTTAGTTTTAGTATTTTATTTGATAGAATATGTGGGGGATGCATAGGGATGGTTCATGAGTTGGTGGGAAAGGAGCAGAGTGAGGGTGAGTCATGAGTGATGGAGTGAATAGTTGTGCAGTGGAAGTGGTTGAGTGGGGGCACAATGGAGTTTTGGTAAGATGTAAGATATGCAGGGACAGGGTATGCAAAGAGTATAATTATGGTATGCTTATTCATGTTAGCAGAAGAGGAGTGGTAGTAGTGGGAAGATGGTTGATTTAGAGTTGGGAGTAGTGTTGTGGTTGGTGGTAAAAATGATGGGAGTGGTTTGTTCTAATAAAGGTAGGACCACTGGAAGTGGATGGGAATTGGGGGCAGGGTGGGGAGCAAAGTGGGCAGAGACCTGTTAGCTGCTCTTAGGAGGGGTTGTGGGCTGGGAAACAATCAGATAACAGAGAATACAGGCCTTTACATAACTTCTGTCCTATGCATTCCTAGTGGGGGAGAAGGGTAGGGATATCTAATTAAAGTATTGAAGACAGGCATCTAAGTCTATTACAGCATATATGGAGGTCTTTTATTTACATTTTAAAGGTCCATGTTAATAGTACAGAACAGTTATCACTTAAACAAATAAGCAGGACCTTGATGTTTACACATCTGAGTTTGAGAACTTTTATGATTAGATATAAGGGTAAATCATATTCTGTTTGTAGATTGACTCTTGTTGGCTCCTTTATTAGTCATTAAAGCCAATATTGTTGCAGTACTTTATTGATTGACAAGCTCATGGGCCTATGGCATTAATATTGTAGTCCCCAGGATGACAGTATTTCATTATATACTAGTAGAGGACATGAAATTAAGAACTTGTTGCATAGCTTAAAGTGAGAAAAGGGAGCTTAATGTGTCACCTTGATAGTTTTTTATTTTATTTTATTTATTTTATTTCCATTTATTGAGTGGAATAGTCTGACTGAACAAAAATCCATTTTCAAAGGATGCTGGGGGAGAAAAGCTTCACAGTGATTATGATACATTTTATGATTATACAAATGTTAAAGTACAAATAAATAAGGTAGAAATTATTAATATGTGTATCCAGTGATTACAAATAATTGGACTAACACATTTTAAATACTAACAGTTATTAAATATAATCATGTTGGCAAATGTATGCACAAAACAGTAATAATGAGTAGTTGTTTAACTAGAATAAAGTGTGTTTCCACCCAGTTTGGGCTTCTGTCATAGTTAAAATTAGAAATTATGATATTATTGATGGTCTAGAAATGTAGTCTTTTTATTTAAATGTTGTATCCTTCCTCCGGGTCTGTTGCTTAGTCTGTTGCCATTAATTGTGCATCCATATTTCAATTGAGGACCATTTGTTACTTATTTATTTATTTATTTATTTAGTAACATCTGATTGCCAGAAAGGTCTGACTGGGTAGGAGTTCATTTTCAGTGGAGGTCCAGGGAGAAAAACTCCAAAGTATTACAAAACACTTTAAGAACATTACTTTTAACAATTTCAAAAACAAAACAAAAGCAGCTACAGTTTAAATAACTATATCAAATTAGACATAATATGAAAAAAATGCTTAGTTATATGACAAATTTTTAATTCAAGCTGCAGACATTTAAGTTAACAATTCTTAAGTCTTTACTCCTTATAGTGTAGTTAGATGTAATACATGTTTGGTTAGTCGATTACTAAGTCCTGGGCTTCTATTTTCAGAAACACATAAGGTTTTGAGGATATTTTTGAATGGGTTGTCTGACAGGCTTTTGTTTGCATTAGTCCTTTTTGTGCAAGATGTTTTTTGTGTATAGGTTAGTGCTGTGTTAAAGTCATGCTGGAAAGCTGGATGCTGTGTTTTTATGCTGTAGAATTTTTTATGTTGATGATTGTGTGATTTGTTATATGAATGGGAAATGTGTCATTGAATAGAAGATATAGCTGTAAGTAAGTTAATAGATAAAATTGTTTGAAAAATACATTTATGATGGGGGCATCTTGGTACAATACGAAGAGTTAATAGTAACATAAATATAAGCTTAGGAGAAGGAGAAGCTGGTTTCTGTTGGGGGGAGTACCTGCTTATGAGGTTGTATAGTTAACAGAGGAGAGATCAGTAAGTGAGGTGAATGAAGAAAGAGGTTCATAGAGAGAAGTGAGGAAGTAAATGAGGATGATTAAAAAATAAGTAATTCATTTTCACTTAGAAATAGGAGATGTTGGTAGTATCTACTTGCTTGAGTTGTAGACCCACTGTTGAAAGAGTGATGGTAAGAACCAGTTGGATCAGTGCATAAAGTGGATTAGAAGTAATACAAGGAATCCTGGAAGTGGACAGTTATAGAGTCACGGCAGAGTAAGCATGTAGGGTTGCAGGTAATATTTTGGCTATGTGTCTCCAAGTCTGGAGGTAGAGAGAAGCATGCTAGTAGAATCTGCCACATAGACTAGAAGTAAGAGAAGTCATGTGAAGTTTGAAAGAAATGGCCTATCTTCCACCAGCTAGATTAAAAATGAAAATAAATGTCAACAAGATCTATGTCCAGAAATACAGGTAACGTTCAGTCTAATCACCACATAGGTTGTAAGAGGAGAGAAAGGTATTGTTTGCCTGTCTGCCATCTAAGCTAGTAGACAGAAACATGGTGCCTATTTGGAAAGAACTGGCCAATCTGTCACCTGCAACTGACAGATGGACAGGAATCACAGGTGGTACTGAAGGTCTTGCTATCACCACCTAGACTAATTTCTGTCTGCGATCTCAACTAGATAAGTAAAGTGAAAGAGTTTAGTTAGGGCAGAAATGTGTAGCATTCTAAGTAGGTTGTGGGTGAAGGTAATGGTTACCAGAAGTGCATAATGCTGGTGAAGTAGAAGTCTATGTGCAACTTTGACTGGGGATATGAGACTTGGGAATGGTTGAAGCTGACAGAAGGTGGAAGAAGATGGTTAGTAAGTTACTAAGGTTAGGACACTGAAGTATTAGTGGATATAAGTTACTCAGTACATCTGTTTGTATGTATGCTACAAGGTAGGCAGTGGAGATGAACAGTAGGAAAACATACACGTACTGTAGGAAAGGGTACGTGAAAATATTAATATCATAAGAATGTGTAAAACCACAACAGGCACCCAAAAAGGCAGAAGGTAATAATCATAAGAATGTGCTAGGAGATGGTGGAAGTGAATGATATGATGGGTGGATAGACAGTACTTAGGAATAACTTTGTAATGAATTGATTATTCAGAACCTATAGAATAGAAGATGAGAGTTGGTAAGCATGCATACAGATAATGATATATAGGAGGTGTTAGCAAGTCTAATGTAGCAGGGCCTAGTGTTCTCCAAAGATAGCAGACAAACTTGGCTCTGACCCATTGAAAAGAAATCTCTTAGTGGACTGCAACAACACACTATAATAGCACTGTAACAAATGGATAAACTAAGTTAGTGGGGTGGGGCATTGAAGGTGTCTTTGGTATTTTTACATAAGATTGGATAGCAATATGTTATATAACTATATATATCTTGCAATTTTAAATTCATCAAAGAAGGAAAAAAAGCTAGCAGATTATTACAAGCTGCTTGTAGTACAGGATTTCTAGCTACGCCCTGAGTTACAATGCTATTATACAGGAGTTAGTATTACACGGAGTTCAAATGCATGTTTCTTTAGGTGGTCAACATTTATGTTTTCATGCAAGTTCAGGAACAGCCCTTGATGAATTAAGAACTCATATCCTTCCTTCCCTGTTACACAGCATAGCATTCATTGAAAGTCCAAGTCCAATCCATTATTTCTCCTTTCTGTCTAACAGCTTATTTCTGGATAAATTAGATAAGTCTTCAACAACTGCATCTATCCCAACAAAAATAAAATGTGCAGAGGCATGTTCGTTTGGAGCTTAAAAGGTGGACTCCTAAAGATGCTTACAATTCATATCACTAAGATGCTAAGCCATTCAATGTTTAAAAGGGCTGGATGTTTGACCTATATAAAAAAGCTCCACATAAGGTCAAGGAGGAATTATGGTTTATAAACTTGGGGCTATGTACAAACTTGACATAAATTAATATTGGTGATAAGTAGAACTATTAGTTGATGTTTAGATACTTTGACTACAAATAATGTTATTTTTGTAGAGTTATTGCATTTAAAAACATTGACTCAAAATTGTTTATTTTTTGTCTATTTTTATTTATTTTTTATTGTAAAAGAAAGTATTATCATTTAGAGGCATTGTCACTTTAAGAAGTTAGTTTTTAAGGAATTCTGCTGTTCATGTCCAGTTTGCACTAATGACGCCAGTGGGCAAAACCAGTTTGCACTGCTTGCATTGTTGAAGCACAGTAGATCATGTTTAAGCTAGACTGCTGCTTACTATAAATTAAAAACATATTTGCTTGTTAATTCTCCTTTGTCGATTAATATGTCAAGAACCAAACGATGCTTTACATTATTAAATTACATGAGTGCTGGTTTCCATTTGAAGGGGATATATATATATATATATATATATATATATATATATATATATATATATATATATACATATATATATTATATTATATATATATATAGATGGATTCACTTCAGAAGCTCGAAATACTGAGATCTCGAATTTCAGTATCTCAAGCCCAAGAAGCTAAATTCACATAACAATAAAAACTAAAAACTGCGAAATTCAAACCTCGAATACCGGAGGTTTTAAATTTTGCGGTTTTACTACACACACACACACACACACACACACACACACACACGCCATCTCCACACAAACACACACAATCACTCTACTACATGAAAGTAGGGGGGCAAGCATCCCCTGCACCCCGCATGTGGGGGGCTGTGCACCCCACACACACCGCTACTTAAATATTCTCACTCTGAGGTCGCACTCCAAACAAACACACACAAAACACCACCACACAAGCTACATTCTCCTCATACACACACATCACAGCAACAAAACAAAACACACTGACACACACCACAGCCCCTACCCAAACCCCTTAACACACACACACACACACACACACACACACACACACACACACACACACACACACACACACACACACACTTACCTGAATACATGACCACAGTGGAAGTTTAGAAGTGCGAAATTCAAAACCTCCTGCATTCGAGGTTTTACATTTTGCGCTTCTAAACTTTTGCTATTATGTGGATTCGGCTTCTTGAGCTCGAAATTCTGAAATTTGAGATTTCAGTATTTCAAGCTTCTGAAGGGAACTCATATATGTATATATATATATATATATATATATATATATATATATATATATATATTTTTTTTTTTTTTCTGGAGTAGACAATTTTGGGGAGAATGCACCACAGGTAACACATTTGCAACCTGCGTGGTTGAGCAATATATAGTTAAATCCTAGTTCATGATAATAAAATGATCAAATTGGTAGCTCAGTTAATTTACAAATCTAAAGTTTTTTAATATATTTTTTCCCCATTGGGTGCAAGAATTTTTCAACTTTTATCAGGGTCTGCAGGTACACAGTGGCTGTATTTAAGGTAGTAGGGTATATAGAGTGCGGACTTGTCGGTTTGTTGAAACCCATTTCAGTAGTGTCATAGTACTGATTTCAGAACATACCGAGTTGTTTACTTCATTTCAATAAGAAATATTTAGCATTTGATAATTCAGTGATTCATTGCTTAACCAGGTTTCATGATCAGGTTGCTTCATAAGGGTTTTTTGTGGTTTTAACCATTATCCCAAATGAACAATCTTCCACAGTTCCATAGTTTTAGATAGACTTTTAAGTGGTAACCAATGTTTGTACATGTATGCTTTATTTGGATTTATGGCATTACTTCAAGTGGACTAAAAAACTTAATGATACAAATGTTTCATCTAAAATAACACACCAAGTAAGTGTTTTTGCAGAGGCCTGCCCTTCCCCCCTGTACTTCATAACCCACCAACTGTAAAAATACTAAATTTGAGGTCAATCATTCTTAAGGTAATGTGCTACACCATCAACTCAGTGATTGATCATCTGAAAATTAGTACATGTCTTATTTGTGATAAAGGATTTATTGACATAACCTTGATAAAAAGTAGTTAAAATAATATCATCTGTGGTACATTTTGTAATGTGTTCTTTTATTATATGCTACAGACACACCATTTCACTTTCTGAGTCCTTATCATTTGGCTGTATTATAGCAAAATTTAATGGAGACAGAGGCACCCACCTGTCTGTAGTTGAGCCAGTGAAAATGATCCCAACCACTGTAAAATCTAAAATAAAGGACTGCCATTCTGCATCCGTAGCAAGGCTATCAAAACCAAGTCAGCCTTACAGAAATGAAAAGTCAGTAATAACTATAAAAAAGTTGACAATTTCTCAGTTTGTTTCTGCAAAAATACTTTTCTGTAAGTTAAAGCTCGAGACAGTCAAGTACATGTCTTGATAAGCACTGAGGTTTGCGGTAAGTGGGAAGTGACTGCTAAATAATTGAATGCAATGATACAAAAATACAAAATGGCCTCCATGCATATGGAGGAATCAGTTTGTCCTCCAAATGCACTTTTTCTGGTAAGTTCTGTTGTAAGACTGCAAGACAAAATTTATGGAAGCATATTTGCTCATAAGACACATAACAAGAAAGGAGTACATGATTATGTTTCATACATGGGCTCAGCTCAACAATAGGTAGATTTCCAAAAGGCAGAATGTAACTTGTTTCAAATTATTCCCATTTAAATCAAGATACTGCATACTGCTGTATCTTGGATTGAGTTGAAGTAAGATTTCTAGAATCTGATACAGTTTTCAGTAAAAAGAAGGCAGAACAATCTATTACCTTTTCTTAAAGTAATATAGTAAATAAATATAAAAAAAACCAGACCTCGGAAACCAAAGACACATAAGTCTCACTAGATTCATATTCAAAGCCATAGAAAGAATTATCATGGAAATGATCAATAATGACATAAGAAAACTGCAGAACATGACCCGACCCAATTTGGTTTTGTCAAGGGCAGGTCATGCCTACTTAACCTGGCACACTTTTTTGAGAAGGTCACCAAAGCAATGGAAGAGGGCAAAATGGTTTACACTGCCTACCTTGACCTGGCCAAGGTATGTGACAGAATATTTCACTCAGACATTGTTGACAAACTCAAGAGGTTAGGTATAAAGGGTCTATATCAGAAGCTCGAATGGTCAAAAGAACGAATGCTCTTTGATCGAGCTTTAAAGATCGAACTTCTAAACAGCGAAGACAGGGAACAGCAATTTTTTTCCTAGGGAAAAAAATTTCTGCTCCGCAAAAAAAAATGTAAACACAGTAAAAAGTGGGGGGCTTCACCCCCCCCCCACACCCAGCGATATGGGGGGCTGTGCCCCCACACCCCCCTACTTAAATATAATAACTCCGAGATTGCACCACTGTGGAGGAAACGGCAAACTTCCAAAGACAACCAAGCTATTTTTTTTCCCTGGGGAAAAAAAAATCACTGTTCCGTATCTTCGCTGTTTAGCTCGATCAAAGAGTGTTCACTCTTTTGACTCTTCGAGCTTCTGGTATAGACCCAGTATAAACCCTTATTTCACCTGGTGGGTAACATGCTGATTCACAGACAGGACCCCAGAAGTTAGAACTGAGGATTCCACTTCTACAGAGATGCCAGTCACAAGCAGGGTTCCTAAGGGATCAGTACCGGGACTGCTGTTTTTTAGCATTTATTTCTCTGAAGTAAAGGGCAGTTTCAAGGACCTCTGGCTGACCAGATTTGCAGATGTTTGCAAATTAGGAACAGTCATATAATCCCCACTGGCACTTATGCTCTCGAGGAATGGCAGACACAGAAAATAACTTGTGTCACAGCCATAGACTAAAACTAAATGCCAAGAAATGCATAATAGTATCCTTTGAGAGGATATATACCCTTGATAACTATCATATTGACAATATAACCCTATGAGTTAACCCAGAAGTCAAGGACTTGGGAACACACATAAACAGTAATCTAACTTTTGATCATCATGTGTCTACTGTAGTGAGGACATCATTCTGTGTTGTTTGACTTTTAAACAAAGGTATGGCATCTAGGTCCAAGGAGGTAATTGTCCCACTGTATTTGGCATTTATCAGACCTATCATTGAGTACAATGCCCCCTTTGGTATGTACCTAACCAGGCATATACAACAACTGGAATGTCCACAGCGTTTTCTCAATAAAGGAAGACAGGGAATAAGTAGCATGTCCTATGCAGACCACCTCAGAGCCCTATCCCTGTATTCTGTCTACTACTGGCTGTTGAGGGAGTTCTATTTCTAGCATACAAGGCATTGTCAGATGCCATCCATATGGACCTCCTGCATATTCGCAAAAAAAAAAAAAAAAAAATAGCACCAGAATTGCCCATTCTAAAGACTTAAACCCTTCCTGTGATATAAACAGGTCCTGCCAGAGAGACAGGTATATATCCCAAAGACTATCCCAGCTCTGGAACAGGCTTCCTTCACATCCATGGGAAGCAGAAGCAGAGTTCCTCATTAACGCAATTCAACTGTAACTTGGACAACTGGATGAAGGTCAGGAAATTCATCCCGGGTTTGGCACCTATGTCTCTAATGGACATAGGTGGCCTGTAAATATTTCATTTCCCAGGCCCCTGCCTGCAAATGTTTAATTTCCTAAGCCCCTGACTACACTTATCATGGGTACCAGAACTTGTCAGAGATTTGGGATACATGGTTAGGCTTATAAAGGTCCTAATGGTCATTAGCCTAGTAAACACCAATGAACCTATGACAGTAAGTGACATACAGCTCACCCATCTTGTGGGGAGGGCTGTGGCTTGGCACACTTGTTCGGGGAAATACAGTGAGAGCACCAGATGGTCCAGCACACAGTGCAAGCCAGAGGGATGTGCTGGCATAGATAGCTGAGCAGGTCAGGAAACAATCAAGCCGTGAAGTTCACGTGCTCCTCTCCCAAAGCCTAACAGTGCTAATGTCACTTGGAAATTGCAGTGGAGTGTTAGGTGCTCCTGGGTTTGGGGAGGGAGACCCTGATATCTGCCTGGATGATGATTCCACAATCATCTCTAATCTCATGAGGCAACATATGAGTCAGTGATGGCTGTTGCCATCATGAGGAAGGAATGGAATGCATAGATCATCAAGGGTTGATATTTAGCAGGTGGGGGGTGTAAAAATAAATAACAAAAAGTTGTAAAGTATGTACAAGTAACAGGCACAGCATCTTTTCATGATGATAGCTGAGCAACTTGAGTGAAAAAAGCACAGGCTCAAATGACCCATACATAAATTAAACTATGATCAGTAAAAGAAAAGAAATACTGCTGCATATTTGCCAGTAGTAATATAATTATAATGAAAAGTATTTTAATAAGTCACTGGACACAGGCATTTTGCCATTCATATTCAATAAGAGATGAAAAAGCAAAGTAGTAATAAAACTATCTTTATAATACTGTCATTATCCTTTTTCAACATTCTTGACCAAACAACTTTGAAAATACTGAGCAATGCCATTTGCTCTACTGACCCATGTTGACTCATTGTATCTGACTGCTAAGTCACCACTATCCAGAGTTTACTCAACAAGTAGGGATTGGAAGTAGATAGCCAGGGCTTTACATGCACCACAATCTACTTGGTAAGACAATTTAGATTTACCAATCCACTTATTCCATGTCTTTGCGAGGTGAAAGGAAACCAGAGCACTCTGAGAAAGCCCACAAGAACACAGAGGGGACATTCAGACTCGACACAGCCATTAAATCATACAAGATGGAATGGGGTGTGGAGAAGGTGCTTTTACTGAATTAGATTAAATCATATAAGATGGAATGGCATGTGGAGAGGGTGCCTTTACTGGATTAGGTTAAATCATGCAAGATGGAATGGGGTGTGGAGAGGGTGCTTTTACTGAATTAGGTTAAGTCATACATGATGGAATGGGGTGTGGAGAGGGTGCTTTTACTGGATTATGTAGAAGGTAGTCAGTGTTATAAATGCAAAAAGGTGCAGCTGCAGTTGCAAAACGTATTCACTTACAAAAAGCAGTAATTCAGAAAGTAGAGGATTTCATCTTTGCACTACCATGTTCTGAGATGTGTAAAATTTGGAGAAACTCCCTACTTTACAGACATGGTAAGTTTTAACCTCACACTGCATATTTGTGATCTAATAGGTTAGTATAATATTTAAAATTGTTGTTGTTAACCTCCTCCTGGTTTTACATGATTAAACATACCCAACAAGTTACTGTACTTTGAACATTAAAAATAAAATGGCTTTTGAGGAGCTCACTTGCCAATACAAAAGGCAAAAGGCATGAGGTATTTTAGCACTAACATTTTTCAGTTGGTTGTCTTTGCTGATGCTGATTTACAAATGGATGGTATTTGTAAATCAGGCTCTTTGTTCAGTCATTAATTGTTCTCAGTTAAGACAAGAATATGTCTCTAGCTGCACCCTTCCTAACAGTCTGATTTTGCTAATTTAAACAGATTATCTTTTTAAAAGGCAGAATTGCAGACTTTTCATTAGTTAGTCACTTAGTCAGGTAGTTAGTAAGATTTTGTTGGCAGGTAAGTTAACAGGTTCAAGGATTCTTATGGAACTGTTAAATTGGCCTCAGTGGCAAGTGTAACATAACTTAAAAATAATGGGCAGGATTCACGAAGCCTCCGTGTAAGAGTTACAAGGCTTACACGGAGGCTACAGTTAAACGGTGTGACGTCAGCATGTCATGCATATGCATGAGGGCATGCTGAATCACACCTAAGGCTAACACGGTCCATGGAAGACAGTAGGGGGTATGTCCGTAGGGCGAGCCCTGCAAACGGACATGCCCCCAGAAGAGTAAAAGTCCCGAAAGTAAACCCCCATGACAGAGTCCGTGTAAATGTGAATAAACACAACACAACACATGCCCCCACAGACTATGAACATAAAATGTATAAATGAACATCTTATATTTTTTTTTATAAGTTGTAAAGATGTTTGCCCGTGAGTGCACTCGTTTGCGCGGGCATGCCCGGCGCTTAGCCACAGTTAGCAGTCAGTGGAAAAGCATATAAGAACTAAATATGCAAAGTAAGCCAAGAAGCAAAAGTGTAGCGGTAGAGACGTCAGCTGAAGAGGAGGCAGTCATGGTTCGAGCCCCCACAACATCAATTTTTATTTTTAGTGAAATAAGCACGAAACAAGTCCCTGACATATATGTACATATACAAAATTATATGTTATGTAAAATGTAATGAAATGGGCCATGTATTTTGAAGAAATGTGAGATAAAAAAATAAAAAAAAATGTGAGATGTGCCCATAGCTGAGCTACAGTCTAACAAGTTGAGGATATCTGCTTGTAGGTGAGCAGTGTTTTAACAGGTGTAAAATGAGTGCCCGTAGGTGAGCAGTGTTTTAACAGGTGTAAAATGAGTGCCCGTAGGTGAGCAGTGTTTTAACAGGTGTAAAATGAGTGCCCGGGGTTGAGCAGCATTTTAACACGCTGGAACTGTGTGCCCGTAGCTGAGCTGAGCGTAATATGCGTGCTGACAGCCAAACGACGCGTAAACCGGCGTAACCCGTTTGCGTGGAGCTGTGCACCACGCCAACAAGCTAACCGATGGGCAATGTTGAGCAAGCTGTATCAAAACTGCCTTTACACAGGCACACCTCCTAGACTGTGTAGACAGTCATAAAATATAAAAAGCATTGGCCAGGTTCAAACCCAGGATACCATACACCATAGTCAATGTACTGAACCACTAAGCCATGACAGTTGCACTTAGAAATGCAGTAATAGCATATATATAGGAATGAATAGAAAGAGGAGCATGACAAAGCAGGTTTTGTGAAGCTGATACAATTCCAAAGTGGCCAATCACAGATAAGTGTGGGAAAAACGGCATATATAAGCCCCATAGGCGGGAATACACAGCATAACTGATTGTAGAACCGACTTGCAGCCAGGATGTCAGGTGTAGGTGAGGGTAGTTGCTTCCAAGCACAGAGGTGGGGCGTTGAGGAGTCCAAATATATGGTTTGGCTCCTCGTCCATAATCATGAGGCCCAACTCATGCAGAGCCAGGTCCTGTGGGGAGCATATAGGGCTGAGGCATGGGACCGGTTGGCTCATGATCTCACCAGTGCCACAGGAATACCAAGGACTGGTGAGCAGGTCCATCACCACCATGCGGACCTGAAGAGACGGAAGCAGGACCAACTGAACCGTTGGATCCAGGAGGCCCAGCAAATGCCCAACGCCCCACTACTGAGTAAGTTACATGTAATTATTTATGTAAGAAATTAACCTAGCTGATATTATGGAGATGTGTATTCCAATATTACTTTACTTATATTACAGCTGCAGGTGTCCGTTCTGCAAACCGTCGAGCCTATGGCGATAGGCTGGTGCAGTTGTGCCACCAGGCAGGTCAGTAATTCTCTCCCTGTAACTGTAAATAAATATATAAGTATGACAGTTAGCAAAAGAGTGCAGTGTAGTCACTAATTAATAAAATGTGCAAGTAACAGTGTAAGAGGGTTTGCAAGTATTGCTTGATTACAAAAGTGTGATGCAGCCTGTAATCCAAACATAAAAATGAAAGAAGTCTGAAATAAAGATGTCCCACCTGTAATATAATAGTACACAACCTGCAGCAGGCTGAAATGTACAGCTGCAGAAGCTGAGTAAAACACGTGTGAAATATATCCGTGTTGAAATACAGAAACATGAAATAAGTGAGACTGTTGGAAAGGATTGTTATAACTACAGGTAAAACATGTCAATAAAGCCTAGAATTAAGTACCATCCTGAATTGTAAAAATAAAACAAGTGAGAGAGTGTGAGAAAGAGGTATGAATCCACCAATAAAGTAGTAATAACTCCTGAATAAAGTATACTGCAGTCAGTACAGAATGAAATGAATGTGACAGGCAGAACCAAACAGTAACATGTGTTGAAAATGGTACTGCAGCTGGAATGTGTGTCCCAAAATCTGGATATGTTGCTCTCAGTCTGCAATATGCAGATAGTATGGTTGTCTGAAATACCAAACATCCACGGTTGTCTATAGCTATATAAAGCAAATGTAGCAGGATGATGTAGCTGAACAGAGCCAGATATGAATGTGTATGAATAAAAATGAAATGTATATTGATGTAGCAGTAACATTCCTATCACCAACCTGAAGTAGTTATCACATAGGAAACTGTAGGCAGAACTGTAGTATGTATATATCTGCAGCTAGTAGAAATGTACAGCATATGTATAGGTATTTGAAGTTGTTAATTAAATTTTCTTCACCCTACCCTATAACCACATATAATCCATTCCACGTGAAATTGGTATGTGCAATCACAATTAACAACCCTGGACATTTGTCCTGTTGGTTCATACATATTTGCATGTATGTTGATGCATCTGCCCTGTTCATACATCCAAACCTGATGGCCTGTTGCCATCAATCAACCCTGCATGTTGTTGGATTGTGCATTGCTGTTCAAATTATGCATGTGTTATGCTTGCTGTTCAATGGCTTGAATTTATGGGTGTTTGGTTAATGGGAATACTAATGCATGCTGTTACAACTAATTGTGAATGGTATTGTATGTTACTAACCCAAACTGTCATAACATAATGCAAAACATAGGACGACAGGGAAGGCGGGTTCCAGCGGACCCACCTCTCCCTCCTCAGCTGGCGAGTGCACCTGGCAGTAGTGCCCAGGCTGGACCCTCCTCCGGTGGCCCTGTGCCACTTGCGGATGGAAGTGCTGCAGGGGATAGGGCTCACCCCCCCCTCTGCAAGCGTGGCCAGAGGAGAACATCCACTCACCCTCCGTAGTGCCCGGACTGTGGTGCGTAGGGAGATCCGGCACGCTGTGCTTGGGCCCCTATGCCAGCTTGAGGCACGGGTGGCACAACTCATGGGCGTGCCTGCTGCCTGGCCTACACAGCCCCCAGCACAGCCCTGTCCTGGGCAGTGAAGGCACAGTGGCAACTGCCCATGGGTGGGGATCTCAGTTCCACTGTTGCCATCTGTGGGCTCATGGGCTCGAGATATCCAAACATCCGTCCCCGTCAATTGTGTAACCCCCCCACATGTGTCATACACCACCCCTGTATGTGTCTTGTTTGTCTTGTCTGTTAACCTACCCAACCTACCTCCCCAGCTATACCGACTTCCTGTACCTGACATACCACTCTCACCTGAAAAAAAAAAAAAAGGGTACTCTGTACCCACAAAAAAATTACACCCCATACATAGCTGCCCATTTTGCACACATGTCTGCTGGACATGTAAACTGTCGATTACAATTGGCTGTACAACAAGTATTGTTGTCCTTACACCTCTGTCAGGGGTGGAAGGTTTCAAATGTCACACCAAATTACAAACATATGCACAGCTGTTGCTGATTAAGAAATGGGCAGCTATGGGCCTTTCCTACATCCCTCCTGCAAAACCCAAGCTTGTTTCCCTACTGTTCTACCCTCTTTGTGACCCCTTTTTCACCACTTTCCTGTCTCCCCATTTTCATTTCTTTCAAAGAAATTAGCGCAGGTGTGCGCAAGAGTAAGCACTTTTAAGCAGTTGTAAGCGGGTATGCGCGGAGCTGAATGCCAGTGCGCATGAGTGAGCTCTGCGCAAACCAGCGCTAACCCGCTTACAACTGCTTAAAAGTGCCTTAGTCACTCTGAATGACAAGGCCTGTAGTCTGCACAAAAGCAAAATAAAATCCCACTGTCAGTCCTGAACCCAGGACCTTGGAAACAGTAGCCTGCATGACTTACCACAAAGCCATGACTGCTATATAAGAACATTGTACAAAAGGGTTAACCCTTTTTTAACCTTAAAAAAAATTTGGGGCAGGAAATTCAAACGAAAGGCCTCCGTGAAAAAAAAGGGGGGTTCCCCCAAGGTTACACGGAGGGGTTAAATGACGCCAGCATGTCATGCATATGCATGAGGGCATGCTGAATCACACCAAAGGGAACACGGTCCATGGAAGACAGTGGGGGTATGCCCGGGAGCCCTGAAAACGGACAGCCCCCAGAAGAGTAAAAGTCCCAAAGTAAACCCCATGACAGAGTGTAAATGTGAATAAACACAACAAAAATCCCCCCACAGACTATGAACATAAAATGTATAAATGAACATCTTATATTTTTTTAAATTGTAAAGATGTTTGCCCGTGAGTACTTTTTTTGGCCCCACCCCCGGTTAGCCACAGTTAGCAGTCAGTGGAAAAGCATATAAGAACTAAATATGCAAAGTAAGCCAAGAAGCGTGTAGCGGTAGAGACGTCGGGAAGGGGGCAGTCATGGTTCGAGCCCCACAACATCAATTTTTTTTTTAGTGAAATAAGCAAAAAAGTCCCTGACATATATGTACATATAAAATTATATTTATGTAAAATGTAATGAAATGGGCCATGTATTTTGAAGAAATGTGAGATAAAAAAAAAAAAAAGGGAGATGTGCCTATAGCTGAGCTACAGTCTAACAAGTTGAGGATATCTGCTTGAGGTGAGCATTTTTTAACAGGTGTAAAATGAGTCCCCGGGTGAGCAGTTTTTTAACAGGTGTAAAATGAGTGCCCAGGTGAGCAGTTTTTTAACAGGTGTAAAATGAGTCCCCTTGAGCAGCATTTTAACCCCTGTGGGGCCCGGCTGAGCTGAGCGTAATATGCTGACAGCCAAACGAAAACCCGGCGAAACCCCTTTTTGCGGACCCACCACGCCAACAAGCTAACCGATGGGCAATGTTGAGAAAGGGATCAAAACTGCCTTTACACGGGCACACCTCCTAGCCTGTGTAGACAGTCATAAAATAAAAAAAGCATTGGCCAGGTTCAAACCCAGGATACCATACACCATAGTCAAGGTACTGAACCACTAAGCCATGACAGTTGAAAGAAATGCAGTAATAGCATATATATAGGAATGAATAAAAAGAGGAGCATGACAAAGCAGGTTTTGTGAAGCTGATACAATTCCAAAATGGCCAATCACAGATAAGTGGGGAAAACGGCATATATAAGCCCCATGGGGGAATACACAGCATAATTGATTGTAGAACCGACTTGCAGCCGGGAATGTCAGGTGTAGGTGAGGGTTTTTTTCCAAGCACAGAGGTGGGGCGTTGAGGAGTCCAAATTTTGGTTTGGCTCCTCGTCCATAATCATGAGGCCCAACTCATGCAGGGGCAGGTCCTTTGGGGACCATTTAGGGCTGAGGCCTGGCACGGGTTGGCTCATGATCTCACCAGTGCCACGGGGAATACCAAGGACTGGTGAGCAGGTCCATCACCACTATGGGGACCTGAAGAGACGGAAGCACGAACAACTGAACTTTTGGATCCAGGGGGCCCCAAAATGCCCAACCCCCCACTACTGAGTAAGTTACATGTAATTTTTTATGTAAGAACTTAACCTAGCTGATATTATGGAGATGTGTATTCCAATATTATTTTTTTATTTACAGCTGCAGGTGTCCGTTCTGAAAACCCCGGAGCCTATGGCGATAGGCGGGGCAGTTGTGCCACCAGGCAGGTCAGTAATTCCCCCCTGTAACTGTAAATAAATATAAAGTATGACAGTTAGCAAAAGAGTGCAGTGTAGTCACTAATTAATAAAATGTGCAAGTAACAGTGTAAGAGGGTTTGCAAGTATTGCTTGATTACAAAAGTGTGATGCAGCCTGTAATCCAAAAAAAAATGAAAAAGTCTGAAATAAAGATGTCCCACCTGTAATATAAAACAACCTGCAGCAGGCTGAAAAGTACAGCTGCAGAAGCTGAGTAAAAAAATGGGGAAATATATCCCAAATACGAAACATGACAGAAGTGAGACTGTTGGAAAGGATTTTTAAATAACTACAGGTAAAAATGTAAAAAGCCTAGAATTAAGTACCATCCTGAATTGAAAAAATAAAACAAGTGAGGGGTGTGAGAAAGGGTATGAATCCACCAATAAAGTAGTAATAACTCCTGAATAAAGTATACTGCAGTACAGAATGAAATGAATGTGACAGGCAGAACCAAACAGTAACATGTGTTGAAAAGGGTTGCAGCTGGAATGTGTATCCCAAAATCTGGATATTTTCCCCAGTCTGCAATATGCAGATAGTATGGTTGTCTGAAATACCAAACATCCACAGTTGTCTATAGCTATATAAAGCAAATGTAGCAGGAGGATGTAGCTGAACAGAGCCAGATATGAATGTGTATGAAAAAAAATGAAATGTATATTGATGTAGCAGTAACATTCCTATCACCAACCTGAAGTAGTTATCACATAGGAAACTGTAGGCAGAACTGTAGTTTTATATATCTGCAGCTATTAGAAATGTACAGCATATGTTTTGGTATTTGAAGTTGTTAATTAAATTTTCTTCACCCTACCCTATAACCACATATAATCCATTCCACGTGAAATTGGTATGTGCAATCACAATTAACACGCCTGGACATTTGTCCTGTTGGTTCATACATATTTGCATTTTGGGATGCATCTGCCCTGTTCATACATCCAAACCTGATGGCCTGTTGCCATCAATCAACCCTGCATGTTGTTGGACTGTGTATTGCTGTTCAAATTATGCATGTGTTATGCTCGCTGTTCAATGGTGTGAATTTTGGGTGTTTGGTTAATGGGAATACTAATGCATGTTGTTACAACTAATTGTGAATGGTATTGTACGTTACTAACCCAAACTGTCATAACATAATGCAAAACATAGGACGACAGGGAAGGGTTCCAGCGGCCCCCCTCTCCCCCTCAGCTGGCGAGTGCACCTGGCAGTAGTGCCCAGGCTGGACCCTCCTCCGGTGGCCCTGTGCCACCTGGGTGGAAGTGCTGCAGGGGAGGGGGCCCCCCTCTGCAAGGTGGCCGAGGAGAACACCCTCCCCCGTAGTCCGGACTGTGGTGCGGGAGATCCGGGCTGTTTTGGGGCCCCCTACCCCTTGAGGCACGGGTGGCACAACTCAGGGCTCCCTGCCCTCCAAAAGCCCCCAGCACAGCCCTGTCCTGGGCCGTGAAGGCACAGTGGCAACTGCCCATGGGTGGGGATATCAGTTCCACTGTTGCCATCTGTGGGCTCATGGGCTCTAAATATCCAAACATCCGTCCCGTCAAATTGTGTAACCCCCACATTTTCATACACCCCCCCTTATGTTCTTTTTTGTCTTGTCTGTTAACCTACCCAACCTACCTCCCCAGAACCCTTCCTTACCTGACATACCACTCTCACCTAAAAAAAAAGGGACTCTGTACCCAAAAAAAATTACACCCCAAAACATAGCTGCCCATTTTGTTCTGCTGGACAGGGAAACTATCAATTACAATTGGCTGTACAACAAGTATTATTGTTGTCCTTACACCTCCCTCAGCGGTGGAAGGTATCAAGTGTCACACCAAATTACACACATATGCACAGCTGTTGCTGCTGAAGAAATGCGCAGCCTTAGGCCTTACCTACATCCCTCCTGCAAAACCCAAGCTTTTTTCCCTACTGTCTTACCCTCTTTGTGCCCCCTTTTTTCACCACTTTCCTGTCTCCCCTTTTTTTCATTTCTTTAAAAAAATAGCGGGTGTAAGGGGTAAGCATTTTTAAGCAGTTGTAAGCGGGTGCGCGAGCTAATCCCCAGTGCGCATGAGTGAGCCCCCGAAAAAACCAGCGCAAACCCCAAACCCTGCTTAAAAGTGCCTTAGTCACTTTAAATTGACAAGGCCTGTAGTCTGCAAAAGCAAAATAAAATCCCACTGTCAGTCCTGAACCCAGGCCCTTTGGGAAACAGTAGTCTGCATGACTTACCACTAAGCCATGACTGCTATATAAGAACATTGTGCTACAATAAATATTTTGAATAGTAGGAATGAATGTAAAGGGAATATAGGATGTGTAGTACACAAAGCATGTCATGAATTTACTGTAAAAATTAGTGGATTTCTATAATAGTAGTGTGTGAACAGAAACAGCCATGCTAGGGTAGCTAGGGTAATAATGTCACTGTAGCACCTTGCAAGCCACACACATACTCACAGCAGGATAATCACTGCCCATACCCCACAACCCAAGGGAAAAATCTGGCCCAAGTAATAAAAAATGTGGAGAAAAGGGCCCCAAAAAACAGGGACAAAATTTTAAAAAATTGTTCCAAAAAACTTAGACAGTTGAGAGTAACAGGTTCTGCATTTTTTTGGGGATGTTTGGAAGGGTATGAAGTCTGAAACTGAAATGTTTGTCACTATAGTCTGACTTGAGCCCTGAGTGATTTGCCAGAAAAAGCTTTTTATGAGATTTTGGACCAAAATATGAGGCAAAAATGTGGACACCTGCAAATATCTGTAAATTTGAGAGGTCTGACCCCATATTTGAATAGTTAAGAGCCTAGACATAGCAACAGTGAGGTTACAGGGATGCCCCACAGCCCCCTGTGAAATGTACAAACAGTAGGCAGAAAGGTGTTACAATGAAATTTTGGTAACTATGAAGTATTGAAAGTATGCACCACTTGCATGTCGGAAATAGTGTAGTAATACATATGCTCATGCTAACCCACAGTCACAACTGCAGAATACCAGACAATTCCCACTGATATGTACCATTCCATAAGGCAGATAAAAGATGCACCTGAGAGTCTCTGGGGCCTGCTCAGCAGCATACTCAAATACCCTAATAGATGTCAAGGCCCACACCATGGCCAGACCACACTGCATGCAGTAACACCCTAGCAAATATAGCAAGCATTCCAATGTGTGAATGTACATGGAAAATAGGAAAGCCACAGCAACACACTACAGTCAAGACACCTAGCAGGCATACAAGTAGTGAATGTAAAGGGCAAATATTGAAGCCATAGCAACAAAGTGCAAGAGCCACTGCTAAAACCAGTTACACCACATGTCCCAAAAGGAAAGCACACACCCCCACAAAAGTAGTAGTAGTTTAGGTGAGTGTAAAAAAGTACAGGAAACTGGAGAAATGAAGGGAAGAAATGTTAATCTACAACACAGCCGGAAATAAGAGAGAGATAGAAACCTTTACACTCACAGAACAGTGTCCACAGCATACCAGCATGGTCCCTTCCCTTAAAATCTCAAACCCTTATCCCTATCTCACATATCTTTTTATAGCACTGTTCTGAAATCACAGTGAGAACTGCAATCAGTACACAACTGGCTGCATGCAATTAGCAAATGCTGGCTAACAATTGGTGCAGAGGCCATCACATGGACATATGCAGATACCTAAAAAGCATGCTGTACTCCCAGTCCACACATGCAATACTTTCATTGCACCCTCTGGAGGAGAGAGAGAGAGAGAGAGAGAAAACCCCCTTATTAAAAAACCTACTAAAAGCTGTCATCTGTCAACGGGAAAAGCAGCAGGACCCCAACCAAAAGGCAACACAAGCAGCTGTGACAAACACAGGTAATGTAAAGTAATATTTTAAAAGGGTCTACATACTGTGAACCCTCCATATGTGTCATTGGTCTGTATCCATATGTATATGAAGATGTGCAAAAGGGCAGGGGACATACAGCAACTATCAGTGAAGGCTGTACATACATATGTATGTGAGGGCATCTATGTGCACATATCAATGTAGGTTGAATGTAGGTTGTAGTGAATGTAAAAATGGGTTTTACAGTTATGTATGTTTAGCAGTATGTTAGTTTTTATACAGTTTGTAAAAAACATGTTGATAAAATTTTTCTATCATATGGATACATATGATTAATATATATATATATATATATATATATATATATATATATTATAATAAAGAGGGATTGGAATACATAGAAGATGTAGATAAAATTTAAATTGTACAAACATATATTTTAAAATCACACATACAGATATAGATATATGTAGATACATATACATAGACAGACAGATCTGACTATCTACGGGTATGACTGTATATGACTATCTCACCCCCCCTGTCCCACCCCTCTGTCACCTCCCCCTTTTGTCACACCCCTTTTCTATAGCAATATTTTAATCAATATATATTTTTATTTTAAAAATATATATATATAAAAAAGACATATATATTATATATATATATATATATATATATATATATATATATATATATAAAATATATACATATATATAAAATATAATACATATATATATATATAAAGAGAGAGATTTTCCTGAGTGAGGCACATGTGTACAGATGTATTGCAACAGGTGCCTGGTGACAAAGGCATGGAGTGAACACCAGTGTCAAACTGGAGTACCATACCCCATTTCAAATCACCTACACCAGTAACCACCAGATATGTGATTGGCTGCCCACCACTGCAGGGCAGGGTGAACAGGGTCATAAACGTGTACAATGGGCCCCCCAAAGATAGTCACAGTGGCACACTATTCCGGGCCTGACATGGTATGTGTCAGCAGACATGGTGTGTCAGCTATGGACATGTAGGTCAGTGTACCCCCCACCAAAAAAGGGTTGCCAGGAAACCTCACATGACAGCTACAGATATGGAGAAGGACACAGTGACATGTACAACACTGTGACAATGCACTCAAACACATTACCAATGCACAGTGACTGACAACACCACAGAGTACAAAATACTACCCACATAGAGGTTACCACTCCTGGATTTACATACTTAAGTCACACCCATGACAGATGTCCAACAACCATAGTAACACCTCACACCATCCACAACCTAAATGACTGCTGTGTGTCATCCTTGACCCCAGTAGGGGCACATGGTGGAGGTACAGGTTCCTACCCACAGATAAGACATACCCTGCAATAAACCACACAGGTTAAGAAGCAAGACTCCCCATGAGTACATGTCACACCCCCCCCTGCTGAATGTTAGTCAGATAGGTAATATGCCATATGAGTCACCCTGTGTAACTGTTTGACAGAGCAGGTACCATCACACCCACATTTTCACAATGGTCAGGGTAGCAGAACAGTATGCTGCTGTAGTCCCAGGGGCAATAGCATATTGTATTGTATTGTATTGAAATTGAATTTGTATTGTGTTGTATTGTATTGGTATGAGGGTGCCTCCTTTGTGGAGTGGAACCACTGCTGCTTTTGCCAGTGTACAGGTACATATCCTGTAGGGCTAGTGTTACATAGCACTTCTATATGTGTTTTTTAGCTCTTGGAGTTCATGTAGCATGAAAACCGGGGATACCATCAGGTCCCATTGATGCTGTTTTTTTTTGCTTTTCTGAGGGCAGCCCCACCTGGACATCTGTGATGACAGGGAGGTTACAGTCAGCTGGGATAACTATGTCTTTTTGGGGGAGAGGGGGGGCCCGCACTGAACCTGTCTGCCACAAGGGCCAATATCTGTGGGTTCAGTGAATTATTTGTTGTTGTGTACTAACTATGAGCATAGGGGTTTCTGACCGGGTTTTCTAACATAACTGAAGAAGGCCTTGTGGTTATCTGTAGTGCCCCCTTTGTTTTCCCCTCTCAAAGTTGCCCGGGGATGTATGTCTGAGGGAAAATAGCTCTTTACTAGTGCTGATCAGACATCCCTTTCCCCTTTTATGGAATTATGCTCTGTCTTGCAGTAGCTTCCATTTTTTGTTATACAATCTGTCTATGGCTGGGGTCCACCAGACAGGATGCTGTCCCTTTGTGGAGAGTGTCTTGGTTTTATATGGGATTGCATGATCCATGCATTCTCGGAGATTTTAGAAATCATTTGGGGAAGGGGTCAGCATTGTGGGTTGGGGCCCACTGGCCCAGTGGGCTTAAAGGATACCATCTCAGTCAAAAGTGTAAAGTTTGCTTTAAAAATGTTATTCACTGTGTTTGTGCTGGTGGGGGAGGTGGGATATGTATATCCGGGGGGTTTTTTCAGATCACAGTAGTTGATGATGTTTCCATACAGTCCCCATAAAAACCCCCAGAGTGAGGAGGTGCTTTGGACCTGAATCAGTGTGCTGACTGCTGGGGTTTGGTAGTATGTCATATGGAGTGTGCCAGGTACTGTTGCACAGTTGTTGGCTGAGCACTGATACCTGGCCATTTACATGTGTATCCACCAATAGACAGACAGATGCTATATATGGGAGATATGTTGTATCACAACAGTCGAGAAGCATGTGTAGTATGTGTGCCAAATTCTGCTGACATATTTTGCAGATATCATTTTATTTTCTTTTTCAGGACCATGGTTCACCAGCGCAATCCCAACTCCCAGCTGAGGATGAGGAAATACCCCAGAGCCTGGTGCGGATTATGAAAACCCCTTTTCCCGCACCAGCCAGAATCAGCAGGAGAGGGCTGCACTGTGGCAAGACCTGGTCCATCGGGTAAATGACATGGGCCCAATAATAGGACATATGAGCGGGCGACATCACTGCAGTGATTTAATCAGAAATGCCCCAGCGCGCGGATATCCACAGGCAACAGGTTGCCACAGGTGGTGGGTGGCTACACATCCCCACTCACCAGACTGGAGGGACTACTCCTAAGTGGGGCTCCAGCCCCCAACAACAACAACAGCGGGCCCCTGCATTATGATGGAGGCTGGAGCCAAAAGCACCAGACTACGGGGTGCAGGTAATATGCCATATGTATAGTTGACTGTTTTTACACTGGTGAATGTGTGAGGTGTGTCCTTGGTTTGTACCCGTCATCATAGTATTTAATGTGCAAGTGTGATTTTCAATATCACCCTGACCTGTGAAAGGCAACTGTTGTATTTGACCTGTATCATACTCAGTAACAATGGCACAGTTGTGCCCACTGACTTTAAACCCACTTCTGCAGGTCCCTCCTTTAAAAACAATGCAGCCTATCCATGCTGGTAAATGTGTATTAACAATCCCTTTAAAAGTCTTGATAGTAATAGTAATATTAGGCTCAATCAGTAGTGCTCTGTGTATGCATGCAGGTGTTTTTTTTTATACCGAGTGTGCGTGTGTGAAATTGGGCACACCGCATGTGTGCGTGTGTGTGTGCACCCATGCATGTGCACCTGTGCATGGTGCATGTGCATGGGGCATGTGTGCATGTGCTGTTGCGTGTGCATGTGTGCCCCTGTGCATGGGTGCGTGTGTGCGCATGTGTGCAGGGCGTGCACCTGTGTGTGTGCATGTGGCATGTGTGCACCTGTGCATGCATGGTGCATCATTAATTGTGTAGACATTGTAAACTGTGTTTCCTTTTTCCCCTCCCACAGGTTCTGGTGCTGTTTGGTGTCATGCAGCAGGAACCTGAATCAGGTGCCAGGGTTGATAATGATGACATCTGTGTAATGGCACAGGAAGGTGTGCCGGGTCCATCATTGGTCAGCCAATTGACAGTACCCCTTCAACCCCATCAAGCGCAGTCATCCTCCCAATACATCCTTTGTCACCAATGTCCCTAGGTGATGGACAGGATACAGTGGGCATTGACCGGGGTTTGTGGAATCTGTGGCACATGCTTCCCCAAAAATGGGCAGGGCCCCTAAAGGGGCCCAAAAGACAGATGTCCGGGGGTAGCATCCAGGGGAAACTCCCCCTGCAGTTTTTTTACAGAGGTCTTACAACCTCAGCCCTGGCAGGCACATAGGGGAACGGTAAAAGACGGGGGTCTGGGGGGCTGCAGCATGTCGCAACAGATGTGACATTTGGCTGCCTAACACCGATGTCATAGACAAAATTGTGGGGACATATTAGATCAGTTCCACAACTACATGTCCATGAGCCAGGGCAATGGTGGACGGTTGAGGCGCCGGGGGGCCGAACAGCAGCAGCAGCAGGGGGGCCCCAGCCGGGGACCCCCAAGTGCCAGCAGAAACCCCCAGAATGCTGGGTCTGTGCTGTCATAAAGCCCCGCCCCAGGAGACCAGGCCTGGCCCGGCCCCCAACAGGATCTGTGTCCAGTCAATGAACACCTGCTTCTGATGACAGTACCCAGTCTGGATTGGTACCGGATATCCGCCCCCTGCAAGGAAAGGTACCATGGGCCAGAGACACTGATCTGTATGACCTGGCAGGTACAGTCTGTGGCTGTCCACAAACCCCGGTATATGGCAGCCATGAGGGGGAAACTGTGTGCACCCAAACAACGGAATTGACCCCTGGGGCTACCGCATACAGGGCCAATCCAACATTGCCCCATTTTACTGCTGTCCCTCACCAACACACATACACATACATGTCTTGGTGGTATCAGTGGCAGACTCAGGCATACCAAGTTCACCCCCTGTGCATATGATGAAACTGTGCCACCTCCTGAAATTTGAAACCCTTACAGGTTAACAGGTGATGCACAGGGTGAAAAAGACGTAGTAATAGTATCATGTTGTTAACAGTACGTGTGCTGATATAATTGTGGGTATATCCCAGCATGCCTGATGGTAAGGGTATGATTGTCTTGTACTTTTTTTCTACACCCATGGTAAGTACCATAGTGTATCATTGCACATTTTTGGCATACTGGTGGTAAGGATGTCAACAGAACCAATACATAGGTACAAAAAAGGAAATGAAAGTATTGATACAATGATGGACATGTAAACTAAAAGTGGCATTTTCCCACACTGGACTCTGCAAGGGATGTTTGAGGATGTTGATATGTGTGCAGTACCCCGACTGGTACGGGAACACACAGGGCACCCTAGCACTGCAAGCCACATCTCTTTGCTAGACAGCCCCAACACACAAAACTAACTTTCACAGGGGGGAGAGCCCCCATAAATGTGGGGGATACTGTGGTGGCAGGCCAGGTAGCATCCCTAAGTATGGAACCACTGAGTGAAGGCTCAGTGTCTGTTTTTTGACATGTGTATTAGTGCAGGTTTTAGCACCTGGGTTTCCTCCGGTTATTGTACACCCTGGGGGTACATGGTCTGTACACTTGTGTCCCTGAGACTGGACCCGGGCCATCTGACCTGTGTTTTTTCCATTTTATAGTGCCTGCATATTTGCACTGTTACCTACTGGAAGTGGTACAGCTTGTTTGTTGTACAATGGACTACATGCAGCCCTGCTTACTGTAGCTTTGTTTGCATGCATGTTTGCTTGCAGTTACCCTGGAAAAACCCCCAATGAAATGCAGATTTACGGAGCTTCTGTGGATTCCTAGTGACATCTGCATAGCTTACTATATGTATGTCCACCTTGACAGAAAGTCACTGTTTGTCCTTTTTGCAGGGTTCCCTTCCCTTGACCCCTTGGCTTTTGACCACGTGAGCAGTCATTTTTGAGCTAACTAATCACAGGCACTACCCTCACATACTCACCTTCTGTACCTTGTTCCCCATTGGCCCTATGTGCTGTTAATCACCATGGCAATCACAATATTGGTAGCATGTGCAAAGGTCACTTGTCAGTCACCTCTATGGTACAGTTGTGGAATATGGGGGAAAATGTGGCCCCAAGCCCCCCTTCTTCCCCTCCCCATGGAGCCAACACAGGGAAAAAACCCCGGCCAAAAACGGGGGACCACCTAAAATACTGGCATAACCTGTCAGGTGGCATAAAATACTACAGTGACTACAATACCAGTCTGATGTAGACCTACACTGACAGCAATCCAAACACATGAACACACACTTTGGCCTCAGAATAGCATCCTGCCTGAGCAGCAGACACCTCTGCAGCTGGCACACAGGCTTTTGGAACACAGGTGAACAAAAGCACAAAAAACCTGGGGCCAAAATACACCCCCTAAACACCCCCTCTTGTTTGGGTACCTTTATTTTTTACAGTGAGGTCCCCCACCAGGCTGGACAAGGTGAAGGTCACAGTGATATCCCCGGGGTTTTCCCCCACATGGATCACATCAGGCACCCAGCCACCTATGGCTGACCTGTGATGTACCTCCCTGGACTAGGGGGAACATAAAAGGGGCTCTCTGAGCATGTGGCACAGGCTGGTATGACCCTGACCTTGGTTGGCCAACCCCCCCAAGAATGCAAAATTACTGAATGCTGATGAAATTAGCTACAAAACCCTAGCTGAAAGGAAACATGTAGTCACTGCATTGCTTAAAAACTTTTTCCACCCCACAACAGGTGAAAAAATGCACCCTGTTTCAAAAACAAACAAGCCCAAAAAATGCCCCCCCAGGGTGAACCAAACCTCCCCCACATACCACAGCCCCGCAGAAACCACACTTTTTCCAGTGCAAAACCATGTATTCCCTGTACCAGACAGGCTATTGGGGAAAGGTTTTTGATTTGGCCCCCATAAAAATTTGTTGCCATTTCTGGTTTTCTGTATGGTGAAAAAACCCCACACAGGGAAATTTTTGTGACAAAAAAATCATTTGTGGAATTCCCCAAAATAACTTCCCATAGTAAAACCAGAGAGGGGTTTTCATTACTGGGAGATTTTCCTCTTCTGTGTAAATTTACATCATCTTTTGGCAGCAGCTGGTGGTTGTGGCCAAAAGAATGTCTTCCCCACATGTTGCACCCCCAAAAAATTTTCTTACCCCCCACAAAAAACAACATTGGGATTTAGGATTCAAAACCCCCCCTAACTATGTTATGAAAGTATTAACAGAACCAAATTTTTATTACTGGGAGGTTTTTTTCCCTGCGGGTGCTCATCAGTGTTTAAAGGGAACATCCTGTAGTGTGTTCTCCTAGTTTAAAAACACCCCACAAACACACCAACCCCCCACCCCCAAATAATTTTCAGGATTTAAACCCCCTCATGTTATGACTTTAAGACATTTAGCCAAAACCCTTACTGGGAGGTTTTTTTTCCTTTGGGGGCTGACATCATCAGTGTTTGGGGGAAAGTGCATCCTGTGTTTTTCTCCTAGTTGCCAAAAAGGGGCATTTTTCCACACAGAATTGCCCCCTAACCCCCCCACCCCAAACTGAGCATTTGGATTCAAACCCCTACCTAACTATGTTATGAACCAACCGGGTCATTAAAAGGCTACCATTACTGGGGGGTTTTTCTCCTGCTGTACTTATAGGGTGCTGACATCATCAGTGTTTAGAAAGGGAATGTGCATCCTGTAGGGGTTTCCATTTTCCAAAAGGGACATTTCTCACACAGAATTGCACCCAACCCCTCCCCCCCACACACTGAGCATTTGGGGTTCAAACCCCCACCTAACTATTTATGACCTTAAGGGGGGATGCATTAGCAGAGGCCCCATTTCCCCAAATGGGATTTCCCCCTGCGTATTTTTAGGGTGCTGCATCATTATTTTAAAAGGGAAAGTCATCCTTTTTTTACCTTAGTTGCCCAAAAGGGACCATTTCTTCACACAGAATTGGGAAGAACCCCGCTTTTACCCAACCAAAACACAAAACAACCCTTTCAGGGCCAAAACCCCCCCAAAATAATTTTAAAAACTTTTTTGGGGAAATGGGATTGAAGGGCACATACCCAAATTATTGGGCATCGGGCCGGTATTTTTAGGGGCCATCATTAAACAATAAGTACAAATTTTATCCTGTTATGGGGATTAAAACCCCAAAAAATCAAATTTCACCACCTCTTCCCGGGTAATATGCCACACCGGAGGTTTTGAACCATTTTTGTTTTACCAACCCCCAACCCCGGAACCCCAACCCAACCCCCGGCAAGGGCCCCCTCCCAAATTATTTTTCAAAAAACTTTGCCCCTTTTGGGGGAAAAGGGGGGAAGATTAAAAGGTGTTAATACACCATTCCCTTTTAAACATTTTAAAAAGGGGGAAGGTTTATTGTTTTTAAAATTTCCCAGGCCCCCCACAACAACCCTTCAGGGCCCCCACCCAAAATTTTTGGGTCCCAATGGTAAAAATTGGGAGGCCCCCTCCCACAGAAAGGGAAATTTAAAATATTGGCCACCTTAACCCCAAAACTCAACAAAAAGGGGTTCATGTTTCCAAAACCAGATAAAACCCCCTTGTTGTTTTTGAAAACCCACCTTTCCCCGGACCTCCCCAACCCTCCCCAAAAAAACCCGGCCCCAAGGTTGGCATGCAAAACCCAAAGTGTTTTATCAAAAGCCCCCGG
Source organism: Protopterus annectens (assembly GCF_019279795.1). Lineage (NCBI taxonomy): Eukaryota > Metazoa > Chordata > Ceratodontiformes > Protopteridae > Protopterus > Protopterus annectens. The sequence goes on from NC_056727.1 coordinate 273,687,716, forward strand.
GGTTTTGCCACTTTGTGGGGGAAGACTGGGGGGAAAACCCAAAAACCCTCTGGGGAAATTTTTTCCCCGGGGCCCCCTGATTAACCTTAACCCCAATTTTTCAATGACAAATTTTTTGGAAGGTTTGCAGGTCTTTATTCCCCAAATTCCCTGTTTTTTAAAAACGGAACCCGTGGAAAGGAATATGAGGGGTCCAAAAACATTAGCTTTACATTTAACGTGGCCCCCGGGGAGGAAATTCTGAAAGTTTGGCCGGGAATTAACCCTCAAATACCAAAGTGTTGGCCAATGAAATTGGTTAAGGGGGCATGCCCCGTTAAAGGGTTTTTTCAGTTGTTAATTATGCCCATTTTTCTGTTGAGGTCCCCCCAATTTCCGCAAACCCCCACAATTTTGGGTGATGGAAATTCAACCCTATCTCCAATTTTTTGTTGTTGGGGCAAGGGGCACTGGCCCAAAATGCCCTTTGTGCCCAAAAAACAGGGAATTTTACTGTCCCGGGGGCAGGGAACTTTGGGTAAGTTTTCCCTTCCCTAGGGCCCAAAAAGGCCCTAGTGTTGGCCTCTTTTTCCCAAAATTGGGGTTTTTTCAATGCACATTTTTGTTGGGGAAAAAACTGGGTTTGGGGAGGTCCTTTTTTCCATTTTTATTTGTTTTTATGGGAAAAAAACTTGTTAACTTGGAAAATGTTTAAAATAGGGGAATTCCACTAAAAATCCACCTTTTAAAGTTCTGTGTCCTTTAAACTTGTAAATGGGCAAGATTGGTTGTAATGTGGTTTTCCCGGAATAACAGGTACCCCAAAACCAATTTCCAAATCAAAAAGATTTTTGAGGAGAGTTAGGCTTTCCTCTGGCTAAATTTTCTATTTATCAAAGTGGGGGGGCTTCCCTGTGGTTTTATGGAATCTCAGTCCCCCCAAATTTGTGGTGGGGGGTTGGCTTCAACAAAACTCACCCCTTTAGGTTGTGGGGGTGTTCATTTTTTACTTTTACAATGGGTTTTTCAACACAAAAGGGGTTTTTTTTTCTGGGCCCCCGGCAAGGGATGGGCCCCGTGGGGGAAAACCCGGGGAGTTTAGTTTAATTTTTAAGGGCCCCAAAACCCTTTTTGGCCCTTTTTTTGTTCAAAGCCTTCCCTTTTTGGATTTTTCCCCTTTGGTTGGAAAAAAGGTTAACTTTTGGGGTCTTTTCCAGTTGATGGGAAGGTTTTTCCTTTTCCTGAAAAGGTTAACCCCTCCCCCAAACCCAGGGGCAAATTTTGTTAGTTTTAAATTTTTTTTTGGAAGGCTTTTTATGAAGGTGGGACCCTTTCAAAAGCCCAAAAAATGACCTTTTCCCCTGGATCTAGGAATTTTTGGGGGGCTACCTTTTCATTTTTTAAAAAATTAGGTTTTTTGGGGGATATGGTTTATTTTTTCTCTGGGGAAACCAAACTTTTTCCAAACCACAAAGCCCCTTTTGTCCAATTCAAAGGGGAATTTTTTCTTAAAAACAACTTTTGTCCCCAGGTTTTTCCCCTTTCCCCTCTTTAATTTCTTTTTAATGGGTTAACACCTATGTGGTAATTGGTGGGCACTTACTGTATATCCACAGGGGTTGACTATACACTTTTCTGCAATTAGCTTGCTGACATGGCTATGGCACCAGTTGTCTGTTTCTATGTGGCCCTTTTGTGGGATGCTTGTGTCAGCTGGAGGGTCAGATATGGTGGCCAGTTTGTAGTCCTCTGCAAACATGTTCAGACACAGTCCTTCCATGTTGGCCTGTACCTATGGGATATATATACCAAACAAGGGAGGTCCCAGGACAGAGCCTTGTGGAATGCCAGTTGTATCTGGTTTGTAGTCTGACATGGCTGCAGCATTTCTGACCATGTCAGTTCTGTCCTTGGTCTGGTTTGCAACCCCTCTACTGACATAGGGGTTTATATTTAAGCTGGTGAGCTTATCTATAATGAACACGTGGGGTATTGTATGGAAGCCTTTTGCAAGGTCCAGCTAGGCTGTGTGGACCACATTCCCCTCATCAATGGCCTTAATGACTGTTTCAAATGAGTCAAACATTTTTAAGGGGCAGGATCTGCACTTAAGAAAGCCACACTGGGTAGGGTCCAGTGTCAGTAGGTCCCCAATATCTTTATGTCTGAGGTACATGCTGATCCTTTCCATAGCTTTGCAGACCAAGCTTGTCAGGATTCTGGGGTGGTAGTTTGCAGTATCCATTCAGGCAACACCTTTGTGGAGAAGGACCACTGTTGTTGTACACTGCTCTTTGGGTACATATCCTGTGGTAAGGCTGACATTGAGCAGTAGTGTTATTTGGCGTTCCATTCTTCTTGGAGTCCATGTTGGACTCAGCCCAGGACACCATCTCGTACCATTGATGCTGTGTGTTTTGCTTTGTAGATGCTGGCTGTTACCTCAGCATCTGCAATGTCAGGGGGCCAGCACTCTGCTGGGATATATATTTGGCATTTTGGGGGGGGGGGGTTTGCACTGCACCTGTCAGGTTGGATGTTGGCAATATGTGTGTGTGTTTGGTATATTGTTTGTAATATTTGAGTGATTCAGAGCATATCTGTGAATTCCCAACAAGGTCCCTACCATCAGTTAAGAAAGCCTTGTGATTATCCTTAGTGTCCTGTACAATTTGTATCTTAATAGGTTCATAGGTTCATACTAGGCTATCCGCCCTAGGGCATTTATAAGTCTAGCCAGAGTGTGTGTGGCTTTTGCCACCCCTTGCTATGTGAATATTATGGCCATTTAGGATTTACTTTATTGTGCCTCTGTCTGGACGTGACACAGTGAAGACCCCCAGTGTACATGTACGATCACCCATCCACTTGGCAAGATTCCTGTTGAAGAGAGTCAGTGAGGGGCTCTGCCTAACATGGAGTGGGATTCCGTTCCAGGGTGTAGGGAGCCTCTGGGTTACGTATCTGTCCCTCCAGCACATCCTGTTTCATTATGTGTTGAGGTTGACATCTCTCGCTCTCACAGCTCCGATGGATTTGGGTTTTCTGGGGTGGAGCATGTCCATTAATCCTGTGTTGGACATGGCCTTGTACAACAGGCATACAACGCCTCTGCGTAGGCAGTATGTGACTGCATACAGCTGGGGTGTCTACAGCCATGCAGCATATGACATATATTTGAGACCCTTTATCCTCTTGGTGAGGTACCTTTGAGGTTTTTCTAACTGCTGCAGGTGTCAGGTAAGGTACATCCCAAATGAGGCATTGTACTAAATTATGGGAATGATAAGAGAACAGTATAGGGGCACAATGACCTCTGTTGACGTAGATGTGAATCCTTTCATGATAAGGTGGCCAATATAGACGGTCTTCCTAACCACATTGGCAATGTGAGTGTCACATGACAGGTTACTGTCCACTTGTGTCCCTAGGTCCCTGATTACTCCTTCCATACATAATGAATTACCACCTATGTGGTAATTTGTGAGTACCTTGTTTGGTATTTGGTGAGACATTCATACTGTCCATTGCCTTCAGGAAGGCTGAGTTGGGTTCCTGTGTGTGAGTGTGGTCTGTAGCATGCTACAGACTGTACAGCAGTTTTGCCTATGGTTAGTTGCACATGGTGATCTCTGATGCTTCGTGCATTTTCAGTTACCTGGACTTGTGGGTATCTTTGCTGAATATGGATACTCCCCCTCCTTTTATGGTTTGGTCCAGGTTTTGGGGCCATAACGCATGATATGCGGTATAACCTGGTAGTGCTGGTGTACTCTCCGGAGCCTTGCTGCAGGTTTCTGTCACTGCACGGACATCGATGTTCTCCATACTGGGGAGGGCCTCAGGAGCATGCATGTTGAGGTTTAGATGTCTGGCATTGGGCAGCATTACCCTTATGTTTCTTTCCACTTATGTTTTCTAGGGAGGTGGGTTAGTCTTTTCAGCCTTGCCTACAAAAGTCTCTGTGGAGGTGGCAAGAGCTTTAGCCAATATCCAGACACCCAGGGGTAACAGGTGCAAGCCATCCCTGGCAAAGCAGCGTGGCTTTTCAAGCATGACATCCCAAGCAGACAGACATTGGATCCCCTTGGAATGACACCAGTAATTGTGCCACTTGTTAAAGCTGATCATTCTGTATTTGTACTGTGGCATCATTCTTGGTGAGGGTAGGATGCTGCACAAGGTCAGTGTCATACCGGCCTGGACTACATAATCGGAGAGCTCATCTATGTCTCTTTTCATGTAGTCCAGGGAGGTACATCTCAGGTCATTCACACCAGCATGGACAATGACTGCATCATATTTGTACTTGCTTTGGGTTGACCTGCGTACTTGTGTTATCTGGTGTATTGTAGCAGCCTACATGCAGCTTACTGTACCCTTTCCCTTGTTCAGTCTGGTGAGTGGGACAGCAGTGTGTCTGACTATGAAGTCACCTATTACAACTGTATCAGGCATGTTGTTTCTCCTTCTGGCCTGTGACTGTTTGGCACACCAGCTTTGTGTACTATGTGTTTCATGTGCTATGTTTGGAGGTAGTGGTTGCTTGGGTGTCTGCTTTGGAGGCCTCTGTTGATGTGGTGTGTTTGTAATGAGAGCCTCCGGGAATGTTTTTCTATGTTTATGTCTTTGGTTTGCAGTTGTGATAGGTCTATGTGAGACTGGGTTTGTGGTGTGTGTGGTTGCCTTCTCCTCCTGACTAGTTTTGACAGTACTGAGTTGAGAGAGCTCAGCCTCCGGTTTGGATAAATGGTTGCATCTCTCACATATATTTGTATTTCTTGGGGGGAGGAGAGGGTTGTCTGGGTACATGGGGCAGGTGTAACATTGCCTCAAGATTCACAGATTCAACTTGTTGTAGCTGGCCTTAGTGGATTGTATGAGTGGACATATTTTATTGCCATACTACTGATCAGAAATTACTTCCCTTTTTAGGTTTGCTCTATCATGTAGTAGCTTCCTCATTCTCTTGCATGGTTTGGTAATGGCTGGGGTCCACCATGCCAGATGCCTGCGTGTATGGCATTGTGTCTTGGTTTTATTTGGGATTGCATAATCCATGCATTCTTGGCAGCGTTCATGGAATGCCTGTATAACGGGTTCTGAGATGTGGCCCATATTTTGCACCTGCACAGGGCCTTTAATGGATTCCACATCAGTTTGGAGGAGTGCAACATTTGCTTTACACATGTTTTTCACTGTGGTTTTCCGGCCAGGGACTGTGGTCAGGATGTGTGTATCCGGTGTGATTACTCTATGGTCTGATCTTACCAGTGAGGGATACACTTCTCATCTTGCCATCCAGTACCCATGTTGCTGATTATCACATCCAGTATGCTTACCCCTCTTGTGGGAGTGGTACGTTGTTCCTGAGCATTTTGGTTTATGGATTCTAGGAACCTTTGTCCTAGGGTGTTGGAGCTAGAATAATGCTCCCAGTCTATGTTTGGGTATTTTCAGTCACCCAATATTATGTGGTTTGGAGAGCTTGATATATTCATGTATTCCAACATAGGCCAAGTACAGTTCCTGGTGTTAGGACGGTAGCCTGTAGCAGGCTATAAACTGGGAGGCAGTTTTAGCCACTGTTACTTGACCATGGCTAGTCCATGCTGCTTCTTGTTGTGGTACCAACATGGGGGTGTGGTTATCCTTGACAATTATTGCTAGTCACCCTCCTTTTGTAGCTTGTTTCATGTTTTGAGGCTGTACAGCACAGTATGAGGTGTAACCTGGTAGTGTTAGGGTGCTGTTGTGAGCCTTGACCCAGTTTTCTGTTACAGAACAGATATCAACATTCTCCATACTGGGGGAGTTTAGACTGCATGCATCTTGCTGTTTAGACTTCTGGCATTTGGTAGCATTACATCTAGGTCCTTATCCCTTGTGATACCTATGGAGGTGGGTTTGTGTTTTGAGCCTTACCTATTCAAGGCACGCTGGGGGTAACAACAGCTTTTGCCGGTATCCATAAGGCCAGGACTGATAGGTGCATGCCCCCCCTAGCAGGTGGAGCATCATGTCGTGCTCAGCATGTCATCCCAGGCTGGCACACATTGGATCCCCTTTGACTAACAGCAATACTTCAGCCAATTATTGCAATTGATCATCTCATCTTCATATTGTGGCATCATGCTTGGTGAGGGTAGGATGTTAGTCAGGGTCATCAAGTTTACATATACTACATGGTGTTACATTGCTTAACACATGGCAATCATGCCTCAGGTGGTGCTGCAGGGCTGCCTATGTTGGATGCACATACTACACTCCCTGTACATGTTTGAAAGCAGGTTGTGTCAACTTAGGCGTCCCTTTTACAATATGTGTGAGTCGGAGAGAGTTATCATTTCCAGGGTCCCTACTGAGCCAGTGTATGTGCTATGCGTTGCCGCTTTGCCAAGGCCAAGGCATACTGGGCACGCCTACTTCTGCCTACTGGGGCAGGCTCAGGTTGTTCCTCCTCCGAGTCACACTCTGCCTGTGATGGCCTTGGCAATGGTGGGGTGCTGTTTGGCTCAGCCCTATGGTGATCCTGCTGCAGCTGTTTTTGCAGAATCATATTATGTAGCATAGCACATACCATGACAATTTGGGTACATGTAGTTGGCGAGTACTGCAAGGCTCCACCAGATGTATCCAGGCACTAGAACCGTGACTTGAGCAGCCCAAACACACGCTCGATTACATTTCGTGTTTGTGCGTGTGCCTCATTATGGCGTTCCTGTTCAGGTGTGTGTGCATTTCTGATGGGTGTCATCAGCCACGGCTCCAGTGCATATCCAGCATCCCCTACTAAGTGCCCATGTGGGATGTCCCCACTGGCAAATGTCTGGTACAGCTGCGTCAGATGCCAAATATGGGAATCATGGTAGCTTCCAGGGCAGCCAGCACACACATTCATTATTATGCCCTGGGCATCACACATGACCTGGCAGTTGATGGAGGGGAAGCCCTTGTGGTTAATGTAGGCCCTACCCCGCTCACCAGCTGGTGCTTTGATGCGTATATGCGTGCAGTCTATTGCACCCACTACCTCAGGGTATTCCGCTATTTACTGGAAGAGCCGCATATTGCTAGCCAATGCCTCACGGGAACTGGGGAAATATACATGATCTCCGACATGTGCTGACATGACATCCAGGAACTGGTGCAGTACCCTGGATGCTGATGCCTGTGAGATCCCCATCATATCACCAGTTGGTCTCTGGAAGGTACCTGTTGCTTGTATTCTTAAGCCAACACATACCTTGTTTTCCACTGGGATGGGTTCCCCTCTGTTGGTTCTGTGTGTGAGGCGTGGCCTGCACAGCTCAACAATTTGCTGCAGGAGGTCTCTGTCCACTCTATAGTGCTCCACTATCTCCTACTCATGTAACCCCTGGTAGGTGACCCTGGGCCTGTACACTCTTCTCCGTCTCCTCACTGTGGGTTGTCTGGCACCATTTGCATTGTCACCATCCTCAGCAAGTCGCCTATGTCTCCTTATGACAGCTATGGCAGCCCCTAGCGTTTCTGCTCTGAGTTAAGCTTTTTCAGTTTTCACTTCTAATATCTTACTCCTGTCTTGCATTGTCTCTTGAGAGAAACATCCTGCACTGCTGTTTGCAGAGTTTTAAGTGCTGGGCTGGGCTACTATTCTGCCTGTGTAATTGCCTGCTTCTAATTGTTTTCACCTGCTAGCTCCAGCAGTATTCCCTGCTAGCTTCCTACTATTTCTGTTGCTTTCTTTCTCCTTTCTCTTTCCTCAGGGGGGGAGCAACAAGCATACCAGTGGAAACACGCTCACAGTGGCTTACATGTGCGCACACATGTTTACACAGTTTAGAATCTACTTATTTGGGTTAAAACACATGCACACCATCGCAAACTGTCTTACAAGTCTGCCTACAGGCTCCCACATGCTCAGTCTACCTTACACGTGCGCACACTGCCCTACTCGCACCTCCTGGCGCACACACGTGCGCATGCACGCCCAGCAAGAAACTTTGGTGTTGGTAACAGTGTACACCTTCCATTTCTTGACTTTCCCATGCTTATCTTGTGGCACTCCTCTTTCCATGATATGTGTCTGACATATGTCACGTAACACTGACCTCCAATGAACTGCATTTCTTTCTGCCATTCCCCCCCTGTGATGTCACCTATCTCCTACTCTGTTCCTCCCCCTTTTGTAACTCTTACACTACTTGGAATGTGCTCATTTGCTATGTGACAGTGGGATTCAGTATCCTAACACTCATTTACATCAGATTGCGTACTAATGCTTACTTACATGTCTTAGACTCAGCTTCCCCCCTTAGCAACCACTAAACGGTGGCCATGTTGTTTTTGGCCTGCTGGTCCCTGCATTGTAAATCCATGTATTGCATAAAACCCACATTTGTGGGTTTATAACCTTCATTTTTATGTTTTATAGAGCGCAGCCCGTTTGCGCGGGGCTGCGCTGCGTTTAAACATCGGCGATCGCCGAAAAAAAAAATTACTTTTTTCTCATATTTGCATCGGGGTACCTTGCCAATGACCACATATTTGGCCATTGGCATGCTGCCTGACACATATGCACCTTTTATTTGGAGCTGACATGGCTCCATTGTGTTATTTGCAGAAACGTACTCAGTTGTCAACTGAGTACATTTCTGCAGCTAACACGTCCCTTACACGGGCTGGTTTCAACTTCGTGGATCACTAATCTACCTCATTTGCATGCCTTTCGGCTGCAAGTGAGGTGATTAGCATATCAACGCCCAGTCCGTGTAAGAGACGTTTTAGCTGGTCTCTTACACGGAAATTCGGGCTGTTCCTGGATCGCGAGGGCTACATGGAGTCTTACATGACTCTTAGACTCCGTGCAAGCCTTCGTGAATCCTGCCCAATATTAAAGACTTTGACATTCATCAGAACAACATCATTAGAGATTACATTAACAGTACAGAAGTACAACATTCATTAAAACAGCACTATAGTAGTTTTTATATTTAATGTATGAGAATTTTAAAGATGTTTATAGTTACAGTGGAAGATACCATAAGCATCTATTACAATATTGGGTCTATATTAGAACATTGAAGTTTCACAACTTCGAATGTGCTAATATCGACCCCTATTCAGCGAACGCTTAAAATAACGAAGCTGCGGAGCACCGAATTTCTTCCTAGGGAAGGAATTCAGTTGGCCGTTCCTGTGGCTTCGCAATGTTCAGCACTGTGGTGGAAAGTTACGGGTTGGAATCAGGTAAGTGTGCGACTGTGTGGACGTGAGGGTTAGGGCACAGGGTAGGTGAGTTAGGGTTAGGGCGCAGGTCAGGTAAGTGTGCGATTATGTGGACATGTGGGTTAGGGTGGGATAGGTGAGTTAGGGTTTGGGCGCGTGTGAGGTGTGTGCACAATAGTGACGGACCTTAGGGTTAGTGTTTGGGTTAAGGTAAGTGGATAGCTAGTGGTGTGTGTACTGTTTAGTGTAGGGTTAGATGTAGAATTTTAGATGTATGTGTGTGGTTTGCTGTTTGTTTGGTGTGTTTGTGTTGTGTATGTGTGTCGGAACAGCAATTTTTTTTTCCCTGGGAAAAAATTTGCTGTTCTGCATGTTCGATATTGTCAGCGTTCGGTGAATAGGGGTTGATATTAGAACATTCCACATTTTAAAAAGTCGATGTTCTAATACAGACCCACAATATCCTACACTTACCTACAGCAGTACCATTCACATTCACAGTGAAAAGCGTAAATCATGCAGTAATTTTACATAATCAGATTTCCACAATCAAACTACTCCTGAAGAAACATGCCTTACAATATACTTATGTACATAGTCCCATACTTTTACATATTTATAATACAAATGAATAAGTTTGACATTTCCATGGGTTGAGACTGAAATTGGTCAGAATTAATCAATATTGTACCCCAGTAAATAAACTCAAATAAATAAATAATTGTATTGATTTATTTATTTTACATTTGTTTACTGGAGACATCCAACTGGACAAAGCTGCCCGCTTTCAGCAGAGGCCTGGGAGAAAAGCTCCAGAAACAATTGCTAACATAATATACATAAGATATTTATATGAGCATTGTGGTTTACACATACAATTATAAAATATAGCATTTAGCATATGATTGCATAAGATATTTACATAAGCATAGTGGTTTAGACATACAATTAAAAGTATAGCAGGTAGTAACATGATTTTTGTTCATACAGTATGTTTAGCAGAGATAATCTTAAAGACTTAGTGAAGACAAGACAAGAAAGGAAAAACTAAAAGTACTAGCAGTTTGTCAAAGGAGGAGAATATAGACAAGTTCATATGAGGTTCATTGACATTTTAAGGGAAAGCTTTTCAACTTAGTCTAGGGGAGAGTTAGTGGGCATAGATGGGACAGTGGAGAGTAGGCGGCAGTGAGTTAGTTAGTAATGTGTGATAATACATAGTGCATCTGTGGGAGGTTTAAAGAGGTTGGATAGTGGGTAGGGGAAAGGAGTTAGAATATGTCAGCCAGGTGCTAGGCAGTTACAAATAACGTGTGGTAATATAGTGCATCTGTGGGAGTTTTAAAGAGGAGGTTGAATAGTGGGTAGGGGAAAGGAGTTAGAATATGTCAGCCAGTTGCTAGACAGTTACAAGTAACATGTGATAATAAATAGTGCATCTGTGGAAGTTTTAAAGAGGTTGGATAGTGGGTAGGGGAAATTAGTTAGAATATGTCAGCCAGGTGGTAGGTAGTTATATGTCCAGAAGTTGTTTAGGTGGGAAATAAGCTGATTTTTGAAGGCAATTGTGTTAGGTTGTAACCTGATTTGTAGTGGTAAGGAGTTCCAAGTCTTGGCAATGTTGCTAGAATACAGGGAGTCACCAGAGCTGTAATGGCTTTTGGAGATTGCGATTAGTGCCTTGTTAGTGGATCTAAGTTCACGGTTATTGGAGTAGAGGGTGATCAGGTCTTGTAAGGCTGGAGTTTTGTCAGGTTGGTGCAGTATTTGATGAGCTAAAAGAAGTTGGTTTAGAGCTAAGATGTTAGGGAGTTCCAACCAGGAAAGCTGTTTAAGGGCTTGACAGCCGTGGGTGCGGTAGGAGGAGTTTGTGGTGAATTTTTCTATTTTGTGGTAGCATACTGATAGCTTGTTTAAATGGCCCTTATTTAGATTAATTAGGACAGGTGAAGCTTACAGTAAGGTTGAGAGAAGATGGGTATGAGCTAGGGTAACTTTACTGTTGCTGGTTAGGAAGATTTTACATTTGTAAAGAGTACCTAGATTTGTTTTGACTTTGGTTACTGTATGAGCTATGTGTTTGTCAAATTTCATAGTATTGTCAATAACGACCCCTAATAATTTGGTTTGTGTGACGGGGGAGATAAGGGTATTATCTGAAGCAGAAATAGAGAATGGGGGAGTAGGTACTACTGCTTTGGAAGGATGAAAGAACATAAGTTGGGTCTTTTTTAGGATTTAGTATTAGCTGGGAATTTGTTACCCAGGTTTTGATGGATGTAAAGGCTTCTTGGGTCTTGATGTGAAGTTGTTGGAGGGTGGGGGCAGAGCAGATTAAGTTGGAGTCGTCAATGTATTGAACCTGGTTTGTTAGAGGGGTGGCTTTGTGAAGATTATTTGCAAATATATTGAAAAGTAGGCATCCTAGGATTGATCCTTGGGGTACTCCTAGTTTTACAGGAAGTAAGGGGGAAAAGGAGTTTTTCCACTGAACAGCATGTTGGTATTGGGAAGGATAGTAAATAAACAGATAGATAGATAGATAGATAGATAGATAGATAGATAGATAGATAGATAGATAGATAAATAGATATATATGATTGCATAGTGTGGATTATTGTAAGCGTTCCATAATACACCTTAGTCTATAATTTGTAATTCTATATCCCTGAAGTAGTTTAATTTATTTTCTTTGAAGTTATTTTCTGTGGGCTTCTCTTTAAAAGATTTTAATTATTTGAATTCACTGATCACACTCCCATAATACTGAAGTAATTTTACAGAAAGCCTCTCAGTGGTTGTTAGTATAATGGGTTGTCTTCTCAGCTGATCACCTTTAGTACTTTGTAGATAATAGGTTTAATCCTTAATGTGTAATTTATTAAGGTGAGGAAGGCAGTATTTTTCTTGTATTTTACATATAAGATTAAGAAGTAGTGATTCCTCAGAAATGACTGGTAGCTACTTAACATATTAAGCTTACTTCAGTGATGTTCTCTGTTATGTGAACGAGTGATGAATGTAAGTATTTTATTCTCAATTGTTTGAATAGGTCCATTTTGTGAATTAGACATTAATTGCTTTGGCTCTACTAGATACTGCAGTGAGAAGATTTTCAAGTATTTTGTACCTGTGGAGTGCATCATTACTGCTGTTTTGTGACTACTAATAATTAATTTGCTAAATTCTATATTGCCTGGAAGTCATTCTGAAGAGCTTAGATGGGGGCATGCTGGTTCTTGCAAGCAGTAGATATAACAATATCATCTACAAACATTATTGGGTTTATGAAACATCCAAGTGTAGGCCACTGATAAAGATAAAGAGTAGTAGGAGCCGCAGTCCAGACCTGAAGGGATGCTTTTGTTATGAATACATTTTTGAGAATCTTCATTAGTTTCTTCTGCTCTGAAAGTCCTGTAGTGAAATAGTTTTGGACTATTGTGTGACTTCATGAGAGAAACAGCAATCTGTGAAAGTAAAGGGGTAAGCTCTTAGGTGTAACCATTGACGATCAGCTTAAATTTGACTTGCATGTTAATAACTGTATCAAAAAGACTCATTCAAAACTAGGGCTCCTTTACCATAACAAGAAATCCCTTACCTCTGAAGCCAAGATTACTCTCTCTCTCTTACATACCTTCGACCCAGTCTAATGTACAATTCTCAAATTCTCACAAATCTTAACTCAGCACTCCTGACCAAACTCGAATCGACCTACAACAAGGTAGCTAGATTTGCTGCCCAACAAACCTACAAATCCCATCACTGTCTCTCTCTAAAACACCTAAACTGGCTTGAATTACCCCACCAGCTTCTTCTCCCTCAGCTCCAGGTCATCCATTCTATCCTATACCAGCCTTCCTACTGCCCAGCACTATCCCCTCTCTTCTCCCATTACTCTCCCTCCAGACCTCTCTGAAGCTCTAACTAAGACCTACTACAAATCTACAAACCCAAGTCTAAATTTGGACGCAACATGTACAACTATCACCCCACTATTGCCTGGAATTGGCTCCCACTAGAAATCAGGACCCTTACACATCCTAAACAATTTAAGACAGCCAACAAAGAGCACTTTAAAAGTCACTGGTTCTGCCACTGCACACTCCCTCCTTAACATCCCCTACTTCTCATACCTTAATTTACTTTCTGCCCTTAACTCACTCTCTTTAATCTTCCTTGACTACTCTTTCTGATGTCTTCTAAAATCTATTAAGCAAATTGCCTCAGAGAAACATTCTATTGTAATTGTCTTGCCTTCATGCAACTACATCACGATAAAACTGGGTATTTGTAACCACTTACCCCAAAAACTATACTTCATCTTAATGACATATTTCTTTTTATACATCTTGAAGTAGTTATGCTATACTCCTGATTATTGACGCTGTATAACATTGTATGCTACTTAATACCTTGTAATAATCCTGTAACATTGCTGTTTAATGCTAATTTATAATGAAAATTATATAATATGTTGGAGCTTTTCTCCCCAGGCCTCCGCTGAAAAAGTGATCTTCAGCTCAGTCTGACAATCCCGGTCAACAAATGTAAAATAAATAAATAAATAAATATCCATGACTAACTGCTTCACATGTTGTCATTAAATCAAGAACTATTGCTCCTGAGAGATGATGTTGATCCATGTTAGGGTATAGTTGACACATGTAGTCTATATAGAGCTGAGATAGTTCTGTAGTTAGGTCAGGATATGCTATATATTGTAATACACTAGCATTTTGTTATTAGATGATCTTCTTTTTCAGTGTATTAGTAAGAGGTTAGGGATAAACAATTCATCTGAAATTAGTGAGTGGACATGCTGAGAGAAATTTGGAAAATAGTGCAAGTGCACATCTGAAACTATGTGGCAGAGTTATTTAAGCCTAAGCCTATGCACAAAGGAGGAAATTCAACAGACATCACTAACTTTAGACCTATAGCAATCTTATCTCAGTCTCCAAGATACTTGAGAAATATATTCAAAAGCAATTGTTAAACAAGCTCCTGCAGGAACAACTTCAATCTCCCACACAACATGGCTTCCATCCTTCACATAGTACTAACAGTGCACTTCTAACTTATATAGGTACTGTCAGTAAAGCTAAAAATAACAGCAAACTAGTCTCCTCCATATTTATTGACATGTATAAAGCTTTCAACACAGTTTGTCACAGCTAACCTCTACTTCTAATGTTCTCATTAGGTCACTCTCAGCCGACCATTCTATGGTTCAAAAGCTACCTATCCAATAGGTATCAGTCAGTAAAATGGCACTCCACCCTGTCTCCATACATCCCAGTCACTACCGGTGTACCAAAAGACTCTGTCAGTGGTCCCCTCCTCTTTTTCACCAAAACCCTCCACACATCCACACAACATGCTTCCCTAATACAGTATGCAGATGACTCCACATTCATTTGCACATCTGAGAACATGGCACACTTCTAAAAAATTACTAAGGAAGTTTTAATAGCGACTGAAACATGGACTTGTAACTCACAACCCATGCTCATCATGCTCAATCTTAACTAAAAATAAAACTACTACTTTTTTTCTCCATATCTCTCTTTCATGAAAAAAAAAACATTTAAGTCATCTCTCTTGATAATACAACCATTGAAGTCACTTCTGATAGCAAATTATTAGGGATGATATTGAATGATAATATTAAATTCAACCTTCATATACAAAATCACATAAGAAAAACTGATCAAAAACTAGGGATGCTTTAACAAAGCCAAAAACTTTCTCACTGACACAATTAAACTTTGCTTGTTACTACTTATCTTCTCCCCTCACTTCTTTATGGTGGTTCCATCCTTAATAACCTTCAGACATCACAACATCAGTTGCTAAATTTGCAGTGAATACCCCTTTCAGAACCCACCACTGTATAGCACTAAAAGCCTAAACTGGTTAGAACTACCCCATCAACTAACATATGCACATCTTCTTACCACCGTTATAATTATCCAGAATCCATCTGCTTGTCCAGCACTAAATAACATTCTGCACAACTATGATTCCAGTCAGTCATTACAATCTAATGACAAAAACTACTGAGTGTCCACAAACCTATCACATCTAGTGTGCTTGTCTGTACTCATACTATGTTACTAAGGCCTGGAACTCCTTACCAGTATCCATTAGGTTGACACCCTCTCTTCCATCCTTCAAAACATTCTCAATGACTTCCTAGCCAAAATCTGACTCTGTTCTTGCTCAACATCAGGGTAAACTTTCTAAATAGTACTTGGCTATGCCACTATAACTATCCTCATTGACTATCCACACTATACTCTTCTCTCCCTCATGGAACCCCTATTTCTTCCTCTTACATGTACTCACAGACTGTTCATTGACTAGTGTTGGCTACTCCTCACACCATGAAACTCATTATTCTAACTTTTCTAAGTCCACCCTAAGTCAACTAATACCTACAAATCTTCTCCTTCCATGACACTTCATGAATATATATTTGATCCTCTACTACAGTCATGGTACTGCCTGATTCATTGGGTTGTAGGGTTGTGCATAATCTCTATGTGTAAATAATGTACTACATTATTATGTAATTCATTTCGGTATCTTACTTTATTTTTATATAGTTTGCTATTTTATGTGTATGCTACTTGTGGAGATTTTCTCCCCAGTCCTCTACTGATAAAGGACTTTTGCTCAGTCAGACTAACCCAGTCAACAACTGTCAATATTGAGCATATTAAACTATATCCCTAAATGTGAACTAATACTTTGTCATACCTTACATCTCTTTACTCTCCCTTCTTCACTCACTTCCTTAATTCTATCAATTTTTCTCCCCTGGCTTTCTCTCTAAATATTAAACAAGCCTGATCCTCTCTCACTTCATATTGCAATTCCTGTTTATATTATACGAATGTACCTTTATTTTAAATCATTACCATATAACTTGCATCTATTGTTTACCAATGTTTTCATATTATGTATAATTTGGTAAATTATTTAAACTGTAAGTTGATTTTTGTATTATTTTTAAAGAATGTAACATTATATTTCTTAAAATGTTTTGTAAAAATTTGGAGCTTTTCTCCCACAGCCTCCACTGAAAATGGGTCCCTACCCATTTGAACTTTCTTGGTAATCAAATGTCAATAAATAAATAAACTTATTTGTGAAAGTCAGTGGGTTGTATATATTATAGCTTGCTAACTGCAGCAAAGTTGGATATATAGTATAAAAATATGGATTGTACCTGCTTTTCAAACACTTGTTATTTCACTATTGCTCTGAAGTAGAAAGGGAGTATTTTGTGGAGTAGAGTTGCTTACATTTTGGTAGGGATCTTCATGAAGACTAAATAGGTTCTGAGGGGTTAGACATATTGTACTTTACGTAATCTATTCTTTTATTGGAGATTATGTTAGTGTGGAGGATTTTTGCAATATGTTGTATGCAACTGCTTCATGACTTGCCTGATTTTCAGGACATCCTGTTCATACAACTCGCTTACTCCCAAATATAGCAGACCTTAGCTAAATTAGTCATCGCTCACATATTGCATTTTTGTTTCATAGCTTATGCTATTAGCTGTGATATTGTTGTGCACTATCCTTGCTAGATGCAGTTGCAAATGGAAACAGCTACATCTAGCTTTGGGGCAGGTCATTAATCTAGCTGGAATCCTTTATGATCCACATAAAATGCCAAGTGAGGTTTATATGTCCTAGCAACCATTTGTCTACTTAAAGCTTGATGGTATATTGTGCAGTTTTTATTTGAGGTGTGTCTGAATAATAAAGTAACCAAAAACAGTCCAAAAGCACAGTAGGAATGGAGACCAAGCAGCACAAATTTGCAAAATCTGATTTTATTGAACAATTAAAACAAAACCCTTTAACTGATTCACCTCGTTCTTCATCCAAAACACAAGGGCTTCTTCAGGATAAAAAAAAAATTTACTACCACAGGGCTTTTATATAAAACTTAATCCAATCTTTCAATCAACTAATTCCAGTCATTTAAAGTTATTCATACATAGTATAATATATAAATGTTAGGTAAGAACACCATAAAAATGCACAATAAGAAAGCATAGGTATTACAAAGCATACTAATAAGAACACCATAACCAACACTTTGGACTTGCCAGGAGAATCCAAACCAAGGTCAGAAACCACAAGAAGGTTTTGTAATTTGGTGTCACAAATCTTTATTAAAATTCACAAATAATGCCAGACCAATATGTACATTTTCGACTAAAACCAAGTCTTCATCAGAATAAACAAGTTCAAGCACTAAATTGAACACTTAAATAGCCATTCAATTATGCAAATAAATTAATTACTTATTAATTAATAAGAACACCATAAAAATTTGCAATAAGAAAACACAATAAAAAAGCACAATAAAAATATAATAAATACATATCTTTAAAACTATAATCTATAGGCATTTTGTTTTAATCGTTTAATAAAATCAGATAATTGCAAATTTCTGCTACTTGAACTCCACTCCTACTGTGATTTTGGACTGTTTTTGGTTGGTTTTACCTTGCACAGTGTCCCTTGTGGAGTGAATAATAAAGTAGTTAAACACTTCAATGAGTTTTAGATGCCTGTATCTGCATGTTCAGATACTTTAGCAGCTGTTTTAGTATTTTTGTACTTTTTTGATTATTTCTATTACCCTGTGCAGCACTGACACATATTACTGAACGGGTGTATGAAATAGGCAGCAAGTGGGCAGTGATGTCCAAATAGTTGAATTTGGACCCCCTAGCAATAATCACCTGTATCTGCAGACCGATCATTCACAGGTGGGGCTTCAAGTCATCATCAGATTTTAGCACAGCTTCACTTACAAAACAGCACAGATATTGTACAGATATCTCATCAGATGGTTGTCTTCCTAATGTGAAGCATGGTTGGGGTGGGTGAAGACTTGCCAGATGGGTCATAATAGTGAATCTGAGTCCAGAAATCCTTGATATAACATGAAACAGCAGGATAAAAAGAACTTATCCCTAGCATAATTAGTTATTTTGAGCATTTTCATATCCGATTACTAGGATGATCCAAAGTGGTTATACAGACAATTAGCTTTACTGCACATAACAGACTGAATAAATGTATCTAATATACCAATCTCACATTAAACAAACTAGCTATACTGCAAATGATTCATTGAGTAAAATATGACATTAGGTGCTATGGATATATGAAGTGAGTATTTAAGAGGATAGAAGGCTCCTACCATATTTTTTTTCAAATTTCAGTTAATATTTATAACAGATGACTGTGCTTTAACTAGAATTGTTTTTGTCTGCATTAATTCAGATTCTAGCAGAACAAAATGTTTATGCAGAAACATTCAGTTACCATAAGCAGAATAATTTATTGCATCTGCATGTTTTCTTATCTTTATATATTCAGTGCATCTTATTTTTTGTTTTTTTTACAAATAAAATATTGATCACATATAGAAATATACATTAATAACAAATGTTCAGCTAAGAAAAGACAAATAGTTCCTTAGGTAAACAGCAGTACGCCTGACAGCCTATTTATATTTTAACAGACAATGCTTTCATTGCAGCAGGAATATTAGCTATAAAGTACATGTGGAGAAAATTAAATAACTAAAAACGTGAAATGAGGTATAATAAAATGTGCAGTTTCTGAAATGCCTGCATGTTTCCCCTTAGTGGTTTCACCTTTGGTTTAAAGCTCCTCCTCTTGCTGATAATTGGTTTCCTACTGGTATGCCAGAATGAAATTGACCATCACTAGGAATCATAGGAAATTCATGTCTAGTGAATTTTGCAGTCATGCCTCACCAGTATGCCCCATAGACTGTATCTTTCCTCAGAAGGAGGGTGAGGCTAGTCAAGCCTGGGGAGAATTTATGAGTACCCATCCAATTATCCAGGTTCCATTTGAAGGAAGATAGTATATCACACTGCTTTATCTGCAGGGCCAGTCTATTCTTCAGGTAGGGCATTTGCAGAGTAATGAATCTGTCACTAGTTCTTTTTTACTGAGCTGCTGAAGCTTCAGGCCTATTTGATTTGTGAAGGTGCAAGAGGTCCTGGGCTACTAGATCAAAAACTGGTCAGAAGGCAAGGCATAGGTCTCCTCTGAGGAGTCTATAAGACACAGGAAAGAGGGCAATGGTTTTACTCTTTTTGGTAAATTGAAGATTTAAAGCCTATGTTTTTCTTTATTAGGAACATATGGGGCCTCTCCAAATGTCTAGTATGTCTGTTGAGGTAAATTTCACAGGAGTATGCTATAATTGCTCTGATCAAAGTGTGGAATTCAAGGGACAATAATCATTGAATGAGGTTCCCTTGGTTATTAGCTGTACTAGGTAGCAGGATCTCCAGACAAACATTGCTACATGGTGATTAGTGGAGAGAGGCTTGTTGACCCAGCTTCCCATGTCTCTATGGACATTTAATTTTGAAGTGGGGTATTGTCAATGTTATGTGCTAGGGGATTTTTTTTCTGCCAAATGCAACAATGTTGCATATTTTAGCTTTTAAGTTTAAGCACATTTTCAATACACCAAGCATTTATAAATTAAACTTTCTGCTGGAGGGCTTATGTTTCAGAAGGGGATTTGACAATGACATTCAGTTTGCATTATCCACAAACTTGTTTAGCCATATATCTTGGTTTTTAGTCCATAGGTGACAGAAGTAAATACCAAACAAAGGTGGTCCCAGCAATGAATCCTTTGGGACACCAGCTGTCAACTTTATGTGCTCTGATGCAACCCCAGCCAGATGCATCATGTGGGTTCCATCTTTTAGCCAATTAGCTATCCATGTTACTGCACAGGGGTCAATTTTTAATAAATGTAATTAAATAATTATGCTTGCGTGGAAAACAGTGTGAAATTCCTTGGCCAGATTAATGTAGTGAGTGTGTGTACAGTGTGACCTTTGTCAACAGCTTGTGTTTCCTTTTCAAAGAAATGTACAAAGTTCATTAGACAGGATACATATTTCTACAGATCCAAATTGCTGCAAGATCTACCCTGATGATATTTTAATGTGTATGCTAATCAAGCCTACTATAATGTATTCCAAGGTCATACAATAAGACTCATTAGGCTAATTGGCCTATAGTTTCTGTGCTCGTTATTATGGCTATCTTTATGGAGTAGCATCATCAGTGCAGTACACCACAATCCTGGAACTGAGCTTGTAGCCAAGTTCAGGCTAATTAGCTTCTGGAGAGGTTCTGCCAGGGCATG
Source organism: Protopterus annectens (assembly GCF_019279795.1). NCBI lineage: Eukaryota > Metazoa > Chordata > Ceratodontiformes > Protopteridae > Protopterus > Protopterus annectens. The sequence goes on from NC_056727.1 coordinate 273,708,152, forward strand.
CTTAGTTATATTTAACAACTAGCACTATATGTTATCAGATCCCATGGAGGAAGAGTTCTTAGTCTTAGACCACACTTTCAGTGCATGTTCTTTAGTGATAATGTGGAAGCCGAGAGATACAAGGATAACAAACCTTTGGCTTGTCATCTTAGGAGTGAACTTTGCACTACATTTATTTATTAGTATACTGGCAATGCCCACTGGGTCTGAATAGATTTTGACATTTTGAAGGGGTTGTGCACATTAGTGAGTGTTGTTTCTTAATTTTCTAACATAAATACAGAAGGTTTTGAAATTGTCCTTGGCTTTAGATGACAGCCTGAGTCCATGGGCTTTCTTAGTAGATCTAATAGTCTTTTTTTTAAATTCTTAGTCACATCCCTAATATTTTGCTTGATTTAGGGGTCTTTATATTTGTTGTATACTCTAATGATTTTCCTTTTATTGTACCTTTTGTTTATGTCAATGGAATGTCAGGGTTGTTTGATTTTAAATTTACAGTTGTGTTTGGATCTTGATTGGACTGCCATTTCTATGCATTTATTTATGTGAGTATAAAACTCCATTGCATTTCTATAGCTGAGGCAACTGGGCTAATATTATAGTGTGACACCCCTGCACTGGCCCAGTAATCAAGGAGCCTCAATCCTCACCACTAACACCAGTGAGGGACATGCACATTGTGAGGATGACAAGTGCACACACAGTAAAGTACAATTTCCCCTTAAGAACACACACAGATCACAGTCAGTCTGGTGCTGGTTTCTCCCTCTTTCTCCAGATCTCCAGTAAAACTCCCCAATGGCACAGCTATAGGGTTAAGATCTCAGCTGAGTGGTCAAGCCAAAACCTTCTTCAGCCCGTCTGTCCAAGTAGTGCTTCGTGTCCCTGTCCAAATGCTGACACACACACACACACACACACACATACACACACACACACACATACACACACACACACACACACACACACACACACACACACACACACACACACACACACACACACACACTTACTTTGAGATTTGATTTATATACAAACACACAGACACTCCTGGGAAAGGCTGGCACAGGTTTACTAGCTATGCCCCTTCTTCCTAGACTATAAGGTAGTCATCACTGCCACCAACCACTACTTATCAGCTACTATAAAGGCTCTTACCAAAGGGTGCCCAATTTTACTGTGTAATGTTACTGTTATCCAAATGGTAAGTGTGTCCAAGGCCAAGGCTATTTAGGAGTGGCCTATACCATGTCACCAAATACATGCAAGTACTCTAAGAGATTAAATATCGCTAAACAAAACCAGCCACAATTAAAAGGTTTAAATATATTTAATAATAAATAATAAAAGCACAAGACAATGCTCATTAACTCAACACAGTGACAATAGAATTCAGAATCACAGGAAATACTTTAAAACAACATTGCAGGAAAGTCTCGCATAAATACAGAAGACATCTAGATTAATCTTGCTATATTCCCATCTATCTCTAAGCAAAATACTAAGATCTAAGTCTTACTTATACAGCAAAGCAAGTGCTGATGAGAGGATGTTTACAGGTCCAGAACAAGATACATACTTTGTCTCTGAGATAGTTCTTAAATTAATAATACACATTACTGCTGTGTCATCTCAGATTACAACATTCTTGTCAACTCTGCTTTTAGTTTCCAGGCCAACAGGAACTTAAAATATAACACCTCAGTATCAAGAATACTTATCTCTTAGAAGCTGACACTTATATCTTAGAAACTTGCCTGGGAGTGGAAATTGTAAAACCTTTACCTTGGAAACCTGTAATTATTTCTGCTTCCAGACAATAGAAAGAATTTCTACTTGCAGACATTCTGTCTCTTGGCTGAGATTAACTTTATTGCATATCATAAAACTCTTTATTTATTTTCTTAGAGTTTGCAAGTTAACTGTATATTCCATCAACACATACATTTGCATAGACATGTAGTTTATACACCTTTCTGCTCTTTTTCTGCAGGGTGCACTGTGGTTACAATCTTGAAGCTTAGTATGGAGCATATAGTTTTCTTACATTTCTAAGGCAAGCATACAAATCATATTACTATTCACAAATGACATAGAATTATTTACAAAATTCTAGCTGGCTGGGCCGGCAGAATTGACAATAATTCCGTTTTGAGACTTCATCATAGAATTTGAGGAGATCTGTATTCTTGAATTCTTTGAATTTTTATATATTGGTTCCAAAGGGTTTAGACAGTTGGAAAAAGTTACTAGCTTATGGTTTGACTTAAATGGAGGGGGAGTTACTAGAGGAGTAGTGCATGATGACACTGCATTTTTAAGTACCATGTCAAGAATATTGTATCCTGTACTTGGGTTAGTAATTAACTGGTCCACTGAGTTTTTATTTATTAGATCTAAAAATGTCTGAACATATTCTATGTTGGAGGGCGTAAGCACTTCGGTCAATTGATGTGCAATTAAAGTCTCTCAGAATGATGAAGTTCTTATTTAGGGGAGTTCATGCATGATGTTTAGGAACCTGGCTTGAACTTAAAGGGTTATGGAAGGTGTCGTGTAACAAGTTATAAACTGATAATTGATCTTGTTTAGTCCAATTTGGAGTTTGATAACTTCCATGTGTGGGTCTCTTGGAATCTGTCTAGAGGTGATATGCTCTCTGACAAATAGAGACACAACAGTACAGTTGCCTTTGGGTCTGTAAGCATGGTAAATGCTAAACCCAGGTATGGAAAGAATGCTTTCTGGGCATTTAAACAAGATTATAGTGATTACACATATATGGATGCCTTCCAAATGCAAGAGTGCCTCAATGTCAGGCAGCTTGTTGTTTTGACTTTTGGCATTGTGCAGTACCACATTAATTTGATCTTGTTTTGATAGTGATACATTTGCTGTGGTAGAATCCCCCTTATATGAACTTTGCCTAAAAAAGGCATTAAGGGGCAGCAAGGATTTTAGCCAGTAATTGGAAGCCTTTTAACAAGAGCTGCAGACCACTTTTGCAATGCAAATAGGACTGTCAAGTATCTAACTCCATGCTGACACATACTACACCCCCCTAAAATGACTCCATTTCTGTATCCAGTTTGTCAAAAGCTATCATGTTTTCTTTGTGCCTAGGCATTGTTCATGAAGAAGAAGGGATTACACTCACTGTCAATGGATTACCCACATTTTTGACATGCAGAGAGAGCTCAGGCATGTCTCTGCATTTTTCTTCAGGGTTTTTCACCACGAGTTATTCACCCCCACATTCGCAAAGTAATTATTTTTGCTTTATGCAAAGGTTTTAAGGGCCTTCAACACATAGGAAATCCTGCCTCCAGAAAGACAAGTCAGTGTCACCCAGTCTTGCCCCCCCTACTGAGTGGGGAATATGTTTCTTTTACTACAAAGTCAGCGATCAATTCCTGTTTATTGAAATTAAGGTCCTTTGTCTCATGGTAACTCATTGTCAAAGGTGAGTTATTAAGTGATGCAATGTTTGATTTAGATTTTTTCTGATATTTAATGCTTATGAATCTAAAAGGCTTAGAGAAGGATTTATATGGCATCAGCATATGACATTATATTATAGGTCAGGGATGGGTGTATAACATGAGTTATGTTATTACAATGTTCACAGTCTGTGTTTGTTTTTGTGAGGATGAGGCCTCTACAACTCATAAGTGTTTGCACATCTCATAAACATAATTAGAGTTCATTATCTGTGAGTATAAGGTAGTAACTACATTGCTTTGCTATACCTAATGCTATGAAGCTGGCACCAGAGGGGTGATACAGGCTGCCTTTCCATTTTGTCTAGTATAAAGTAAAACTTGATTTGTAGAGAGTTGCAGATCTTAAGTTCAGATGAGATTTATGGTCTACTGAGAGTTATTGGTTAAGAGGTAGTTAGTGTAGGCAAATAAGTAAGTAACGGGTTTACATGTGACTGTGATAAGCACAGCTTGGGAATCTTGATCTACATAATAGTAGTGTTGAGCTTATTCGTAGCTGCTGAATGTCAAGATGAGCAATGTAATATTGTTAGGGCTGCTAAGAGCTGCCTTTAGGGTCTTAGGTGCCCATCTCTGTGCATTATATAGCTACATATCAAAAGTCTATTTATTGACAGGATTTTGGTGGGTTGTTTTTATTAGGAACAGTTATAGCTGAAACACTCTGTAGCTGTGGGGTGTATGATTCAACTCTGCTGTGATATGGCAGCTCCATTCAATATAAGAAAAAAACAGAAACATTTAAGAGAATAATGAAAAAAACAGGTAAAAATGTAACCAATATTATTTTCTCGAGAGGTACGTATTAAATAATGAAGGTGTGTACTATAATATCTGATAAAAAAGTTAGTTAATACTAGTATATCTGGCAAAACTCATCTGTATGAAAGGCATATAGAAACATTTGTACTGGGGTTAGTTCATAGAGTACTGGGGTTAGTTCTTAGAGTATATGACGTTATACCTGCTCAAGTGTAATAATAATATGTAGTAATAATAATAATAATCATAATAATAATAATAATAATAATAATAATAGTAATAATAATAATAATCATAATAATAATAATAATAGTATTTATTTTAATTACTTTCTGACATTTGTTTACTAGGGAAGTCTGACGGGGTAATACATATTTACTGGAGGCACATGAGGAAAGCTCCAGAGAGTTAGATAATGTCAAATAATACAGTAGTATAGCTGTAACTAAAACAGAAACATACATACATACAATATGACAGTAGAATACATAGAATACAGTAAAGCATGCGGAGACACCAGTGATGTAATAATAAAACAATAAATAAATAAAAATGACAGTCAGTCTATGTGAAAGAATTAGAAGTATAATCTATATGCTAGCAAAAAATATTATTATTATTGTTATAGTTATTATATTATTATTATTATTATTATTATTATAACAATAATAATAATGATAATAATGTCAGAAGTTAAATTTTTAATGAAAATGCATAAGCTTTTATACTGGTAATCTAATATAAAAAGATGTAGCGATTATATCAAAACATTCTAAAAAATATATACTTAAAGAAGCACTCAAGAATGCATACATAGATTCAGTCATGCATATAGAAGTGCATAGATAAGTAGCTGTGGATGATATGTCTCTGACTGCATCACAATGAACCAAAAATGGTCACCCATGGAACAAACAGAAGACAAGAACGCAATGCCTATCATTAAATAAAATAACATTAGGGATATATCAGTAATGGGAACGGAGACAACCTTCAAGCAGCTGGAGTTTCCCCACACTGAAACAGCATTTGTCATACTCCAAAAGGTTAGTTAATGGCTGTATGCATATTTACTGAAATGATCACTTACTGTGTATATAGTAAACCATGACAAATGTTTGTATGTAAGAACATATGCAATTAAAAATGCTTGTTAAGGAATAATGCTTAAAGGCATTATAATGTAATCATCCATATTTACTGGGTTTATTTTTAGGGGAAAAAAGATAATGGGCAGGATTCACGAAGGCTTGCACAGAGTGTAAGAGACGTGCAACACTCCATGCAAGCCTCGCGATCCAGGAACAGCCCTAAACTCCGTGTAAGAGACCAGCTAAAACGTCTCTTACACGGACTGGGCGTGGACATGCTAAATACCTCACTTGCATCCGAAAAGTATGCAAATGAGGTATATTAGCGATCCACGAAGCAGAAACCAGTCCGTGTAGGAGACGTTTTAGCTGCAGAAATGTACTCAGTTGACAACTGAGTACATTTCTGCAAAATCCACAATGGAGCGGTCAGCTCCAAAAAAAGGTTGCATATGATTCAGGCAGCATGCCAATGGCCAAATATGTGGCCATTGGCAAGATAACCCGATACAAAAATATTAAAAATATATATTTTGATGTTTAAACCCAGCGCAGCCCCGCGCAAATGGGCTGCGCTGTATAAAACCATAAAAAAGAAGGTTATAAACCCACAAATGTGGGTTTCAGGCAATACATGGAATGACAATGCAGGGACCAGCAGACTAAAACCAACATGGCCACCGTGTAGTGGTTGCTAAGGGGGGAAGCTGAGTCTAAGACATGTAACTAAGCATTAGTAGGCAATCTCATGTAAATGAGGGTTCGGATACTGAATCTCACAGTCACATACCAAATGAGCACAGTCTGAGTAGTGTAAGAGATACAAAAGGGGGAGGAATAGAGTAGGAGATAGGTAACATCACAGGGGGGAATGGTAGAAAGAAATGCAGTTCATTGGAGGCCAGTGTAACATGACAGATGACAGGCACAGATCATGGAAAGAGGTGTGCCACTAGATAAGTCATGGAAAGTCAAGAAATGGAAGGTGTACACTGTTACCTACACCAAAGTTTCTTGCTGGCCGTGCATGCGCATGTGTGCACGCCATGAAGCGCGAGTATGACAGTGTGCGCATGTGTAAGGCAGTGTGAGCATGTGGGAGCGTGTTGGGAGATGTTTAACATTGTTTGCGCGGGTGTGCGCGCGTGTAAGGCAGGCTGAGTATGTTGGAGGCTGCTGGCAGACGTGCAACAGTGTTTGCGTGGGTGTACACGTGTCTAAATACGAATAAGTAGATTCTGAACCGTGTAAGCACGTGTGCGCGTGTGTAAGCCACTGTGAGCGTGTTTCAGATAGTATGCAAGTTGCTCCCCCCTGAGGAAACAGAGAGGAAAAAGGAAGCAACAGAATTAATAGGAAGCTAGCAGGGATAACTGCTGAAGCTAGCAGGTGAAAACAATTAGAAGCAGGCAATTACACAGGCAGAATAGTAGCCCAGCCCAGCACTTAAAACTCTGCAAACAGTAGTGCAGGATGTTTCCATTAAGAGACACTGCAAGACAGGAGTAAGCTAATAGAAGTGAAAACTGAAAAAGCTTCACTCAGAGCAGAAATGTTAGGGGCTGCCATAGCTGTCATAATGAGACATAGGCGACTTGCTGAGGGTGGTGACAATGCAGATGGTGCCAGACAACCCACAGTGAGGAGACAGAGAAGAGTGTACAGGCCCAGGGTCACCTACCACGGGTTACATGAGCTGGAGATAGTAGAGCGCTATAGAGTGGACAGAGAGCTCCTGCATCAAATTGTTGAGCTGTGCAGGCCACGACTCACACACAGAACCAACAGAGGGGAACCCATCCCAGTGGAAACCAAGGTATGTGTTGGCCTAAGAATACTAGCAACAGGTACCTTCCAGAGACCAACTGGCGATATGATGGGGATATCACAGGCATCAGCCTCCAGGGTACTACACCAGTTCCTGGATGCCATGTCAGCACATGTCGGTGATCATGTATATTTCTCCATGCCCATGAGGTATTGGCCAGCAATATGCGTCTCTTCCAGCAAATAGCGGAATACCCTGAGGTACTGGGTGCAATAGACTGCACGCACATACGCATCAAAGCACCAGCCAGTGAGCAGGGTAGGGCCTACATTAACTGCAAGGGCTTCACCTCCATCAACTGCCAGGTCGTGTGTGATGCCCAGGGCATAATAATGAATGTGTGTGCTGGCTGCCCTGGGAGTTATCACAATTCCCACATCTGGCATTTGACGCAGCTGTACCAGACATTTGCCAATGGGGACATCCCACACGGACACCTAGTGGGGGATGCAGGTTATGCACTGGAGCCATGGCTGATGACACCCATTAGAAACGCACACACACATGAACAGGAATGCCATAATGAGGCACACGCACAAACACGTAATGTGATAGAGCGTGTGTTTGGGCTGCTCAAGTCATGGTTCCGGTGTCTGGACACATCTGGTGGAGCCTTGCAGTACACACCAACTACATGTACCCAAATTGTCATGGTATGTGCTATGCTACATAATATGATATTGCGAAAACAGCTGCAGCAGGATCAGCATAGGGCCGGGCCAAACAGCCCCCCACCATTGCCAAGGCCATCACAGGCAGAGCGTGACTCGGAGGAGGAACAACCTGAGCCTGCCCCAGTAGGCAGAAGGAGGCGTGCCCAGTATGCCCTGGCCTTGGCAAAGAGGCAATGCATAGCACATACACTGGCTCAGTAGGAACCCTGGGAATGATACCCCTCTCTGACTCACTCATATAGTAACAGGGATGCCTAACATGACACAACCTGCTCTCAAACATGTACAGGGAGTGTAGTATGTGCATCCGACAGAGGCAGCCCTGCAGCACCACCTGAGGCATGATTGCCATGTGTTATGCAATGTAACACCATCTAGTATATACAAACATGAAGACCCTGCCTAACATCTCACCCTCACCAAGCATGATGTCACACTATGAAGACAAGAAGATCAAGTACAATAATTGGCTGAAGTAATGCAGTCAGTCAAAGGGGAGCCAATGTGTTACAGGCTGGGAAGATATGCAGAGTTTGACATGATGCACCGCCTGCTAGGGGTGGCATGCACCTATCATGCCATGCCCCATGGATACTGGCAAAGGCTGTCAGTACCCACAGCATGCCCTGAATAGGTAAGTCTCAAAACACAAACCCAACCTCATAGGTTCTACAAGGGATAGGAACCTAGATGTAATACTACCCCATGACAGATGTATAAACAGCAAGATGTGTGCAGTGTAAATGCACACAGTAAGGAGAATGTAGATACCAGTCCTGTAATAGAGAACTGGGCAAGGCTCACATCAGCACCCTAACACTACCAGGTCACACCTCATACTGTGCTGTACAGCCGTAAAACATGGAACAAGCTACAAAAGGAGGGTGACTAGCAAGAAATTGCAAGGATAACCACACCCCCATGTTGGTACCACAACAAGAAGCAGCATGGAATATCCATGGTCAAATACCAATGGCTAAAACTGCCTCGCAGTATATAGCCTGCTGCAGACCACTGTCCTAATACCAGGAACAGCACCTGGCCTATGTCAGAATACATGAATATATCAAGCCCCCCAAACCACATTATATTGCTCGACTGAAAATACCCAGACATACACCAGTAGCATTGTACTAGCACCAACACAGTAGGAGAAAATTACCCAGATTCCATAAACCAAAATGCTCAGGAACAATGTACTACTCCCATAAGAGGGGTAAGCATACTGGATGTGATAATCAGCAACGTGTACTGGATGGCAAGATGAGAAGTGTACCCCTCACTAGTAAGACCAGACCATAGAGTAACCACACTGGATATACACACCCTGACCCCAGTCCCTGGCCAGAATACCACAGTGAAAAACATGTGTAAAGTATAGGTTGCAGCCCTCAAAACCGATGTTGAATCCACAAAAGGCCCTGTGCAAGTGCAGAATATGGGACACACCACAGAACATGTTATACAGGCATTCCATGAACACAGCCAGGAATGCTTGGAGTATGCAATCACAAATAACAACAACACACAATGCCATACACGCAGGCATCTGGCATGCTGGCCTCCAGCCATTACCAAACCATGCAAGAGAATGAGGAAGATACCACATGACAGAGCAAACATAAAAAGGGAAGTAATCACTGACCAGTAGTATGGCAACAAAATATGTCCACACATACAATCCACTAAGTCCAGCCACAACAAGTATAATCTATGAATCCAGAGGCAATGTGACGCCAGTACCAAGTACACAGACAACCACAACACCCCCCAATAAATACAAACATATGTGATAGATGCATCCATGTATCCAAACCAGAGGTTGAGCACCAACAACTCAGTACTGTCAACACTAGTCAGGAGGAGAAGGTAACCACATACACCACAAACCCAGTCCCACATAGACCTACCACAACTGTAAACCAAACACATAAACACAGACAAATATTCCCGGCGGCCTTAATTACAAACACACCACACCAACAGACGCCTCCAAAGTAGATCACAAGCAACCACAACCTTCAAACATAGCACATGCAGCAGATAGTACATAAAGCTGGTGTGCCAAACAGTCACAGGCCGAAGGAGAAACAACATGCCTGATACAGTTGTAATAGGTGTCTGTATAGGCAGACACACAGCTGTCCCACTCACCAGACTGAACAAGGGAAAGGGTAGAGTAAGCTGCTTGTAGGTAGCCACAAAATGCCACTTAACACAAGTACGCAGGTCACCCCAAATCAAGCAGAAATATGATGCACTCAATGTCCATGCTGGTGTGAATTACCTGAGATGTACCTCCCTGGTCAACATCAAATGAGACATGGATGGTCCCTCCGAGTATGTACCCCAAGGCGGGATGACACTGGCTGTGTGCAGCATCCAACCCTCACCAAGAATGATGCCACAGTACAAACACAGAATGCTCATGTTTAACAGCTGGCACAGTTACAGCTGTCAGTCCAAGAGGGTGTAATGTGTGTCTGCTTGAGATGTCAAGCATGACAAGCCATGCTGCTGTTACAGGGATGGCTGTCAGCTGTTACCCGTGTGCGTCTGGATACTGGATAAGGCCTTTGCTGCCTCCATAGAGCCGTATGTAGGCAAGGCCAAAAAGACTACCCACCACCCTAGAAAACATAAGTGGTAGGAAACATAAGGGTAATGCTGACCAATGCCAGATGTGTAAACTGCAATATGCATGCCCCTGAGGCACTTCCCATTATGGAGAACATTGATGCCTGTCCAGTGACAGAAGCCTGCTGCAGGCCTATTGATTGCACACCAGCACTACTAGGTTATACCACATACCATGTGCTATGGCTCCAACACCTGCACCAAGACATCAAGGGGAGTATCCATATGCAGCACAGACACCCATATAGCCAGGTAACTGACAATGCACAAAGCAGCGGACACCACCCATGTGCACATAACTGTAGTCAAAACTGCTGTACAGTCTGTAGCATGCGACAGACCACACTCTCACACACAAGAACCCCACCCAGACATCCGAAGACACTGGACAGTATGGATGTCCCACCAAATACCAGACAAGGTACACAAAGTACCACATAGGTGTCTAACCATGAAGTATGCAAGGAGTCATCAGAGACCTAGGGACACAGGTCGACATTAATCTGTCATGTGACAGCCACAATGCCAATGTGGCTATGAAGACTGTTGATACTGGACACCGTATCATGAAAGGATTCACATCAACATCAACAGAGGTCACTGTGCCGCTGTACTGTTCCCTTATCAGACCCATAATCTAGTACAGTGACTCATATGGGATGTACCATACGTGACACCTGCAGCAGTTCGGAAGACCTCATAGTTACCCCACCAACAGGATAAAGGGTGTGAAATATATGTCATATGCTGCCTGGCTGTAGACACCCCAGCTGACTGCAGTCACACACTGCCTACACAGAGGCATTGTATGTCTGTTGTACCAGGCCATGTCCAACACAGGAGTAATGGACATGCTACACCACAGGAAATCAAAGCCATTGGAGCTGTGAGAGTCACAGATGTCAACCTCAACACATAATGAAATAAGATGTGCTGGAGGGACAGATACATAACCCATAGGCTCCCCACACCCAGAAACAGGATCCCAATCCATGGTAGGCAGAGCCCCACACTGACACCCCTCAACAGGAATATTGCCAAGTGGATGGATGACCGTACATGTATACTGGGGGTCCCCACTGTGTCACGACCAGACAGAGGCACAGTGAAGAACCTCATAAATGGCCATAATTGAACATAGCAAGGGGTGGCGAAAGACACACACACTCTAGCTAGGCTTACTAATGGTCTAGGGTGTCTAGCCTACTATGAACCCATGAACCTATGAAGATACAACACGTACAGGACACTAAAGATAATCACAAGGCTTACCCAACTGATGGTAGGAACCATGTTGGGCATCCACAGATATGCTCCGAATCACACAGATATTACAAACAATATACCAAACACACACACATATTGCTAACATACAACCTGTCAGGTGCAGTGCAAACACACCCCCCCACCCCGAGTGCAAAATACCTATCCCAGCAGATGGTCCCCTGACATTGCAGATGCTGAGGTAACAGCCATCATCTGCAAAGCAGAACACACAGCAGCAAAGGTATGTGATGGTGTCCTGTGCTGAGGCCAGCATGGACCCCAAGAGTAATGGAATGCAAAATCACACTACTGGCCAATGTCAGCCTTACCACAGGATATGTACCCAGAGAGCAGTGTACAACAACAGTGGTCCATCACAACAAAGGTGTTGCCTGAATGGATACTCCAAACTACCACCCCAGGATCCTGACAAGCTTGTTCTGCACAGCTATGGAAAGGATCAGTATGTACCGCAGACAGAAGGCTAATGTGGACCTACTGATACTGGACCCTACACACTGTGGCTGTTGTAACTGCAGAACCGGCCCCTAAACATGTCTGACCCATTTGAAGCAGTCATTAAGGTCATTGATGAGGGCTGTGTGGTCTACACAGCATAGCTGGACCGTGCACATGCTTCTAGGCAATACCGTACGTGTTCAGTATGGATACGTTCACCAGCTTAAATATACACCCCTATGTCAGTAGAGGGGTTGCAAAGCAGACCAAGGACAGAACTGACATGGTCAGACATGCCGCATCCATGTCAGACTACAAAGCGGGTATGAGTGGCATCCCACAAGGCCTGGTCTTGGCCCCCCCACCCCCATTCTGTATACATGTCCCATAGGTATAGGCCAACATGGAAGGACTGTGACTGAGCATGTATGCAGAGGAGTACAAACAGCCCACCATATCCGACCCCCAGCTGACACAAGCAACCCACAAAAGGGCCATCTACAAACAGACAACTGTAGCCATAGCCATGTCAGCAAGCTAATCGCAGAACTGTGTATAGACAACCACCGTGGATATACAGTAAGTGCCCACAAATTACCACACAGGTGTTAACCCATGAGGCACCTAACATGTAATGTGAGACCTGGGTACAAAAGGTGATAAATATCCTGCACTGGACAAACATGTGTCTGTAGTGTTCGCAGAAACATGTACCATATACCCACCCAAACATGAAGGCTGGCAGATGTAGATAAGGGGAACTCACTCTGGCTCTGCAGCCATCCTCCATCAACATCACAACTGACTACAATAGCCCCTGTGGGATATACCGCAGCAGACACCTTCAACAACTGTAAAGTCCACAACAGTACCCCACCAGGGGTAGCAAAGAACCTGAACAGATGCCATGTGTTGCCTGAGTAAACAAACTGCAGCCCCACACACCGCCATCCTTCCCAGCTACAGGAAAGCTGTGCCTGATGTATGAAGCCATGTCCAACCTGGAATGAATGAACATGTTGCACCTTGTACAATCTGAATGGCAGTGAGCTATGCACATGAGATACCTGAACCCCAGCACTGACATACATAGGACAAGCTGTACAGAATGATCCATAACACAGAAGGCACCCCCACACTTCAGTAAACTCCTGGTACAGGTAAGCCAGAGTGCCACATATCGACACCCCTCAAGAGGCATCCTGATGAGTGTATGGGAGATGGTAGGCTACCCTGGGTATCACTGTTATGTCAGAGGTAGACAGAGGCACAGTATACCAACCATGACATATGTAATGGCAAACTCCAGTTACAATCTGTGTCGAAGGACAAACACACCCTGTGACTACCATCAGAAATGGCCTATTGAACATCGCTAGTGTTTGCCAATGTCCACCCATGTTGTGGAATACACTAGCAATGTTGGACGAGCCTGGTGTAGGTAGTCCATATCTGAACATATTGCAACATGGTCATATGTGCACAACTGGCCCCTACACAGTCTGTTGTGCTCACTATGAAGATGTCAAGCAGTGATAGGACTAAAGCCCAGGATACTGTCCACTACAGTGAAAGTACCGAACCAGTACACTATACGGTACTACAGTGTTAGGTCATTATGAAAGTATGTTGAGAACTGTCTGCAAAGTATCCCATGTAATTCCTGCAGGCACAGTATAATCCCTGTTGTGGCAGACATGAAGCAGTTGGCCAGTTAGTACACAACATGACACCCAGCACACAATCATAAATGTGTGATAATGTCGAAGGTCACACACACCCAAATATGTGTTGGACTTCAGAGTGCAACATATGGAAAGCTCACACTGGGCATGCTTGCACACTTTGATAAATGAGGCATATGTCAGACAACATGCCATGGAAAGGCTGAACTGGGCATGCTCACACACTTAGGCCATATCTCCGTGTAGCAGTTGGCCACATATATCTGGTATTTGTATGTGTCAGTCCAGGAACCAACCACAACACAGCAATCAGCCCAGTGCACACAGTAAATGACCACAGAGACATAAGTGATATAGTGGATCGCCGTCATATGCAAACATCTGCCACAGATACACAAGTTGGTCATAGGAACAGGGAATGCTATGGCAATAAAGACCTGCAAACAGTAGAACAGCACAACAAATATTGTGCATCCGACAACTGAACATATGGGTGTAGAGGTCAATACTAGGCTTCTTGCCCCAGGGAATGACAGCTCAGCCAGAGTGTGCTTGGCATCTGCATCCCCAGGAAAGTAGGCTACCATGCCACTGTAAAGTAGGTCACAGAAGGCAACATGTGAGGCTAGTGAGCTGTGCCTCTGTCAAGCAGGGGCACCGTGGAGGTCTCAGGGATTGAATGTGCTAAGCCACAGCCATGTTGTCGGTGTGTGCTGTGAGAGGGTTGCTGAGGATCTCTGACAGTAGGTGTCTGTCAATAACAGACTGAGGGGAGCCCTATCTGCATTCTCTGGACGATTCCACTGTCAACACTGTGTTGTAATGAGTATGTGTGAATGAAGTGCCATGCTGGAACTGTCCACAGATGTCCTCCCTCTGTGGGCTACTGCTCTGCAATGTATTAGGTCACTCTGTCTGTTGAGCAGGCATATATGGCGGTGTACAGCTGACAGGTGTCTTGTTGTGGAGCAGTCATGGGTATATGTGGGATAGCATGACCAATGCAAACTGTACACATGCACATAGGATGCAAGTGTCAAGGATTATGCTGAGTGGCCAGTATAGTCCTCCAGCATGGGTCCTCTGAAGTCATCCACCCCAGTCTACACAAGTGTAGAGTCTGCTTGTGCTAAACACAGTTTGTGTGCAGTGACAACCTTGCCTGGGGGTGGAGATGAGATATGGATGTCCAGGGAAAGGTGGTCATGGTCAGATATAAACAATGGTGGTCTACCTCTGGTGTGGAACAGTGAGTACCCACGTTGCAGATGGACAGGTGCAATATGTATTCACCCATGTGGCTGCGGTGTGTGGCTCTGCCATAGCACATGGAAACACAAATTGTAGTGGCTGTAGGGTAAAGTGGTAGAGGCCTGAGTAGTTCTCACACACAATATGCCTGTACCTGATGTTAACAACTGGAATGGTGTATGTGAATACCTGCATATCCTGGCACTGTTCCCAGGGAAGCTAAGTGTGTGTCCTGGATGTGGGTGTGGTGTTCTGGACTGGTTGTGTTGTGTGTTACAGGTCCTGTGGTCCCAAAGCATGGTATAGAACATAACCTGCCAATGTGATGTGCATATCTGACCCTGACGTAGGTGGCTGCAAATGCATATATATGCTATCCCCCACCTGACAGGTAGTATTACATCTACATACCTCTGTGGAAATAAAGATGTCAGCACCCTAGAAATACTACAGGTGCAGACCAGATGCCCAGTAATTCGGATAGTGCGCTCTGCTAATGCGTCTCCCTCAAGTGTCATAATATAGTTAGGTAGGGGTTAGAATCCTGCAAATGCTCAGTGTGTGTGTGTGTGTGTGTGTGTGTGTGTGTGTGTGTGTGTGTGTGGGTGAGTGGGGTTTGTGTGTGAAAGGCTGTGAGAGGAAATGTCCTTTTGGCAACTGGGAAAACACACTACAGGATGCACATTCCCCTTACTAAACACTGATGATGTCAGCACCCTATAAGTACAGCAGGAGAAGGGAAACCTCCCAGTAATGTGAATAGTGCGCTCCGCTAATGCGTCCGTGTCGAGTGTCATAACATAGTTAGGTAGTGGTTTGAATCCTTCAAATGGCAAGTGTGTGTGTTTGGATGAGGGGGGTTAGTGTGTGAGGGAAATGTCCCTTTTGGCAACTGGGAGAACACACTACAGGATGCACACTCCCCTTTCTAAACACAGATGATGTCAGCACTCTATAAGTACAGCAGGAGAAGGGGAGCCTCCCAGTAATGCAAATAGCGCGCTCTGCTAATGTGTCCGTCTCGAGTGTCATAACATAGTTAGGTAGTGGTTTGAATCCTGCAAATGGCAAGTGTGTGTGTTTGGATGAGTGGGGTTACTGTATGTGTGAGGGAAATGTCCCTTTTGGCAACTGGGAGAACACACTACAGGATGCACACTCCCCTTTCTAAACACAGATGATGTCAGCACCCTATAAGTACAGCAGGAGAAGGGGAGCCTCCCAGTAATGTGAATAGCACGCTCTGCTAATGCGTCCGTCTCGAGTGTCATAACATAGTTAAGTAGTAGTTTGAATCCTGCAAATAGCAAGTGTGTGCGTTTGGATGAGGGGGATTACTGTGTGTGTGTAAATATGTGTGAGGGAAATCCCCCTTTTGGCAACTGGGAGAACACACTACAGGATGCACACTCCCCTTTCTAAACACAGATAATGTCAACACCCTATAAGTACAGCAGGAGAAAGGAAGCCTCCCAGTAATGTGAATAGCGCACTCTGCTAATGCGTTTCTCCTGAGTATCGTAATGTAGTTAGGTAGGAGTTGGAAACCTGTAAATGGCATGTGTGTGTGTTTGGATGTGGGGAGTTCGTGTGTGTGCATTTCTGTATGAAAAACATGTTAGTTTTCGCAATCAGGAGATCACACTACCTGATGCACATTACCCTTTCAAAATACTGATGTTGTCAGCACCCTATAAGTATAGCCAGAGAAGAGGAACTATCTAGTAAACCGAATAGTGCGCTTTGCTAATGCGTCTCTCTCACGTGTCATGACTTAGTTAGGTAGGGGAATGAATCCTGCAAATGGCAAGTGTGCATGTGTGTGGGGGTAGTAGGGTGTTTTAAATGCAAGTGTGAGCGCTCAGATCCATTTGGCAAATACTACAATACACCAGATGCTGCATACTCCCCCAGTAAACACAGGGGATGTCACCACACTATCAGCACAGCCAAACAGGGCTAGTTGGCTAGTAATGTCAATAGTGTGCTCTGCTACTGTGTCTATTACCATTGTCAGAGTACAGATAGGTATGTTTTGGTAACCCACAACTGTCACGTGTGGTTGTGTCACACAGTATGACCTTATGTGGGTGTTTGTACATAACAATGCATGCCATTGCCTAAACCAGCAATGGCATCGCACACATGATGTATGTGTGTGACACATACACATAAATACCTGTGACCTGCAGTAGTTACCATGTCTGACACATGCTTCGTGTGGATAAATGGTATTTGCAATGTATACCAATATGACTGTGTCTTACTGTGCAGGGTCTGCACGTGGTATGTCCTTATACAGTGTGGGTGTCTATGGTGAAAGTCCTACAGCAGGGGATACACATCTGGTCTGGGCCATATAGTGTGCATGTAGTCGATGAACAGGTGCTGCATGTTCCCACCTGTTGTGGTAGTGGTAACATGTCATTCCACTGCAGTTCGGTGACCACATGCTGTGAACTCTTCAACTAGTGTGTTGTAGCTACAGTAATGCTCACACACAATGTTTGGTTGGATGCAGTACGGCCTTATAAACACAGTTCTTGAGACTGTCATATTGCCAGTGTTGTTATGGAGGATAGGTGGTCTTCCTGTGTATGTGAGGGTTGTGTGTGCCAGGCTATGAACCAGATGGCAGTCCGACACACTGTCAGCTGCACATGAGTAGGCCCTGATGGTTTGTGCTGTGCCAACAACCTGGAGGTGTGAGTATCTGTGTTACCTTGGGATACCACCCCCCTATCCATGTGTGTTACATGTGTAGGGGACGACAGGCATGGTATGGGGCATAACCTGTCAGTGATGGGTAACACCTGTGAGCCATGAATCATGAATCTGGTACTGCACAGATATTGCAGTTCACCGTGCTGAGGGCAGTGTCTGGTGCATGCATCTTCCGGTGTACACTGCTGTTGTTGTGTAGCAGCACTGTTAGTGTCCTAACCTGTGTGATACCCACGGAGGTCGCTATGTAAACCATGTCCTGCAGCATAAGGCAGTATGTGTGTACCAAGGAGCTTTGCCATTATACATCGGGCCATGGGTGTCATGTGCAAGATGACCCGTGCACATCATTGTGGCTTCCCTAGCATGTAAGCACACGTTGACAGCCAGCGGATACCCTATGAATGACAGTGGAGACTGAGCATAATGTAGACATACAACACCCTTCCCACATATAGCGGTAGAATACCTGGTGAGGGTATGTTGGCAACCAACATCAGGCTCATACTGGCCTGTGACACATGCTGAGAGATCCATTCTATGTTCCCTATCATGTAGTCCAGGGAGGTATGTCTCAGGCAGCCACACTGGCATGGTCAATGAGTGAGTCATATCTGTCCATGCCTCTGACTGACCTGTATGCATGTGTGCTGTGGTGGACCATAGTGCCCCTGAGTCATATCACTGTGACCTTCACCAGATACAGCCTGTTGAGCGGGACCCCAGTGCAGCACACAAGACAGGTACCTGACACGTCTGTAGCAGGTGTGTTGTGTCGCCCTACAGGCTATGAGTGTGTGGCACAGGGGATGTGCGTGCCATGTGTGGCATGTGCTCTGTTCTGACGGAACATATGCCTGTGTGCCAGCTGCGGAGGTGTGTGATGCCCAGGCAGGCTGCTATTCTGAGTCCCCACGTATGCCCCAGTGTGTTCAGCATGCTGTCAGTGTGTGTCAATGTCTGACTGGTATTCTCGTCACTGTAATATATTGTATTGATTTATTTATTTATCCTACATTTGTTGACTGGGATAGCCCGACTGGATGCATGTCCATTTCCAGGGGATGCCCGTGGAGACAAGCTACGAGGGTAGCAGATACAGCATTACATAATACTAGTATTACATATTACAAACAGATTATTTACAGAGATTACATAAGTAACCAAGTCAAACATGTTCCACAGGTTAATGTTAGACCTGAGCACAAGTCAGGATTAAATTAAAATTGCACAGTAAAGTGGTTCACAGATTTTACACATTCGAGTTAGCCAGGCTTGATACATTGACATAGCCAGTTAAGTGACAAATGTTGTTTGAGTCTACTGTTAAATTGACCTAAGGTGGACAGTAGGGTAATATCAGCTGGAAGTGAGTTCCAGGATCTACTTACAGGGTTTGCAAAGAGAGAATCACCGGCTGTGTTATTAAACTTGCTAGTCTGAAGTAGTACTTTGTTAGAGGATCGAAACGGTCTAGGATTGTTATAGGGGGTGATAATATTTGAAGTGCAGGAGTATTGTCTAGATTATAGAGGATTTTATAGGCCATAATCAGTTGGTTATACTGTATTAGGCTGGGTATTGCAAGCCAACCAGGCTGATTTAGATTGATGCAATGATGTGTCCTAAAAGGCAGCCCAGTGGCAAACCTGGCAATGTGGTTGTAGCAAATTGAGTGTTTGTTAAGGACAGTCTGGTTCATATTCGAGAGTAGAGGGGATGCATACAGAAGGGTTGGAACAAGGTGTGAGCGAGCTATGGCACCATTAGCTGGAGGGGCTAGGAAGGCTTTAATTCTGTAAAGTGACCCTAGTTTTCTATTGATGGCTTTGATAATCTGGTTAACATGTATGTCACATTTGAGATTATTGTCTATGATGACACCTAATAGTTTCGGAGATGGGTCAGGGGAGATTATTGTGCCATCAGTTGATGTTATGGTAACGGTGAAAGTGGTAGACCTATGTGTTGGTGGAATAACAGCAGTTTAGTTTGATTGGGATTTAGGATCAGACGATGTTCAGAAAGCCAGTTTGCTATTGTATTAAAGGTGGTCTGGGTAGCTGACCATAACTTTACTGGCGAGGTGGCTGAGCAGATCAGAGTAGAGTATTCATCATATTGGATACAGCTGACTTTTGGGATGACAGTATAAAGGTCATTAATGAAGATGGAGAACAACAAGGGCCCTAGTATAGAGCCTTGTGGTACTCTGAGGGTGTTAGGTAGAAGGTTAGAGAGTTTGTTCTGCCAGAGGCCAGCCTGCTGTCGACCATGCAGGTAGGATTGAAACCATTGGAAGGCTCCAGTATCTAGACAGTCTTTGCAGGGTGTGGAGTACAAGTTGGTGATCAACCATATTGTATGCCTTTGAAATATCCAAAAAGAGGGCTTTGGATATATAATTATTGTTGCAAGTATGGCTTATGGTGTTAGTAAAGGCTAGGAGGCCTGATGTAGTGCTGTGATGAGGACGTAAGCCATGCTGAGTGTCTGCCATAATGCGAGTTTGGATTAGGTGGTGCATGACTTGTCTATGATGAAAGTTTCCATAATCTTTGCAAGTGGAGAGAGTATAGCTATTGGCCTATAATTGGAGACTTCAGTAGAGCTGCCTCCTTTGTGAAGTGGGATTACATATGACATTTTCCAGATGGTGGGAAAGTTAGATTCTAACATGGTTCCTTTGATTACCTTTGAGACGGGTAAGCAATAGCGTCATCTGGTTTTAAAAGGTACTCGGCAGGGAGTTGATCAGCAGAAAGTGTAGTGGGTTTCACTGTTACAATCAAGGTAGGGAGAAGTGAAGTGGCGACTGGTTGGCAGCTGGACGCAAGTAGTTTTCTAGGGGTGCTACTTCCAGGACCAGGGGAGCTAGGAGGTAGATGGCTAGCTAGGGCCTGAAATGTCTCAGTAAAGAACTGGTCAAAACTATCAGGAACATCTTCAGGGGTATTATCAATAGTAGCAGCAGGGATTGGGGTTGATGTTTGTCCAGGATGTAGTATATATGACATGCCACCTGACAGGGTATGGCATTACTGGGTTCAGAGAGACCAGTCCCCAGATTGTCTGTGTGGTGGCATCCCACACATGTGTTGTACGTTCCTGGCCAAGGGTGATGGCTGACTGCATACATGTGGCAGCTGTGACAATGACACATGACTCACATAAACCACAACTGGACCATAGAGGCGATTCACAGGTTACCTTTGCACATGCTACCCTAGTAGTGTGATTGCCATGGTGAGTACCAACACATAGGGCCAATGGGGAACAACATACTGAAGGTGTGTATGTGTGGGTGTACCGCTACTGTTTCATAGCACTGACATATATGACTGCACACATGGGTAAATGCCAGGTAAGACACGTGCAATGTGTCACAGGCAATGTACATGCATACAGGACAGACAGTGACGTTCTGTCATGTGTAAAGTTGACATACGTATCGTACGCTATGCAGATGTCACTAGAATTCTACAGAAGCACTGTAACTCTGCATTGCAGGTGTAAGCAGTGTTCCAGGGGACCCCAAGCGAACATGCATGCAAACAAAGCTACAGTAAACAGGGCTGGAAGTAGTGCATTATACAACAAAGAAGGGGTAACAATAACAGTATGTAACAATGCAAATATGTAGGCACTATCAACATGTACCCAGGAATACGCAGCGCAGATGCCCATGGTAGAACCGATATTATGTCATACTTATTTGTGATTTGGATTACATTGGTACTGCACACATATCTACATGCGCAAGCATCCACATGGCATAGTTGTTGTGGGCAATTTGACACCATTACTGTACATGTCCACCATTGCATATCACTACTTGCGTTAGCTTTCCCCCTGTGCTACCCATGTATGCGGCTATCTGTTGACAACCTTACCACCGGCATGCAATTATGTGCAGCTGTTATACTTTGGTATGTACTATGGGTGCAGATAACAATTCAGGACATTCATACAGTTACTGCAACAGGCATGCTGGGATAAACACACAGTCATAGCAGCACATTGTACTGTTATCAACATGATACTACTAATACACTTCTATGTAGTCACCCTGTGCATCAGCAACGTGTTTACCTGTTCCCGCAATGATGTTGGAGATTGCAGGAGGTGGCACAGTGTTATCATATGCACAGGGTGTGGATTAGGTATGCCTGAGTCAGCCACTGATACCACCAATTGACATGTGTGTGTATGTGTGTTGGTGAGGGGCAGCAGTACAGGGTGGGGCAGTGTTGGTGCAGTGTGTGCATGTATGTGGTTGCCCTAGATGTTAACATTTTGCATGTGTGTATGCACGCACACAGTTCCACCTCATGGCTGCCATATACAGGGGTTTGTGGACAGCCACAGACTGCACCTGGCAGGCCATACAGATCAGTGTCTGTGTGCACGGACACGGTACCTGTGCCTGGCAGAGGTGCTACGGACCGTATCCAGTACAAAGCCAGACTGGGTACTGTCATCAGAAGCGGGAGTGTGTTGACTGGACACAAGTCCCTGTTGGGACTGTCCAGAGCCACCTGCACGTGGTCTCCTGGGGCGTTCCGATGACAGCACAGACCCAGCATTGCTGGGGCTGCTGCTGGCACTATGGGGGCGTGCGCGAACCTGTTGTCATCCGCGCCAACTGCCAGCTGCTGCTGCTGCCAGCATACGGCCACGTCGATGCCGCAAACGCCCACCATTGCCCTGGCTCATGGACATCTGGTTGTGGAACTGCTGTAATATGTCCCCACAACGTCTGTCTATGACATCGGTGAAGTTACGGATAGCATCTGCAATGTCACGCATACTGTCTGTCATGGCTGTGCGACATGCTCTCAGCTCCCTCAGACCCTGTCTGGTGTACCTTTCCATACGTGACTGTGCCTGCATGACAGTCCGAAACATAGCTGAGGTTGACAGACCTCTTTGGGCACGTCAGCCAGAGGCAGTACGCCCACGGATGCTCCCACGAGAACCCATGGGCAACTGTCTGTGTGGTACCATTGGAAGACCCTGCCCATGGCTGCTGTGTGGGGACGCATGTGCCACAGGTACCACATTACCCTGGTCTATGCCCACTGTATCCTGTCCATCACCTAGGGACAATGGTGACAAAGGATGTACAGGCAGGATGACTGTGCGCAATGATGGGGTTGACAGCTGTGTACTGTCAATTAGCTGACCAATGGCAGACCCTGACACACCTTCCTGTACCATTACATAAATATCATCATTACCAGTAGCCGTGGCACAGGATTCAGGTTCCCTGCTGCAGGTCACCAGAGCAGCCCCAGAACCTGTGGGATGAAGACAGGAAACACAGTTTACAGTCTCCAGACATTGTTACCAGTGATGCACTTATACACACATGCACACATGCACACATGGACACATGCACACAGGCACACATGCACACATGCACACATGCACACAGGCACACATGCACACATGCAGACATGCACACGCGGACACATGCACACGTGGACACATGCACACTTGCACACATGGACACATGCACACATGGACACATGCACACATGCACACATGCACACATGGTCACGTGTACACATGCACACATGCACACATGCACATGTGGACACAGGCACACATGCACACATGCACACGTGGACACAGGCACACATGCACAGATGCACACGTGGACACAGGCACACCTGCACACATGCACACATGCACACATGCACACATGGGTACAGGCACACCAGCACACATGCACACATGCACACCCCGCAGTATACACACAGAGCACTACTGAGTTACACTACTGTTACTAGCATTATCAGGACTATTATAGGTTATGTTAAACACACTCACCAGCATGGATGACCTGTCTTGCTGTAACCCTGGTGGGACCTGCAGAAATGATGAGATTAATGTCAGTGGGCACAACTGTGCCATTGATATTGCATATGATACAGTGTACAGAACAGTCAGGTGTACATATGGCATATTACCTGCACGCTCCATGTCGTGCTGCTGTGTGGAACCAGCCTCCATCATAATGCAGGTGTACTGCTGTTGGTGTTCCGGGGCTGGAGCTACAACACTTAGGAGTAGCCCCTCCAGTCTGGTGAGGGGGGGATGTGTGGCCACCCCACCTCCTGTGGCGACCTGTTGCCTGTGGATATCTGATGCACGCTGCCGGACACTTCGGATTAAATCACTGCAGTGATGTCGTACCTGCTCATATGTCCTGTTATGTGTGCCAATATCATTTACCCTACGGACAAGGTCTTGCCACAGTGCGGCTCTCTCCTGCTGATTCTGACTGGTGCGGGAAAACAGGATGTCATACTCCCGCACCAGGCTCTGGTGGATCTCCTCATCTTCTGCCACAGAGTAGGCGGGGTTACGCTGTCGCGCCATCTCCCTGGAAGAGAACACAGACAGGATATCAGCAGACCATGTCAGCAATATATGGCACACATACTATACATGATACTCATGTGTAGTGATATACTACTACTCCCATATGTTGCATGTGTGTGTGTCATGGTGGATACACAGGTACATGGCCAGATATCAGTGCTCAGCCAACACCTGTGCAACAATACCTGCCACATTCCACACAACATAGTAGCATGCCCCATCGGTCAGCAGACACTGACAGGTGCAATGCACAACCTCACTCTGGGGGTTCATCCCAAGGTACTGTATGTGGGACACCGTCCACTACTGTGATGTGGACAGGCGTTACTCGGCCTGGATATACATATCCCACCACCACCACCAGCACAGTAGACTACTTTGATATGTATGTGATTAGACAGTTATTCACTTGCTGGGACTGAGATGGTATCCATGCAGCACACTGGGCCAGTGGAAGCCACAAGCCACACTGCTGACCCCTTTGCAAATGCTTACCACGGACATGCCACGGATTGCATGGAACTTGCACACACATGTCTAACCCAGACCCTATGCACAAAGGTTAGGCATCCTGTCCAGTGGACCCCAGACAGAGGTAGATTGTATAACAATAGCAGGAGGCTACTGCAGGACAGAGCACATTCACATTAAGGGAAGGCATCTGTGGTCAGCACTGGTACTACGCTACGGTCCGTCATAACAACGGCCTACTCTGGGAGGGAAATGGACACAAACACTATGGATGACCACAAGGCCTTCTTCAGTTATGTTACACATATGGACCACATGCCTCAGATATGCTCTGTGTTAATCCACACCTACTTAACATTCACCAAACACACGGATATTGGCAACAATCTTGCAGACATGTTCGGTGCACGTATCCCCCTCCTTCTCCCCCACCTTTAAAATATTTATCCCAGATGGATGTAACCTCCCTATCATCTCACATGTCCAGGTGAGGGCCACCCTCAGCAGAGGAGAACACACAGCATCACTGTGACCTCGTGGTACCCCTGGATGTGTGCTACCGGCACTCCGAGAGGACATACAACCGCATATAACACTGATAGTTTATCTTGGCCGTACTACAGGATATGTACCTGGACAGTCATATACAGCAACAGTGGTCCCACACCACTAAGGGGACACCTCGACTGACCCTGGGAATTACCACATCATATGCATAACGGGCCTGGTCTGCTAAGCTATGGAATTATGCAGTATGGGATGCATATGCAGTGACATCGGGTACCTGCAGACACTTGTTCCCAGCCAGTTTGCCTTTGGGATGGGCTGATCCTGACTTTTGAACCTGGCTGACCTTTCAAAGCAGTCACTACAGCCATTGCTGGGCCAACGCACAGACAAATGCTGCCAGGATCATGGCCTAAGACTGATTGACATGTGATGTATGGTCATCCCCTTTTGGTGGAACTACGTACACACAACATATCACATGGACATACCTATGGATACAGACCTATGACACATTTGGAGGGTTCACAGTATGCACACTATTAACCTGCTACTTTGCATTACCTCTGTTTGTCGCAGCTGGTTGCGTTACCACAGCTTCTGCTTGCTGCTGCTACTGTCAGTGCTGACAGCTTCGGGTGACAGAGTCACAGTGTCTGATTTTTTTTTTTTTTTTTTTTGCTCTCTCTCTCTCTCTCTCACTTCTCGCTCCCTCTGTCTGCTTACAGACAATGCAATGAATGTATTGCATGTGGGGAGTGTTAGCACTGGATGCTTTTGTAGGTATCTGCATAGGTCCATGTGCTGGCCTCTGCACCAATTGTAAGCCAGCATTTGCTAATTGCATACAGCCAGTTGTGTACTGATTGCAGTTCTCACTGTGATTTCAGGTCAGTGCTATAAAAGGGTATGTGGGATAGGCATTGCCCTTTCAGATTGTGAGGGCGAGGACCATGCTGGTATGCTGTGGACAGTGTTCTGTGAGTGTAAAGGTTAGTATCTCTCTCATGATTCAGGCTGTGTTGTATATTCACAATTCTCCATTCCTCTCTCATGTTCTTTGTAGCAAGTGTGTATGCACATTGACTCCTACAACTATATATAGATATATATTTATATATATATATGTACATATGCATACATATAGCTATGTACTTTAACTGACCTTATTATCTACAAGCTGCCAACTAGCATGGCTGTTTCGGTTCACACACTACTATTATGGAAATCCAGTAGTTTTGACAGTAATTTTAAATGACATGCTTTGTGTACTACACATCCTATATTCCCTTTACATTCATCCCTACTATTACATGTTATATTTATTTTAGCACAACGTTTTTGTATAAGAGTCATGGCTTAGTGGTAGGTCGTACAGACTAGTGTTTCCAAGGTACTGGGTTCGGGACTGACAGTGGGATTTTATTTTGCTTTTGAACTGAGTACAGGACCTGTCAATCAAAGTGACTAAGGCACTTTTAAGCAGTTGTAACCAGGTTAGCGCTGGTTTGCGCGGAGCTCACGCATGCGCACTGGCGTTTAGCTCCGTGCACACAAGCGCACACCCGCTTACAACTGCTTAACGGTGCTTACTCTGGTGCACACCCGCGCTATTTTCTTTGAAAGAAAAGAAAATGGGGAGACAGGAAAGTGGTGAAAAAGGGGTCACAAAGAGGGTAAGAGTAGGGAAACAAGCTTGGGATGTGCAGGAGGGATGTAGGTAAGGCCCATAGCTGCCCATTTCTTCATCAGCAACAGCTGTGCATATGTATGTAATTTGGTGTGACATTTGAAACCTTCCACCCCTGAGAGAGGTGTCAGGACAACAATAATACTTGTTGTACAGCCAATTGTAATTGATAGGTTCCATGTCCAGCAGACATGTGTGCGGAATGGGCAGCTATGTATGGGCGTCATTTTTTTGTGGGTACAGAGTGCCCTTTTTTTTCAGGTGAGAGTGGTATGTCAGGTGAAGGAAGTCGGTACAGCTGGGGAGGTAGGTAGGGTAGGTAAACAGACAAGACAAACAAGATGCATACAGGGGCGGTGTATGACACATGTGGGGGGGTTACACAATTGACGGGGATGGAGGTTTGGATATCCAGAGCCCATGAGCCCACAGATGGCAACAGTGGAACTGATATCCCCACCCATAGGCAGTTGCCACTGTTCCTTCACTGCCCAGGACGGGGCTGTGCTGGGGGCTGTGTAGGTGGGGCAACAGGCATGCCCGTTAGTTGCACCACCCATGCCTCGAGCTGGCGTAGGGGCTCAAGAACAGAGTCCCGAATCTCCCTACGCACCACAGTCCGGCACTACGGAGGGTGAGTGGTGGTTCTCCTCCGGCCACACTTGCAGAGGGGGGGTGAGCCCCATCCCCTGCAGCGCTTCCACCCACAGGTGGCACAGGGCCACCAGAGGAGGGTCCGGACTCGGCACTAGTGCCAGGTGCACTCGCCAGCTGAGGTGGGAGAGGTGGGTCCGCTGGAACCTGCCTTCCCTGTCGTCCTATGTTTTGCATTATGTCATGACAGTTTGGGTTAGTGACATATAATACCATTCACAATTAGTTGTAACAGCATGCATTAGTATTCCCATTAACCAAACACCCAGATATTCACACCATTGAACTGCGTGCATAACACATGCATAATTTGAACAGGAATACACAGTCCAACAACATGCAGGGCTAATTGATGGCAACAGGCCATCAAGTGCGGATGTATGAACAGGGCAGATGCATCAACGGACATGCAGATATATATGACCCAACAGGACAAACATCCAGGGGTGTTAATTGTGATTGCACATACCAATTTCACATGGAATGGGTTATATATGGTTATAGGGTGGGGTAAAGAAAGTAATATTAACACCTTCGAATAACAATACATATGCTGTACATTTCTAATAGCTACAGTTATATACACACTACTGTTCTAACTACAGTTTCCTATATGATAACTATTTCAACTTGGTGATAGGACTGTTACTGCAACATCAATATACATTTTAGTGTTCTTCATACACATTCATATCTAGCTTTGTTCAGCTACATCATCTTGCTACATTTGCTTTATATAGCTGTAGACAAGTGTGGATGTTTGGTATATCAGACAATCATCCTATCTGCATATTTCAGACTGAGAGCAACATATCCAGATTATGGGATACACATTCCACATGCAGCAACACTTTGAACAGATTTTGCTGTTTGGTTTTGAATCTCACATGCATTTCATTCTGTCTTGACTGCAGTATACTTTATTCAGGGGTTATTACTACTGTATTGCTGGATTCATGACACTTTCTCACACTCTCTCACTTGCTTTCATTTTACTATTCGGGATGGTACTTACTTCTAGGTTTTATTGACATGTTTTACCTGTAGTTATTACAATCCTTTCCAGCAGTCTCACTTCTGTCATGTTTCAGTATTTCCACAGGGATATATTTCACACATGTGATTTCATCATCTTCTGCAGCTATACTTCTCAGCTTGCTGCAGGTTGTGTACTATTTTCTTACAGGTAGGGCATTTTTATTTCAGAATATATGTCAGACAGTTTCATTTTTCGGTTTAACTTACA
This sequence comes from Protopterus annectens, assembly GCF_019279795.1. NCBI lineage: Eukaryota > Metazoa > Chordata > Ceratodontiformes > Protopteridae > Protopterus > Protopterus annectens. The sequence continues at coordinate 273,736,993 of NC_056727.1, forward strand.
GGCTGAAACACTTTTGTAATCAAGCAAGACTTGCAGACACTTTCACACTGTTACTTGCAGATTTTATTCCTTACTGACTACACTGCACTCTTTTGCTAACTGTCATACTTTTATATTTCTTTACGGTTACTGGTAGTGGATTACTGACCTGCCTGGTGCCTATCGCCATAGGCTCTGCGGTTCGCAGAACGGACACCTGCAGCTGTAATATAAATGAAGTAATATTGGAATACACATCTCCATAATATTAGCTAGTTTAATTTCTTACATACATAATTAAATGTTACTTACTCAGTAGTGGGGCGTTGGGTGTTTGCCGGGCCTCCTGGATCCAAAGGTTCAGTTGGTCCTGCTTGCATCTCTTCAGGTCTGCATGGTGGTGATGGACCTGCTCACCAGTCCTTGGAATCCCTGTGGCACTGGTGAGATCATGAGCCAACCGGTCCCATGCCTCGGCCCTGTATGCTCCCCAGAGGACCTGGCCCTGCATGAATTGGGCCTCATGATTATGGACTAGGAGCCAGACCATGTACCTGGACTCCTCAACACCCCACCTCTGTGCTCGGAAGCAACTACCCTCTCCTACTCCTGTCATTCTGCCTGCAGGTCAGTTCTACAATCGTTTATGTTGTGTATTCCCGCCTATGGGGCTTATATAGTCCGTTTTTCCCGCACATATCTGTGATTGGCCATTTTGGAATTGTATCAACTTCAGTAAACCTGCATTGTCATGCTGTAGTTTGTATTCATTCCTATATATTAGCTATTATTGCATTTCTAGGTACTGCTGTCATGGCTTAGTGGTTCTGTACCTTGACTATGGTGTATAGTATCCTGGGTTCGAACCTGGCCACTGTTTTTTATTTTTCATGACTGTCTAGACATGCTGAGGGGTGTGTCTGTGTAAAGGCAGTTTTGATACGGCTTGCTCAACGTTGCCCGTCGGTTAGTTTGTTTGCATGGTGCGCAGCTCCGCGCAAACAGGGTACGCTGGTTTAAGCCTCATTTGGCTATCGGCACGCATATTATGCTCAGCTCAGTTAGGGGCACATAGATTTAGCGTGTTAGACCACTGCTCAGCTATGGGGACACATTTTGCACCAGTTAAACCACTGCTCATCTACGGGCAGATGCACTCACTCTGTTAAACTGTAGCTCAGCTATGAGCACATCTGGCATTTTTTATTCTTTTGTTACCTCACATGTCTTCAATATAAATGGGCTATTTCATTACATTTTACATAAATTGGGGTTTTATGTGTACATATTTGTCAGGGACTTGTTTCCTGCTTATTTTGAAAAAAAAAAAATTGGTGTTGTGGGGGCTCAAACCATGAATGGCTGCTCTTCAGCCAACATCTCTACCGCTACGCTATTGCTTCCTGGCTTATTTTGCATATTTAGTTCTTATATGCTTTCCCACTGACTGCTAACTGTAGCTGCGCTTACTGCACGCCAGCAAACGAGCGCACTCACGGTTAAACATTTTTACAATTTAAAAAAAAATATGAAACATGTTTATTTATTTGTTTTCTGTTCATAGTCTGTGGGGGCATGTGTTGTGTTCTGTTTATTCACATTTCCGTGGACTCTGTCATGGGTGTTTACTTTGGGTACTTTTCCTCTTCTGGGGGCGTGTCCGCTTACAGGGCTCAGCCTACAGACACGCCCCCTACTGTCTTACACGGACCGTGTTGGCCTTAAGTGTGATTCAGCATGCTGTCATTAATATGCAGAGCATGCTGACATCACTCTGTTTAACTGCAGCCTCCGTGTATGAGTTATAACTCTTACACGGAGGCTTCGTGAATCCTGCCCACTGTTTTCAAACTGTTTAAATTTTTCTGACTATATCTTTTAGGGAAAACACTTTTTTATTTGAAGTAGTTCTTTCAATATCAGCATTTTTTTTATTTTTACCAATTGTTATTTGGCATCCTGGCATTTATTAATTTATTTTCATTTATATTTGTTAACTATTGTAGAACACTGAATTCTTGGAAAATGTTTAGCTTCAGCTCAGGAGATTACAGAGGAAATAGTATAAGCAAAACTTAACTTTATAGAAAGTGTACAGACAGACATTGGATCTAGCCTTATAGTACTAAACCTGGGGTGTGTGTGTGTGTGTGTGTGTGTGTGTGTGTGTGTGTGTGTGTGTGTGTGTGTGTGTGTGTGTGTGTGTACATGTGTGTGTGTGTGTCTGCATATGTCAAATGGATGTAATATCGAAGTTCCAAAGGTTGACATGCTAAAGTCAATAGTAAACCATTGACACACTTCTGCACATACTCTGAGGATTACCTCTGAGCAGGGAAAGTGACAAGTGTTGTTTTCACAAACACCCTGCTAATTAATTCTAGGATCATACAATCCCTGGGGGAAAGGGCATATTTCCCTACCATGGGGATTGTCAATTCCAAACACTTGTCGACCACAGCTTGTCTACAAAATAGATTTCAACCTGCACCCTGGGAATAGGAAACAGCACATTAACAGCTCAGAACTTTCTATATCTATGCACTTCAATATATATATATATATATACACACACACACACACACACACACACACACACACACACACACACACACACACACACACACACACACAGCAAGTGTGAGGGCACGCCCCTTTACATTGTGGTAAATGAGGGCTTGAATCCCAGGAAAAAACATTGTTGTTGAAGATGCCTGTTCAAATATGTCGGCGCATGCATGTTTGGGCATCAGTACTGTGCGTTTAGTTTTTTTCAGTAATTGGTGCTGCAATGTTCTGCAGACCAATAGTCTTACATATACCCAATAGATATGACCAAATGAAAAAGCTACTGGCCAAAAAAAAAAAGGTACGATCTGTGAAAAAAAAAACATAATTTCAAACATTCTTTGATGAAGGAACCTGATATAATCTAAAAAAACCTCTGAAAAACATGAACATGCACAACCTTCCAGACTTTTGTTTTGCTTATTTTTATGAGCTGTTCTATATTAATTCAGACCAATAAGATTGCAATACCCGTAAATGTAGCATGCTTCAGCAATTTTTCCTACTTCTTAAAGCACTTAGTGGATTGTTTGTTATGTTCTAAAGCACACAGTGAGTGAAAGACCTGGTGTTCATTACATTAGCAGTCAGACTCAAATAATATCCACTCAAAAAGCAGTCTGTGTGCGTATGTATTTGTATCATACCTCTCAACCTCTCAGTGCAAGAAATCTAAACTTAGAAAATTTCTAGAATAACAGGTTTTTCATGATTATGTATTTTCTGAAGGATATGAAGTCTGAAACTGAAATATCTGTCATTATTTAGTATTAGTGATTTCAATCCTCAATGATTTGCCAAAAACTACATATTTTGTTAGGAACAGACCAAAAATACAAGGCAAAAGTCTGGACATTCTGCAAAAATTTGGACAGTTGAGACATATGGTTTGTATGACTGTGCATGTGCATGTGCATGAATGCGTTTGTGTTTCTGTTTAATATGACCTCTTGGTTTGAGTTGTTTTTTCTGTTGTTACGCGGATGTTTTTTTTATTATTTTTTTTTTGCTTCATGTTTTTCATTTCCTGTTTGTTCCTACAACATTTAATTTCTTATTTGTGAAGTCTATGTTTTTATTTTTAACAAAAGTTTGTTTTATTATTATGATTATTTTAATTGTTTTACCTTGTTGGGTGTCTTTTACAGTTTCTTATTAAGTAGTGACCTTACAATTAATTTGTTATTACTTTTATTACATTAAAGTACATTAAATTTTTGTCACAGTCATGATTATTATTTTGTTCTAATTCTTTTTATTATCATGTTTATGCAAACTTCCTAGTGTACTTGAATAGGTTGGGTATTTGGCATTGTTTTTCACTGATTTATTATTTTTCTGTTGAGTATTCTGTGTTTGATAGTTTTTCCCTGTTAAATGATGTTTCAAAATGGTGACAGTTTGTTCAGTTTAATAGTATGTGTGGGAGCAGGAATCTATGACTGTTTGTACAATCTAGGCAGCCTGCACTAGCTTACTCCTTTGCATAGAATAGATTGTATGTTCAGGTAGCTACCAATTTAACTGATCAGTTTTCCTTGCCAACTTTATTTATAGCGATGAACATGAAAAAAGTAAATACAGCTGTAGGTGTTATAAGGAATAGTACATATTAAAGGTCATTTAGGCTTCAGATTTTTCACTAACAATATTTAGTGACTCAAATTCTCAATCATCTTTTTCACTTGGATCTACCTCCAGCTTTTCTGCCATTCCTCATTCTTCTATCACTATTCAAATCCCAGCTTGTAACTACTGAGATCCTGATTCTTGGTAAACTTCTCCATCTTCCAAGAGAGGCAATGATACCTGCCTTTTTGAGTGCACCTCTCTCATTTTAACATCATCACAGCTTGTACTTTAAATTCATGTGTGCTGTTTTGTGATCTGTTCTACCATAATGTCTCATACAGACATTTCAGCTTAAAAAGAATCATATGTTTCAAGTCACATTTCTTGCAGTATGAACACCTGTACTTAACAAAGAAAAATGGTATGCTTACACTAAAGCAAGTCATGGTGGCACTCACTAAGGCCAAACAAACAGCCTCAATGGGCCCAGGCAATATTCCAGGTTGCTTCCTAAATAGCTTGAAACATGACCTCTCAGGACCACTTGAGTCTCTTTACAACTACAGCCTCAAAACAGACTATGCACCACTTGAATGAAGGACTACAATGCTTAACTCTCTTCATAAGGGTGAACCATCAACTTATCCAGGAAACTACAGACCTATTAGTCTGAATAGTCCAGTATGCAAAGCTTAGGAACAAATTATTATGGAAATGATCAACAGATACATTGGCAACCTACAGACACTGGAACCATCCCAGTTTGGTTTAGTCAAAGGACTGTCTTGCCTACTTAATCTGGTAGATTTCATTTAAATGGTCGCCAAGACAATAGATGAGGGGAAAATGGTCCATACTTCCTAACTAGACCTGACTAAAGTGTTCAACATAATATCCCTGTCGTGTATTGTTCAGACATTCAACAAACTTGGCATAAATCTCTACATAACTTGTTAGATTGTCATATGGCTTACAGAAAGGACTCATGAAGAGAAACCATCACAACTAAGAGACCAGTCATCAGCGGAGTACCTCGTGGCTCAGTGCTGGGCCTGCTCCTGTTTGTCATCTACTTTTCAAGGGCAAGACTAATGTCAAGGGTCTGTCTGGCTCACCAAGTTTGCAGGTGACTATAAATTGGGATCATAGATTTCCCCATGGCACTAACATCCTGCAAGAGGGTCTAATACAGACAAATGACTGGTGCTAAAGCCACAGATTAAAACTCAGTGCCAAGCAGTGTATTATAGGTGCTTTGGAGAAAATATCTATCAGGTTAATTACTCCATTGATAAGATACCCCTAAGAGCTGACCCAGGATCTGGGAACATATGCAGGCAGTAATCTGGCCTTTGACCAACACATAGCTAAGGTACTAAGAAAATAAGTCTATGCCATCAAACTAATAAGTAAGGGTATGGCGCCAGGCTCCTAGGAACTTACAGTAACATTTTGCTCAGCCCTTATCCCATCATTGAGTACAATGATCCCTTCGGCATGTACCTTACCAGGCACATGTCACAGTTGGAATGCCCACAGAGGTTCCTCTCCAAGATAATACAGGATATTAACACATTATCTTATACAGATCACCTTCATGCCTTATCTCTATATTCAGTCTCCTACAGGTTATGGAGGGTGTCTATTTCTGGCATATAAGGCATTCTCAGATCCAACCCTGATGAATATTTTGCACATCCACATAATGAATAGCACCAGAAACACTAGATCCAAAAATTTTAACTTTGCTTGTGACAAAAATAAAACATGTTGGTGAAACAAATATTTGTTTAATAAGAACCTTATACTCTGGAATTATCATCCCAGCAGTGTGAAGCAGAGTCCATCGCTAACCCTGTTAATATGGAAGACTGACCATTAGTTGGGACACTGAAAGTTCACATCTAGTCTGGCCCCCGTGTCTCTGATAGACAGATGCTGACAGTAAATATTGCCTAACTAACAGCCCCACACACACACACACACACACACACACACACACACACACACACACACACATGCACACACAATAAAACTTTAGCAGCCTCCTAACTAATACATCCCTCCAAGTAAAATGTCCATCTTACAAGGGGAAACAATTGGGTTGGGTTGCAAGACTAAGCTTATAAAGCCCATAGTGGTCATTAGCCTGGAATATACCTATGAATCTATGGACCTGGGAACATTTCAAACATTACGTTTGCACCAAAAACAGTAGTTTTACAAAAACAGCATTTTTCTTATTTGCTTAAGATCTAAAATGCCACAATGATCCTACTCCTGAGACCCAATTATCACATCTAGGGTGCTCATACACTTGCCTGTCAAATCTTTTCATGAGATTGACAACTTTGGATCAGAGTTTGACAAATGTCAAACTTGGACACGTTATTCAGGTTATAGAAGGCATTGTGAAATGCTATGAAGCTGACCTATGGACAAAAGCAGCCAGAGTGTTCTGTTTATTTTGGTACTCCACAATAACTCCCATTTTAATCATCTTTCTCACTTTTTCTCTTAATGCCTTTATTTGGGATTTTTGTACCCTCTGTGGCTTTACATTTAACTTCTCTTTGGCACAGTTTCTATGTGATGCTGAATTAAGTTTTTTTTTTTTTTTGATAATGGTAAAAGCATCTCTTTATGTTGCAGCTAGAATTTTGAACTTTTTAATTCTAAACCTTAGATAATGTTATGTTTGTATTAAAAGCAGGGGTAGTATTCTCTAAAATAATACTTCTGCTATCTTTCTCAGATACCAGACTAAATACAGATGCTTCAGCTTCCCTCCATGGTTTTAAAACACATATGAAATGTATCTACAGTGGTCATCTCTTTATTATACTTATTTTGCAGTTTACTTTGTTCATTTCCTCTTATTTCAATGGGCCATTGCCATCTTACTTGGAATTTAATCACAACAGAGGGAATGAAATCTAAAACTGCCCCATTTTAAACTCCAGAGTCTGGTATTCTTTTTATTTATGTCTTGTGCCCTCTGCATAGGCCCATTCAATACTGACATATGTTCTGCTCAATCATGCAGATGTGTGAAACAAACTGCTACATTTTTATACCAGGGTTTTTGTCCTTTCAAGTTTCCTTACCTATGACCAGCAGACATTGGAGATGTCGGTCATTTTGTTTTTTTTATTTGTCTATTTTGCCTTTGTTAACCATGTTAGATACACTAGGCCAGAAGCCTGTTTTCAGGGGAGACCAAGCTAATATTTATACCACTAGGGGAAATTTAGCCTGAAGATTATGAAACCTCCCCTACTCTTTTCAATAGATTATTTGGGATCTATCTTTTGCATTAATTTAATCTACCACCAACACAGTCAGGTGAGGCTTAGTTATAACATCTTATCTGAAGGACAGCACACTCGGGAATGCAGCACCCATCTCCACATACTTCAGTGCAGTATCAATAATCGAACTACCCAATGTTGGAAGAGACCGCAGAACCTTCTGTGACAAAGATGGGTATGCTATCTGTTATGACACTGACACTAACTGACATGTTTGTTTGTTTGTGTCTTTCGGCTTTTCCCGGTTAGGGGTCGCCACAATGGAACTCCGGTCCACTAATGATTGGCAGTAGAGTTTTACATGCTGGCTTGCCAGGCCTAACGCATAACCATCAATGAAGGAACGCCCGTTCATGCATGTCACCACACAGAAGACGCTCTAACTGAGAATCGAACGGACAACATCTAACTGTGAGGCGACAATGCTACCGCAGCATCACCACCGCGGTACTGACATGTAAATGTGGAAAATCCTGCCTATGCTTGGGGTGCATCTCTTAAACCAAATGGAGGAAAAGAAGTAAATGATCCAAGTTCTTGCCATCTTGTTCTATGGCATCTCTAAACATAGATGTTAGACTTTTAATAAAGCACTCCTCTAATCCAACAAAGCAAGGGTGGTACTCTGATGCATTTAACTGTTTTACTTTAGAATACTGGTAAAGTTGCTGCATTTCCCTAGATATACATGGATTGACCTGGTCTGGGTAAGAAAACACTAGAGAAAAATTACACTAGTTCTTTGGCTATCGAATTAACACTCACAGTGGTACTGCTTTGGAGCATAATCAGTAATCATCAGAATGTACTGGTAACTATTAGCAGACTTTAATAGTAGACCAACAAGAGTAAAGGTCATCCATTCAAATGGGACCTCAGTAACAGGAACAGCTGTCAGCCAACTTCTGAACTCATGATGTGATGCAGTCTTTTGACATTCTGGATACGTTACACACAAACTCTCGATGCCCTTCAATATTATAGGTTAATAAAACCTTGCAAAATTTCTAGCTTCAGTTTTGTCCATCTCAATGTCCCAGTTTCATCACAACTGCTCTAATATGTTTAGCATTAATGATGCAGTATTTCTTCTTCTTCTCTGTCTTTATTCACCCTGTAATGTAATCATCATCATCATCATCATCTCCCTCTTCCCATTTTCTGCATGAGGTTAGGGTGTTGTGTCAACTGTCAACATCTCTTTTGTTTCAATGCTGCTCTCCTACCTTCTTCAACACTCATGCCTGACTGTCTCAGGTATTCTCTCACACAATCCATCCACCTCTTTGGTGGATGCCCTCATTTTCTCTTGCTTTCTTCCAGTCTGTCCCAAATCTTCTTCACCGTATTGCCTTCTGCTTTACTGCACATGTGCTCAGACCACTGTAATCTGCTGTCTTTGATCTTCTCTGCAAGGGGAGCTACTATGGCTTCTGCTCTAATGTCCTCGTTTCTTCATCTGTCCCACAGTGTACATCCTACCACCCATCTCAGGCACTACATTTCCATCACCTCTAGCTTCCTCAACTGCTCTGCCTTTACTGACCAGGTTTCTGTACCATACAGCAGCACTGGTTGCACCACTGTTTTATACTCCTTACTTTTCAACTTCTTTGACATTATTCTGTCATAGACTACCCTGACACTATACATGACAAAGCAGAACAGAAAAAATAAAGCTTCATCTATTATAACATCCAGGGTCTGCATGGAAGTGCATGAATTAGCAATGCTGTACAGCATATATAAAGTTACCAATGTTGGTTAGGGGGGGTGGGTAAGACATAGTCATCATTATCTAATGAGGTGGATGGGGGGGAAACAGTGACAGATGACAGCAATGTTATAATATAATGTAGCGTTATGAGGGCCACATTCCACCTGCACTACTGTCATGTTGTTTAGCGTCAAGGATCACATGCTCCAGAGGTATATCAGAACTACTGTTTATGACTGTTGGTAATGTCCAATATGGTGACCTCTATAGAAAATGTAGAACTCTGGATCAAGCATGTACACCCTGATGGAGTATCCCATGGTGGGAGACTGCAAAATGTCAATGTCTGTGATATGGACAATGGCCACATGCAGGTGTGCCGCTGCATGTGCCCACATGTGATAATAAAGATGTCAATAAAGAATTGGACTATGGTAAACTAGGTGTAAGATTAAGGGCATGACTAATGCTGGAGACACTCGCACTTGATGATGGCATTTAAGACATTTTCTTGTCTATGCATGTATTTCATGTATGTATGTATTTATGTATGTATTTAGTTATTTAGTTAGTTATTTAGTTATTTAACCAGGAAAGAGCATTGAGCCATACAGACCAATTTCAAGGCAGGCTAGAATACAAAAATCTAAGAAGAGATAATATATAACAACGTTGTACAGTATAAACCAGAAAATAAAAATACATTAAAAGCACATGCTATTGCTAAATCAACAGAATATAAGCTATAATCTTAATGACTTGTTCTATCAACCCGTTTTCAGTTTAACTAACACAAGTCTTTTTATTGAATGGGACACAATGCCAGTGAGGAAAATTGGAGTTGCATACTTTGTTTGAATGTAGCAGTAGTCCATTTCATCTGTGATGTGTGCTGGCATTCTATTATACAATGCCAAAGGAGATGGACCTCTAGCTCAAGGGAAAGGATCTAGCTACAAACTTGGGGATTGGGGACTGGCAGTGACCACAGTTTACAAATAATACATTTAGGGCCATTCTGAAATATCACACACCAACAATACCTATTAATTATTCTAAATTATGGAAGTGTGTTCTTATCCTTTTAAATGGAAAAGAATGCAATAAAGACTGAGTAAAACAAAAGGAATAAATGGTATTACACAAGACACAACACTGGCATTTAGGAATACTTTAGGAATACTTGCAAACTATGGCAAAACATTTTCAATAAATGTTTGTATCTCACAAGTCAGTGGCAGGAAGACAGTGGTAGCTACACTGTTTTACAGAAATCAGACCAGTTCAGATCTATGTCTTAAGGCAGATGTATTATACAGAAAGGCAAATAGGCACACAAGAAGTGGTGAAAGGAAATATGTATGCACATAATCATTTTAAGCCAAAGATTAACAAATATTTAATTATGGGAGAGAACTCATCCCACAAAAGTATCTACAAATAATAGAGGAAAACTTTAGCTTGGCTTAAGATGACCAATTGAATTGATCATATGGAAAGAAGCTAATACCCTAAATAAGTAAGAGATAATTATAACAAGAAATAAAGATAAATGATTGAGTAGACATATGGAGACATTCACATTAAGATAGCACTTTAATGTATTTTTTTTTCTAGAAATGATGATACACAGGAAACAAAGTACAGAACTTTTTAAATTTATAGTACAAAATTACAAATGGACAAGAATATGCAGACACTGGACAAATAGATATCTGATGATGCATTAAATCTGTTAGAGATAGCTACCATAAGAGAAGAGGGATATGCATGATAGTTGGAAATGGGATCATTATAAATTGAACTCTATATAAAAGAAAGTCTTACAAGAAATTGTAGAAAGACATATAAGGATATCATTAAAGGAAAGTAGGCAATTGTATCATACTGTACGATGGAGTCAAACTGGATGTGAAGTACCAATTTAAAACATAAGAACAATTCTAAGCAAGCAATCACAGGAAACATAAGAGGCCTAGCCATATACATCTTTAAGAAGACATACTTAAATGTTTCTGCCACCATTTACAAGTACTTAATAGTACCTGATACAATCAGGCAGGGCTGTACATGATTTCCATGGGGTAAATTTATGTCTACCCATCCAATCATCAAGACTAGCCTTAAAAGCAGACAAAGGGGTACTCTGCTTGACCTACAACTTATTCTGTAGATTGAGGATACATTTAGCTACATTTTTTTTTCCTCCAGTGAGTCTTTATCCCTTGATGTAAAACATAGGTCCCTAAAATCAGTATTTGTAGATCCACTGTTTTCTGAAGAAATAGGAGGTCAAATAGGATTTGGGCTTTCATGACCTGTAAAGCGAGAAACAGGTCACTTTGGAGCAGCTGGTAGGCTACTAAGTGTAAGGAGAATTGTCCTATACTAGCAGCATAGATGAAGGATTTAAGGCCTTACTTTTTTTGTCTAAAGAAATGGCAGAAGAAGGCAAGACTTGGATTAACAGACAAGAGGTAATTACTGTAAAAGTGGGTGAATTACAAGAGCTATGCTACAGTAATAAAATAAAATTTGAACAGTTGTGATACAACCTGAGAAACATTTAGAAATGAGAAGTAGAACAAATAGTTTTAGGCAGATTGTCTTAGCAGAAGTATTTTTTTGTGTGAATCCTTTTGAAATTACTTGCTAAACACACAGCATGTACCCTAAACGAAAATAAAAAGAAGGAATAATGTATATGGGTAATTGCTTTTGATAAATGAGCAAAAAATTATTGATATTTAATAATTATTTTGAGAATTTATACAGAGATCACACTGGCATGGATGTCAACACTTGGTTTCAGCAAAAGGTATATTCAGAAGTGTTGTGTAAGGAGGCCAGAACAGTGTTAAATATACCCTTTACAGAAGAAGTCAAAGAGGCAATTAAATTACTGAAAGGAGGAAAGGCTCCCATCCCAGATGAATTTCAGGAGGAATTTCATAAAGGGAGGAACAGATTTTTTTGAAACATTAACATCTTTCTACAACTTGACATAGGCAATCAATATTTTACTAGAATCTATGGAATAACCCGGCATATAGTAGTTTTTCTACAAAAGTAAAGGAGAAAGAAGAGATCTATTGGATTACAAACCCATATCACTATTCAACTTAGATGTTATTGTATTAGCAAAACTATTTGCAAAAACTTTAGACACACTTCTACCCCAATGTATAACAAAAGGTTAAGTGGACTTCATCCAGGAAAGATAAGTTCTTGATAATTGCTGGAATTTGGAGAATTTTTAAGCAACCAGTAATGCCCAACATGGCGTGTGTTACTGTGTAAATAATGCCCAAACAAGCCCGATACCACAGTCTAAAACAGTTCCTCTGCCTAATGTTTCAAACTTGCTGTAGTGATTATAAATGGTGTTGAAGGAAGCATTTTGCATCCAAAATATAATATTTAAAAAAATATCCAAATATTTACTTTATCTTTTGGTCCCTTACTCCTAAAATTTGTGGTCTGTTACCAGTCATTGGGGATTCAAGTCACTAAATAATGAAATAGACTTGAGTTTCAGACTTTATTTCCTTCAGAAAATTCATGCTAACACAAATACTGTTATTTAAGCAACATTGTAATTTTCTAAGAACAATATTTAAAATCATTTCCTATTTTTGAGCAATTGTTCCCTTTATTTTAGGTTTTATCCATATTTCTTCAGCTAAGAGGTTGAGGGGATGTGCACTCCTCTTAACTGCAGCTACCAGTGCTTGTTCGCTTTCACTCTTTACACTCACTCTCTCTATCTCTCTTACACACAGACACACGCAATTTCACTTTCATGCACACAAGCACACACATACTCACATACACACAGACAGAAACAGAAACATATGCACACACTTTCTTCTGTTTATTTTTTACACCTTCTAAACAGCAAAAGTGCCTCTTACCAAGTGTAGAATAATAGCTCGATCTCGCTCTCTCAAGTAGGCATACACTGTCTCACACACACATACACACACACATAAACACACACACACACACACACACACACACACACACACACACACACACACACACACACACACACACACACACTGATTTATTATTTTTTATTTTATTTTACACTTTTTAAATAGAAAAAGAGCTGCTTAACGAGCATAAAATAATGGTGACCATTACATTACCTTCAATCTGAGCTCCAGAGCAGCTTAATACACTGATGTGAAGTGGTAGGTTTGTTTTTCAGTGGGCATTACCTTTAGATTAACACCCTGCTGGAGAAATTCATTTTCCAACCAGGGTGACAATCTACAGGTCGACCATTCTCTAAGATATTTTATGCAGATTGTAAACAAGCAGGCATCATACTACATGACATAAGAATGGCATTTAACTCTGAAAAATGTGATTGTGTGAAGTCTTAAGTGCAAGGCAATGAAAGATTCTTTCAGTGAAGCAAAATCTTATGTCATTATCCTTGTTTTGTTATGCTGGCTCATGCTGGGATATGTAAAAAACAAAAAGTTCATAGAGGTATAAGAAAGGGTTCTCCATCCTTTCCTGTCAGCAAAAGAAGGGTTAGCTGTATGAATCAGACTGAAATATACACAAAGCGCAGAAAACATCAGTAGTGCAATATATAGATTATACGTGCATGACTGCACATTACTAGCTAAAAGTATGGAGAAAAATGTACCCAGGATGTTAGAAATATTTAATGGAATGTTTTTATGTTAACATTATAAATATGCATTTCTTCTCAACATGTTTTGTCTTACCCTTTCACAGTAGCACTTGGTGATTGTTACAATATACTTTTGTGCCTTGATTTTGTCAGAACTATCTTCTGATATCCCTTTAAAGATATACATGAATCAAAGTTTGTAACTTTCACCCCAACTTAGAAATGAATGAATTATGATATTATGATATTAGGATACAGAACTAGCCTAGGCTTGAACCAGTGAACCCACACTTCTACTCCCTATGGCCTTAATCTGCACACTTAACTTACTTTTACTCCTAACTGTAAAATAAACCACAGGCTGTCTGCTTCAGAAAACTGAAAATAATTAATTTTATTAGAACTGTGATTGAAATTTCCATGTACTTTCTGCACTCAGGATTAAATATGCACCGCTTTTCTAAGAGAAATCACTTCTACCAGTCAAAAATGCTGTTCTGCATTTGAACAGAACAGTGTGTGCTTTTTTAACCTATAGCATATTTACTAAAATCACATTTCTCCTCTGAGTTACTGGAACCACTAATGATTTAAAATAGCACACTGCAACAGTTAAGCAGATTAGCGTCTCCTCCTGTTACATGTGAAAACTAGGTCACCTCACTCCCACCCTTATTTGTAATATTCATGTCTGAGTTCTGTCATAGTTTCACTCAGATTTGCCTGATCCACTGGTTAAGCAATGTGCTGTCAAATCTAAAGGTTGCCATTTGAATGGCCAGCCTTACATTATGCTGAAAATAGCATAAACTTCATTAAATCTCAAATTATTATCAGGTATGTGCCTAACTCAGAAGCTACTAATTCAAAACCTCTCAGGTAGTGGATGGAAGCTTCCTATGCACACAGCTAGGCAATCTGCTTGTCAATACATTTACGGTGCCAGTTTTCATTTTTAATGTTACTATACTGCTGATGGAATCATACAGTAATACGTAATCAGGAAGTATGAACAGTACCATCCCCTTCTTTATTCCCATTGGACAAAGCATGTGCACCCAGACTTTCCTCATATCCTGTTCTGTCTGTCCCTATATGTGCATTCTGGTCGCCCACTATCAACACTATTTTAAAAGCTATTAATATACAGTTGTAGAACCAAACGTTATCATCTCATACAATGTAAAACTAGAATACTGTAGACTGCAGAATATTTTGTTTTGGAATTATATACATTGTATGTTTAGTTTGTCATAACATTCTGGAGAACCTCCTTTGAACATTACTGGGGTACCTTATGCAGCACTCATTATCTGGATGTGAAACTCACTCATAAAAAGTTCATTTGTTTCAAAAATATGAGTACAGCTGATTTCACACTGTATAGTTTCTATATAGCATTATGAAGTTTCTCGTGTTTCTAGTCAGTCTGACAGACTAACTTTGCCATATGGAAGCCTGTGTTTTTGCACCACTACTGTAGGGAACATGTCAAAGAGTGTTTGAATACTGTTTATAAATTGCTTGTTAGTATTTCAGATTCAGTTACACATTTTTTCTCACTGTGACATAATTTTTTTGCTATTTAGTTTCACTTCTGTAGGATACAAAATTTCTTTCTTGAAGGCCACTGTTTCAAAATCAGTGACATTAATGGTTCTGAAAACCTCATGCATATGACCAGCACTTATATAAAACCCCCGTGACATTTCAAATGAGTAATTGTCTAGTCAATCATGATTCTTTCATTCGTTTTCATTTATTTGCTATGCTCCTTTTAATCATGAAAGTTACAAAGTGAGCAATGGCAATCCAACTTCCTAAGCCTCTGAAACAATTACAAATAAGAATTCTTTAGTCCCCACAGCAGCCTCCAAAGCATTCTGTATGATAAGATTATTGGACATTCTCTGGCAAGCTGGCACATATAATCCTTTCAACATGTCTTGGGTCTGATCTGTAGTCTGGCCATGGTCTCCTACCCAGTCAACAATTCCTACCATGCCTCTCAAGGAGGATAGATTAAACAGATTCACTTGGGCTTCTCTCACCTTAAAGAATGCAACATTTATACTCTGAGATTGTCCCACATTGCTGAGTTTCTCCCTGTATTCCATAATGACACCCCAGTGCACTGTGAATAGAGAGGATTTCTAAGAACTGTATCTGCAATAGCATACTGTCAGTCACTACCCAAGGCTCGTGACCATTCATGAGGATGAGGACAAAGTGTCTATAACTCAGTGAGTCTTTTCACTGACATTGACTGGTTCCATGCCTGCAGCACAGATATTGCTAACCTATGCACTGGACAATCTCCTTAAACAAGTCTTCAACGTAGTTCAACTCCTCCACCTGTTGCACGTATTTCTTGCTTATCTGCAGAGAGCAAGCCACTCTTTTTTGGAAAAGAGCCATGGCATGTGATTTGGAGGTGCTGGCATTCATCCTAGCTGCTTTATCCTCTACAAAGAAACACCCTTTTGCAATATAGAGACCAGTTATGATAAGGTAGATATATTCACACAATCTTTATATACTGGCCGAAAGGTGAAGCACATTTCGGTTTGACAATCACAGGAAGTAGAAAGTGACTGGGTTACCAATATTCATGTCTGAAATTAAATATTATAAAGCTGTACATCACACTGCTTTCAAGTTACTATCCTAAGAAATTGCATTTTTGGTAATTGTGTAATTCCTTTAAAGTCTGCAGGCACTTCCATTCAACAATTACCGCAATGTATTATATAGAAGGCTACTATAGTACTTACGTGTTGCAGTGTCATGCTCCATACTAGACAGCACATTTTCACTTCAGCTATTTGGATTCACTCAACTACTGGGGAATATTTTCATTGTGTACTTATGACTTCAACATGGTAAATGAGGGGATTACATTCTGAGTTGGGTTGTGGCTCAGATGAACATGATTTGGCATTTGAGATGCTGCCTTCACTTGATGAATTATTCTCATTTGCAAGGGACAAAGTGATGACAACTTTACAAATTTTCTACAGAGTTAACAAAGTACTGACATGCATTAGAGTATCTGGAAACATACTGCATTGTTTCCTAATTCTTCGCAAGGCTACGTTGGGAAAAAGTGAATTAAAACTTATTAGGTCTTTGAGGTCTGCCTTTTAAATTCAAAAGGTCTAATATCAGTTTATAATTTGGTGAGAGGACAGCTACTGCGGGGTTCATCTGGAATACTGACACACACAACAATGTAGATATCATTCTGAATGGTTGGTCCATACTGCTTAAATATGCTTCATGCTACCAAACTGAAATTTTCATAGAATTAGTATGACCATGTTATTATATCTCCTTAAACCATATTGCTGTCAGCTATCAGGTGACAGATATCAGTCTAATGTTTACAGAATTTACATATTGTTACAATAATGTGATGAGTGATGAACATGCTTATATTTAAGAGAAGCACTTTTCTTATAATGTGTCACACAACACACCTGTGTACAAACTACTAGCTTGTTCTGTTCAAATGATTGCAGCTCAGGATTGACACAGTCTCCTTAAAACCTGGATTCTTGCCCTTTTAGCTAATTCTACAATCATAACACAGGTACTTAAATGCTTATATGGTAGACCAAACTGGATTCATCAAGAGTAGTATGTAACTATGGCTTCTCAGGTTTGAGTAGCTAGGAGATTTTTACCTTGGATAAACTCATGCAAATCAATGCAGTTCACTTTCATTCCAACCTGGATGAACTGTTTTGTCATGCTCTGTTATAAAGCAATGGTGTGAAAAATGATTTTGTAGAACTCATTCCAAAATACACCTGAGGATGTGCTCGTATTGTGATTATCCAAGGCACATCTTGCAGAAGGTCCTATAGTACATGGCTGCTTAAATTTGTATATGGTGAGTTACAATTATTTTATCAAATAAAAAAGCAGCCCTTGTCTTCTACTTCCAACCAATTTAAAACACAGTGTTTAACTCTCTTTGCAATAAGAAATATGTATACATTACATTTTGTGAATAAGGTTTGAAGTGCTTGCTTCATTATATGTTTTATATTCTAAGTTTAATAACATTGGAAATTAGTCCCATCATTTTATTCCAACAATTCTTATTAATTTCAAGAATCTTTTCTATTACCAGTTCATAGCTGCACTAGTAAGGCTTGCCACTTGTAATCACCAAAGATTAACTCTGACATAGTTTCCTCTTTTTTCAAGGTTAACTTCCCTGCGATTTTGTGTACATTTGTTTTATAATCAAATAGCAATCCTCTTCTAATCAAGGACAAGAAATTACTGTCCCCTGACTATTATTACTTATATTACCATGCAGTGCTTATCAAGGCCACAGAATATCAGAAAAAAAATCAGACATTGCAACTCAATGTCCACCTAAAATATAATTATGCATATCTGTGATTCAAGGAGAATAGATAAAGCCTTCCAACCAGTAACTCAGCACAAGTTTATAAACAGTGTGCATAAGAAACAGGACTTTATGCACTTCTATAATACATTAACACTGCATTTAATTATTGCATTTTTACGAGCTCTAAATGCACTGTACATTGCGTTGTATACATTTATTTCAAATTTATTCTGTTAGTCATCAATTCAATTAACATTACTATACATTCTCAGACAAGTTTACTTACCACTTATCAAATGTGAAATAAATAAATTTAGAAAACTGAGGTAATTTTCTAAGCAGTATCAAAAATCTCAGTCAGGTGTGCTGCAGTTATTTTTTCTTGCCCTTTAAGCCATTCCTTTTCCCTTATTCTGCTGTTACTATCTTTAGCTCCCTCATGTTTGCTATCACCATAATGTAAGCATGGAGTACCCCTGTGTCCTTTCAAAAGCCAAGCAATGTTCTAAGACTAAATGAGCTCTCAGAGATGGATGCATAAAGTCTGAGGCATAAAATAATAATTTGTAGCATGTAAGTCAACTACCTCAACAAGCAGATTGTATGCTTTTTTTTTTTTTTTTTTTTTAATTAATTAGTTTGGTTAAAAGTGAGTAATTTTGTGAGTAAAAAAAAAAAAAGTAAAAAGTAAAAAAGTGAGTAAAGTGAGGGAGGCCTAAGATAAGGTTTATGGATGTGGTGAGAGAGGACATGCAGGTGGTTGGTGTGACAGAACAAGATGCAGAGGACAGGAAGAAATGGAAACAGTTGATCTGCTGTGGCAACCCCTAAAGGGAGCAGCCAAAAGAAGAAGGTTAAAAGTGAGTAATTTTAGAATATTGAACAGTTTGGCAACATGGGCAGATAATCTCCCCCTCACATTCTCTGATGACTGGGCCTAAACCATTTGGTAAAAAGGTGGTGGGAGCTTTAGCAGAAAATAAGCTGTTAGTAATGCAGCCAACAGCTTGGCAAGTATTAGGGTAGCGTGATAAAGAATCAGTAATGACATGGACACCTTTCACTTTAATGTGGGTCTCTGATCTTACAGTCTATTTACACTGTATTGTAAGTCACTTACATCAGAGTGTAAATAAGTAACTTCAATGTAAAATATACTTACAGTGGCAAAAGCATTGATAGTAGAGATAGGATAACCAAAGTGTAATAGAAAGGACACTTGCAAGCTAGAAAGTACATGTTCATGCTATATAAAATGTTTAGAAAATGCAAGGCTATAGACAAGGTTCAGAAAATGAAAGGTTAAAAGTTTTTTTTTTTTTTATAATTGAATCACTATAACAAAAGATGCACGGAGACAATTCCAAAATTAAGTTCCATTGTCTTTTATATGAGTATTTTACAGAGATATAGATGGGTACACTCATAGCTGCTACCATATAACACTATAGCTAAACATGCACTGTCTTGTATTCATTTCTCTATCCTATGTTAAATGCTAAGGGTTTCCATTTCCATATAAAGCATTTAGTACTTTGAATAGCCCGTGGTTTGTCTAGCTGCAAAAGATATGTTAGGCACAAGTAGTCAGAGATATTTAATTTAAGAAAATTTCATTTAAATATGTACAGCCTTCTAATTTCTCATGTCATTTACATTACTTCTCCAGGATCTTTCTTTCTTTAGATTATGGTTACTGCTTGTAGTTTTTCTGAAGTGTGAAATGCAATCCCACACATAGGCTAAAGAAGAGGTTCAGAAATAGTATTAGGTCTTCTGCATAACATGAGATCTTTTCACTGACAAAGATAGTTTTGCATGTCATCTCTTTCACTACACAAGCCAAAGGTTCAAGAACAGTGAAAAAAAGACAAGCCTACTTAGATTGTCTTGTACTGTGATTTGAGGAAAGGATAAAGATCCACCATGACACAGTGGGAGTCCCGAGGTAGCCTATTACACTCAGCCTTGCTAAATATTTGCCTGTTTTCAACAACGAGCATCAGCAGTTGGTTCAGTTCTTGTTGAGCCCTAATTTTCTAATGGAATTAGGACTTTGCAGGATTCCACAATGCCACTTGATCGTTTTAGATAGGTTTGCATAGCAAGCATAGCTCTCAACCTTTTAGCACAAAACATCTGGGCAAAATCTAATTTAATGGGGGGGACAGAGGACCAAAAATAGGTACAGGTTTTAAATATTGCACATAGAAACTTAAAAAGTTGTTTGAATAACAAGATTTATGTTAGCATGCATTTTCTTTTTTTTCCAAAAACATTTTTATTTTGTTTTCATTATAAACATATGCAAATGTACATATAACAAATACAATAAAACAATAACAAAACTATTTACAATATTTACATTAGTCCATAATAAACAATCATTTTATCCATAAGAAGTTATCAGTATTTGGTCAAAAGGTTTTCCAATTTTCCCATGCTATTTTTTATGAGTAATGCTATGAGTTCTATAACAAATGGTTTGCAGTTCTTTTTTACAAATGTTTGCTAAATAAATAAATTCTTTAAACATCAAATCTTGGTTACTTTTCCAGTTCAAAGTAATAACTTTTTTGGCAATTGCAAGAATGGACCAAAGTAACTGAATCTGAGATTTAGGTATTACATAAGGTATAGGAACATTGAATAGGATTAGTGAGTTAGAAATATGACAGTTGTCAGACCATAAAGCCTTTACAAAATATATGCATCTTTCCAGTATTAAACAACATTTCTACATTCAATGAACATGTGAACCCAGTTGGCCTGTAGTAATTCATCACATTTCCAACATTTACTTTCACTGTTTTTGAGTATACGATTTATTTTATGTGGAGTATAGAAACTCCTATTCATAAATTTCCATGTATACAATCTCTAATATAATGAAGAAGAGGTACCATACGTAGAATTCAATAACAGTTTTTTGGATTCATCAGATATTTGTTCTGCATTAATCTTTACATAGCAATTCCAAAAATCTGAGTCAAACTTTTCAATGTCTTCTCTTAGTATCTTATAGATAGGTGAGATACTTAATTTTTGATCATCTGTCTTTTCAAGACACCTAATAAAAAGCTGCATCAAAGTAGTTATAGATTCAGTCTCTAGGTTGATTGATACTCTCATTTTGTTTTCTATAAACTGCCATAATGAGTGTATAAACAACCGTCTTGACTATTATCAAAACTACATAGAAGAGAGGTTAGTGGTTTAATACTCTTATTTTCAATAAACTGATGCCAGATCATTAAGTTATTTTCCTTTAATTTTTGCATCGCATTGATGTTGAAAGAATCTAGGCAATCAGGTGAGTATGTTATAGAGAATAATAGAAATAGGAATTGTTTAATGTAATTACAATCAATTATATTTTTAAAGTTATTAAATATTAAATTAATGTCATAAGAAAAATTATCAAATGTATTAAATAAATAAAATTCACGTAAAAGCCAATGAACTCTACTTATTCTGTATTGTTCCTTAAATTGATTGTCTATAGTTCTGACATCAGTTATATGAATCTCATGTATTATTTTCCAGCCAGATATATAGGTAGGTGAGATCCAATGTAATATTACATTAATTATAACTGATTTTGAATAAAGATCTAAGATAGGGAATGTTATTCCATTAATGTTCCAAGCTCTAATGTACCATTCATATGCAATCCTAGATTTTAAGGGAAACCATAACAATTTAAGTAGTATGGAATTTATTTTTTTTACATATGTTTTTGGGAGGGAGTAGTATCAATGACTGTATATAAAACAAAATTTTAGGTAAAATTATCAGTTTAATTAAAGAGAGCCTATCCTTCATTGTGAAGAACATTTTATTCCATCTTTTGATTAGTTCACTAAATTACTGCAGTTTAGTTTAACAGACTCTTTCCATGTACTCTTTATACTGACACCCAAATATTCTAATACATCATTCTCTCAATGAAAGACGCTATTCTCTCTTAGGTTTTTGTTGATCTTTTTGTTAATTAGTAATGCTATGGATTTATTATGATTAAATTTAAGCCCTGAAATTCTTTCAAACTTGCTTAAAGCATTTATAACATCATGCAAAGAACCGTCAATATCACCCAATGTTAACAACATATCATCAGCAAATAATTGTTTCTTAATACAATAGTCCTTATTAACTTGGAAGCCTTTTATATTTTGCTTGTTTCTGATATATGTAGCAAAAGGTTCTATTGAAAGAGCAAACAATAATGGTGACAAAGGACAACCTTGTCTAGTTCCCTTGAGGATTTCTAGTAGTGAGGCTAGAAATTATCCAATTTTCACATAAGCTTGTGCCCCAGTATATATTTTCATCAATAAGTTGACAAAATCTGAAGATAATTCAAAACCAATCAGAATTCATTGTAGATAAGACACCTAATAAAAAGCTGCATCAAACTAGGTATAGATTCAGTCTCTAGGTTGATTGATACTCTCATTTTGTTTTCTATAAACTGCCATAATGAGTGTATAAACAACCATCTTGACTATTATCAAAACTACATAGAAGAGAGGTTAGTGGTTTAATACTCTTATTTTCAATAAACTGATGCCAGATCATTAAGTTATTTTCCTTTAATTTTTGCATCGCATTGATGTTGAAAGAATCTAGGCAATCAGGTGAGTATGTTATAGAGAATAATAGAAATAGGAATTGTTTAATGTAATTACAATCAATTATATTTTTAAAGTTATTAAATATTAAATTAATGTCATAAGTAAAATTATCAAACGTATTAAATAAACAAAATTCACGTAAAAGCCAATGAACTCTACTTATTCTGTATTGTTCCTTAAATTGATTATCTATAGTTCTGACATCAGTTATATGAATCTCATGTATTATTTTTAAGCCAGATATATAGGTAGGTGAGATCCAATGTAATATTACATTAATTATAACTGATTTTGAATAAAGATCTAAGATAGGGAATGTTATTCCATTACTGTTCCAAGCTCTAATGTACCATTCATATGCAATCCTAGATTTTAAGGGAAACCATAACAATTTAAGTAGTATGGAATTTATTTTTTTTACATATGTTTTTGGGAGGGAGTAGTATCAATGACTGTATATAAAACAAAATTTTAGGTAAAATTATCAGTTTAATTAAAGAGAGCCTATCCTTCATTGTGAAGAACATTTTATTCCATCTTTTGATTAGTTCACTAAATTACTGCAGTTTAGTTTAACAGACTCTTTCCATGTACTCTTTATACTGACACCCAAATATTCTAATACATCATTCTCTCAATTAAAGACGCTATTCTCTCTTAGGTTTTGTTGATCTTTTGTTAATTAGTAATGCTATGGATTTATTATGATTAAATTTAAGCCCTGAAATTCTTTCAAACTTGCTTAAAGCATTTATAACATCATGCAAAGAACCGTCAATATCACCCAATGTTAACAACATATCATCAGCAAATAATTGTTTCTTAATACAATAGTCCTTATTAACTTGAAAGCCTTTTATATTTTGCTTGTTTCTGATATATGTAGCAAAAGGTTCTATTGAAAGAGCAAACAATAATGGTGACAAAAGACAACCTTGTCTAGTTCCCTTGAGGATTTCTAGTAGTGAGGCTAGAAATGATCCAATTTTCACATAAGCTTGTGCCCCAGTATATATTTTCATCAATAAGTTGACAAAATCTGAAGATAATTCAAAACCAATCAGAATTCATTGTAGATAAGACCAACTAATAGAATCAAAAGCCTTTTCTATGTCTAGGCTGATAATAGTTAGTTGTTTTTTTGTATTTGCATGCTATGTCTATTAATGATAGTAATTTAATAATGTTATCTTGCACTTTTCTATGAAGAATGAACCCTGTCTGATCATTATGTATTAGATTAGATAGTATTTTCTTTATCCTATTAGCTAATATTATCGTGAAAATTTTATAATCTATATTTAGTAATGAAATTGGCCTATATGAATGACAAGATTTGGGGTCTTTACCTTGATTTAAAATGGGGGAGATAATTGAGTATTTCCATGATGGGGATGTTATACATTTTTGCTTAACCATAGTAAAGGCACTCATCATTTTCTTTATTATAAATTCAGGAAAAATCTTATATAGTTCAGGAATTATTCCATCCAGTCCTGGAGCTTTATTATCTTTTAAATGTGTTATTTGCTGCTTCACGTCTGTTAGTGTTATTTGTTTATTTAATATATTATTTTGTTGCATTGACACCTTAGTAGTTATATTTTCTTGAATAAAAATATCTATTACATTGTCTGTCTCCAAAAGTGGTGTGTTATTATTTATATTTTATAGTAGTTTTTGAACCCTTCTAATATGCCTATTAAGTCAGATGTACTCTTAACTGAACCATCACTTTTATATTTAATCTCATTAATAAGATTTTGATTGTTTTTTTTTTTTTTTTTTTTTTTTTGTATCTTACCGCTATTTCATGTAGATATTTAGGATTGTAATTTCAATTTTTGCAGGTTTATGGCTACTTTGTGATTCAGAACTTCTAAGTATTTTTGATTTAACTTAATAATTTTGTTATATGCGGTACTCTGTTATTTGGTTTTGTGTCCATTTTTATCTTGTCTATGTTTTTTTGTAAGTCTAAAAGTTCTTTGTCCCATGCTCAAGATTTTATTCTACCATGTATATAAACTTTAAATGTGTTCCATAGTATAGTATCAGTCACTTCACCATTATCATTTGTTTCCATAAACATGTCTATTTCTTTCATTATCCATTTCCTAAAGTCTTTTAACTTAGTTATGTTAGCAGGAATTCTCTGTAGAAATCTTAAATCATCTGTATGCATAGTTAATGTAAAGTTTATAGCATTATGGTCTGAAAGTGGACAAGTCATTATAGCTACATCACTTATTTTTGAGTATATATTATTTGATACAAAGACCTTATCAATGTTTGTTTGTGTACCAAACTGATATGAATAGTGAGTGTAAAATTAGGAATAATGTTTTCTTAGACCATGTATGACCATGTATATCTTTAAGGTTCATCTGGCTTGTAAAGTCATTAAACTTCTTGGCTTGAGATGTTAGTTTTATTTTACCATTTTTAGAAGTATCATTGCCTGATAATAGGCTGTTAAAATCACCTGTTGCTATAATTTCTCCTTTTGTATTTAAAGTAATCAGGTCCAGATATTTGTCACCATATTTAGTACTTAGTCCTGGTATCCAGTATGTATTAATCAAAGTATAATACTTCCTATCAATTTCCAAAATAACCATGCTTAGCATCC
Organism: Protopterus annectens; assembly: GCF_019279795.1. Lineage (NCBI taxonomy): Eukaryota > Metazoa > Chordata > Ceratodontiformes > Protopteridae > Protopterus > Protopterus annectens. The sequence goes on from NC_056727.1 coordinate 273,762,426, forward strand.
CATCTCTACTGAAAACTTACTTATCATGGATTTATAATGTGTATTAAGCACTGCTTTCAAAAGCCCAAAACTATTTACAAACACACACATGAAACATAAAGTTTCTGGTTTAGTTAAAAACTTAACTAAACCATCCATCCGCTATCTCTCCAACACCAAAATAGAATATAGTATGAAAACAAAAAAGAAAAGCATTATGAAAGCAACTAAAAAAATCTGACTCCAAGAAATATACATTAAAATGAGAGTGTCCAATATAACTGAAGCTATATGAATATGTCACATATAATAATAGCACCTCTGATAAGTAGATATGTCAGAAATACACATCAGGGGGAGTGGCCAAGATGCCAGTCTGATAGCAGCAGAAATCCATAGCTCTGCTTAGATTTTAATATCCTGACAGGAAATAAACTTTAATTTTTAGAAAAATCTAACTAAAAGTATACTAAAAGATAGATTAGCATAGATACTATATTATTTTTTGAAAATTAATTCATACTCAAGATAATTTTTTAATTATTCCTGTCAAGAAGTTTTTTACTGGAGATCTCAACATGAGCAACTTGAAGAGCCCACACCAGGAGAGTGCAGTGAAGAAAGAACTACATCTTATAATAACAAACATCCAAGAACTGTCACTAAAAACATGAGCAACGTGAAGAACCCACACCAGGAGAGTGCAGTGAAGAAAGAGCTACATCTTATAATAACAAACATCCAAGAACTGTCACTAAAAACATGAGCAACTTGAAGAGCCCACACCAGGAGAGTGCAGTGAAGAAAGAACTACATCTTATAATAACAAACATCCAAGAACTGTCACTAAAAACATGAGCAACGTGAAGAACCCACACCAGGAGAGTGCAGTGAAGAAAGAACTACATCTTATAACAACAAACATCCAAGAACTGTCACTAAAGCATGAGCAACATGAAGAACCCACACCAGGAGAGTGCAGTGAAGAAAGAACTACATCTTATAACAACAAACATCCAAGAACTGTCACTAAAAACATGAGCAACGTGAAGAACCCACACCAGGAGAGTGCAGTGAAGAAAGAACTACATCTTATAATAACAAACATCCAAGAACTGTCACTAAAAACATGAGCAACGTGAAGAACCCACACCAGGAGAGTGCAGTGAAGAAAGAACTACATCTTATAATAACAAACATCCAAGAACTGTCACTAAAAACATGAGCAACGTGAAGAACCCACACCAGGAGAGTGCAGTGAAGAAAGAACTACATCTTATAATAACAAACATCCAAGAACTGTCACTAAAAACATGAGCAACGTGAAGAACCCACACCAGGAGAGTGCAGTGAAGAAAGAACTACATCTTATAATAACAAACATCCAAGAACTGTCACTAAAAACATGAGCAACGTGAAGAACCCACACCAGGAGAGTGCAGTGAAGAAAGAACTACATCTTATAATAACAAACATCCAAGAACTGTCACTAAAAACATGAGCAACGTGAAGAACCCACACCAGGAGAGTGCAGTGAAGAAAGAACTACATCTTATAATAACAAACATCCAAGAACTGTCACTAAAAACATGAGCAACGTGAAGAACCCACACCAGGAGAGTGCAGTGAAGAAAGAACTACATCTTATAATAACAAACATCCAAGAACTGTCACTAAAAACATGAGCAACGTGAAGAACCCACACCAGGAGAGTGCAGTGAAGAAAGAACTACATCTTATAATAACAAACATCCAAGAACTGTCACTAAAAACATGAGCAACGTGAAGAACCCACACCAGGAGAGTGCAGTGAAGAAAGAACTACATCTTATAATAACAAACATCCAAGAACTGTCACTAAAAACATGAGCAACGTGAAGAACCCACACCAGGAGAGTGCAGTGAAGAAAGAGCTACATCTTATAATAACAAACATCCAAGAACTGTCACTAAAAACATGAGCAACGTGAAGAACCCACACCAGGAGAGTGCAGTGAAGAAAGAACTACATCTTATAATAACAAACATCCAAGAACTGTCACTAAAAACATGAGCAACGTGAAGAACCCACACCAGGAGAGTGCAGTGAAGAAAGAACTACATCTTATAATAACAAACATCCAAGAACTGTCACTAAAAACATGAGCAACGTGAAGAACCCACACCAGGAGAGTGCAGTGAAGAAAGAACTACATCTTATAATAACAAACATCCAAGAACTGTCACTAAAAACATGAGCAACGTGAAGAACCCACACCAGGAGAGTGCAGTGAAGAAAGAACTACATCTTATAATAACAAACATCCAAGAACTGTCACTAAAAACATGAGCAACGTGAAGAACCCACACCAGGAGAGTGCAGTGAAGAAAGAACTACATCTTATAATAACAAACATCCAAGAACTGTCACTAAAAACATGAGCAACGTGAAGAACCCACACCAGGAGAGTGCAGTGAAGAAAGAACTACATCTTATAATAACAAACATCCAAGAACTGTCACTAAAAACATGAGCAACGTGAAGAACCCACACCAGGAGAGTGCAGTGAAGAAAGAACTACATCTTATAATAACAAACATCCAAGAACTGTCACTAAAAACATGAGCAACATGAAGAACCCACACCAGGAGAGTGCAGTGAAGAAAGAACTACATCTTATAATAACAAACATCCAAGAACTGTCACTAAAAACATGAGCAACGTGAAGAACCCACACCAGGAGAGTGCAGTGAAGAAAGAACTACATCTTATAATAACAAACATCCAAGAACTGTCACTAAAAACATGAGCAACGTGAAGAACCCACACCAGGAGAGTGCAGTGAAGAAAGAACTACATCTTATAATAACAAACATCCAAGAACTGTCACTAAAAACATGAGCAACGTGAAGAACCCACACCAGGAGAGTGCAGTGAAGAAAGAACTACATCTTATAATAACAAACATCCAAGAACTGTCACTAAAAACATGAGCAACGTGAAGAACCCACACCAGGAGAGTGCAGTGAAGAAAGAACTACATCTTATAATAACAAACATCCAAGAACTGTCACTAAAAACATGAGCAACGTGAAGAACCCACACCAGGAGAGTGCAGTGAAGAAAGAACTACATCTTATAATAACAAACATCCAAGAACTGTCACTAAAAACATGAGCAATGTGAAGAACCCACACCAGGAGAGTGCAGTGAAGAAAGAACTACATCTTATAATAACAAACATCCAAGAACTGTCACTAAAACATGAGCAACGTGAAGAACCCACACCAGGAGAGTGCAGTGAAGAAAGAACTACATCTTATAATAACAAACATCCAAGAACTGTCACTAAAAACATGAGCAACGTGAAGAACCCACACCAGGAGAGTGCAGTGAAGAAAGAACTACATCTTATAATAACAAACATCCAAGAACTGTCACTAAAACATGAGCAACGTGAAGAACCCACACCAGGAGAGTGCAGTGAAGAAAGAACTACATCTTATAATAACAAACATCCAAGAACTGTCACTAAAAACATGAGCAACATGAAGAACCCACACCAGGAGAGTGCAGTGAAGAAAGAACTACATCTTATAATAACAAACATCCAAGAACTGTCACTAAAAACATGAGCAACGTGAAGAACCCACACCAGGAGAGTGCAGTGAAGAAAGAACTACATCTTATAATAACAAACATCCAAGAACTGTCACTAAAAACATGAGCAACGTGAAGAACCCACACCAGGAGAGTGCAGTGAAGAAAGAACTACATCTTATAATAACAAACATCCAAGAACTGTCACTAAAAACATGAGCAACGTGAAGAACCCACACCAGGAGAGTGCAGTGAAGAAAGAACTACATCTTATAATAACAAACATCCAAGAACTGTCACTAAAAACATGAGCAACGTGAAGAACCCACACCAGGAGAGTGCAGTGAAGAAAGAACTACATCTTATAATAACAAACATCCAAGAACTGTCACTAAAACATGAGCAACATGAAGAACCCACACCAGGAGAGTGCAGTGAAGAAAGAACTACATCTTATAATAACAAACATCCAAGAACTGTCACTAAAAACATGAGCAATGTGAAGAACCCACAACAGGAGACTGCAGTGAAGAAAGAACTACATCTTATAATAACAAACATCCAGGAACTGTCACTAAAAACATGAGCAACGTGAAGAACCCACACCAGGAGAGTGCAGTGAAGAAAGAACTACATCTTATAATAACAAACATCCAAGAACTGCCACTAAAAACATGAGCAACGTGAAGAACCCACACCAGGAGAGTGCAGTGAAGAAAGAACTACATCTTATAATAACAAACATCCAAGAACTGTCACTAAAAACATGAGCAACGTGAAGAACCCACACCAGGAGAGTGCAGTGAAGAAAGAACTACATCTTATAATAAGAAACATCCAAGAACTGTCACTAAAAACATGAGCAACGTGAAGAACCCACACCAGGAGAGTGCAGTGAAGAAAGAACTACATCTTATAATAACAAACATCCAAGAACTGTCACTAAAAACATGAGCAACGTGAAGAACCCACACCAGGAGAGTGCAGTGAAGAAAGAACTACATCTTATAATAACAAACATCCAAGAACTGTCACTAAAAACATGAGCAACGTGAAGAACCCACACCAGGAGAGTGCAGTGAAGAAAGAACTACATCTTACAATAACAAACATCCAAGAACTGTCACTAAAACATGAGCAACGTGAAGAACCCACACCAGGAGAGTGCAGTGAAGAAAGAACTACATCTTATAATAACAAACATCCAAGAACTGCCACTAAAAACATGAGCAATGTGAAGAACCCACACCAGGAGAGTGCAGTGAAGAAAGAACTACATCTTATAATAACAAACATCCAAGAACTGTCACTAAAAACATGAGCAACATGAAGAACCCCACACCAGGAGAGTGCAGTGAAGAAAGAACTACATCTTATAATAACAAACATCCAAGAACTGCCACTAAAAACATGAGCAACGTGAAGACCCCACACCAGGAGAGTGCAGTGAAGAAAGAACTACATCTTATAACAACAAACATCCAAGAACTGCCACTAAAAACATGAGCAACGTGAAGAACCCACACCAGGAGAGTGCAGTGAAGAAAGAACTACATCTTATAATAACAAACATCCAAGAACTGTCACTAAAAACATGAGCAACGTGAAGAACCCACACCAGGAGAGTGCAGTGAAGAAAGAACTACATCTAATAATAAGAAACATCCAAGAACTGTCACTAAAAACATGAGCAATGTGAAGAACCCACACCAGGAGAGTGCAGTGAAGAAAGAACTACATCTTATAATAACAAACATCCAAGAACTGCCACTAAAGACATGAGCAACGTGAAGAACCCACACCAGGAGAGTGCAGTGAAGAAAGAACTACATCTTATAATAACAAACATCCAACAACTGTCACTAAAAACATGAGCAACGTGAAGAACCCACACCAGGAGAGTGCAGTGAAGAAAGAACTACATCTTATAATAACAAACATCCAAGAGCTGTCACTAAAACATGAGCAACGTGAAGAACCCACACCAGGAGAGTGCAGTGAAGAAAGAACTACATCTTATAACAACAAACATCCAAGAGCTGTCACTAAAGCATGAGCAACGTGAAGAACCCACACCAGGAGAGTGCAGTGAAGAAAGAACTACATCTTATAATAACAAACATCCAAGAACTGTCACTAAAAACATGAGCAACTTGAAGAACCCACACCAGGAGAGTGCAGTGAAGAAAGAACTACATCTTATAATAACAAACATCCAAGAACTGTCACTAAAAACATGAGCAACGTGAAGAACCCACACCAGGAGAGTGCAGTGAAGAAAGAACTACATCTTATAATAACAAACATCCAAGAACTGTCACTAAAAACATGAGCAACGTGAAGAACCCACACCAGGAGAGTGCAGTGAAGAAAGAACTACATCTTATAATAACAAACATCCAAGAACTGTCACTAAAAACATGAGCAACGTGAAGAACCCACACCAGGAGAGTGCAGTGAAGAAAGAACTACATCTTATAATAACAAACATCCAAGAACTGCCACTAAAACATGAGCAACGTGAAGAACCCACACCAGGAGAGTGCAGTGAAGAAAGAACTACATCTTATAATAACAAACATCCAAGAACTGTCACTAAAAACATGAGCAACATGAAGACCCCACACCAGGAGAGTGCAGTGAAGAAAGAACTACATCTTATAATAACAAACATCCAAGAACTGTCACTAAAAACATGAGCAACTCGAAGACCCCACACCAGGAGAGTGCAGTGAAGAAAGAACTACATCTTATAATAACAAACATCCAAGAACTGTCATTAAAAACATGAGCAACGTGAAGAACCCACACCAGGAGAGTGCAGTGAAGAAAGAACTACCTCTTATAATAACAAACATCCAAGAACTGTCACTAAAAACATGAGCAACGTGAAGAACCCACACCAGGAGAGTGCAGTGAAGAAAGAACTACATCTTATAATAACAAACATCCAAGAACTGTCACTGAAAACATGAGCAACGTCAAGAACCCACACCAGGAGAGTGCAGTGAAGAAAGAACTACATCTTATAATAACAATCATCCAAGAACTGTCACTAAAAACATGAGCAACGTGAAGAACCCACACCAGGAGAGTGCAGTGAAGAAAGAACTACATCTTATAATAACAAACATCCAAGAACTGTCACTAAAAACATGAGCAACATGAAGACCCCACACCAGGAGAGTGCAGTGAAGAAAGAACTACATCTTATAATAACAGACATCCAAGAACTGTCACTAAAAACATGAGCAACGTGAAGAACCCACACCAGGAGAGTGCAGTGAAGAAAGAACTACATCTTATAATAACAAACATCCAAGAACTGTCACTAAAAACATGAGCAACGTGAAGAACCCACACCAGGAGAGTGCAGTGAAGAAAGAGCTACATCTTATAATAACAAACATCCAAGAACTGTCACTAAAAACATGAGCAACGTGAAGAACTCACACCAGGAGAGTGCAGTGAAGAAAGAACTACATCTTATAATAACAAACATCCAAGAACTGTCACTAAAAACATGAGCAACGTGAAGAGCCCACACCAGGAGAGTGCAGTGAAGAAAGAGCTACATCTTAGAATAACAAACATCCAGGAACTGTCACTAAAATGGACACATTTGAAAACAAAACAGATGTTATCAAACAAGAATGCAGTAAACAACTGGAACATCTAAATTGAATAGTACAAAACAATCTGAACAGATTCTTGCCTTAGAGGAAACAGTGACTGACCTAGACACTAGAGTGACAGAAGATGAACATCACAATGAATTTCTTCTGAAACAAAACACCAGGCTGATTGAAAAACTGGAAGACCTTGAAAGTAGATCAAGGAGGAATAACATAAGACTATATGGAATTCCTGAGAAAGAAGAGGGTGCTAACATGATTCAATTCCTCAATAAGTGGTTTTCATCAGCACTAAACATGCCTGAATCCCTGTCTTTTGGAATATTGTGTCTGTGTCTCTCTGTAGTTATTTATTTTTCTATATAATTGTTCCATAGAATACTGTGGTCTCTTTCTGTCTCTGCAATTAGTTTCCCACCCGCCTTCCCTGTTCTTGTTTTGGTATTAATCTTGGTGACTTTAGAATTGCCCACCCTTCCTGTAAATTTGTGTTTGAACACTCATCCTGGGTCTATCTCATTTGATCACTCAACCGAGTACAGTGAAATCATATTTTGACTTCAGACACTCCTACCAATCCCATCTGTTCAGCTCTATCCCAGCTCTATTCCAGTCTAGTGTCACTAGCTCACTCTACCTAATACAGAGAAAACATTTGTGAAGGGCAAGCCACTTAGGTCCTTAATTTTGAATTATCATCTGTTTCCCCTTTCTCCCTTTCCACTTTCAAAAAACTACAAAAAAAAAATCTAAGCTTCTTTCCTGTAACTAGTCTAGTCCAGATACAAATTTGCTCTAACCAAGACTGTTTGTAAGCTTCTGAGCCCCCAAAGCCTTTCTGTGTTGGAGGGAAGCCTTCTAGCTTATCGTGGGAGTGGTAAGCACTAGGTAGCCTACCTACCACATGAGTGGTTTCTGGCCCAGAAATTGCAGTTTATTGGCTGTTTGGGCAGTTTTCCATCTCTTTCAATGTTGTAGTTTAAAAGCCTGTGTTTGCACTTGTTTCCTACCTTTCCTGTAATTAGTCTATTCCAGATACAGATTTGCTGTATCCAGGACTGTTTGTAAGTCTCTGAGCCCCCAAAGCCTTTCTGTGTTGGACAGAAGCCTTCTAGCTTATCAGTGGGAGTGGTAAGCACTAGGTAGCCTATCTACCACAAGAGTGGTTTCTGGCCCAGAAATTGTAGTTTATTGACCATTTGACAGTTTCTCCATCTCTTTCAACTTTATGGTTTAAAAGCTCACATTTGCACTTGTTTCCCACCTTTCCTGTAACTAGTCTAGTCCAGATACAGATTTGCTGTATCCAGGACTGTTTGTAAGCTTCTGAGCCCCCCCTCCCAAGCCTTTCTGTGTTGGAGGGAAGCACTCTAGCTTATCAGTGGTAGTGATAAGCACTAGGTAGCCTATCTACCACATGATCTAGGTACAGATTCTTAGTTTTAGCACTTGAATTTGCTTATTCATGCTCAGCACTTGTTCAGAACTTGTTAGCACTAAATAAGCTACAAATTACTACAGCACTCAACCTTCCTCTCTACCTAGAGGAAAACAGTTTTTGTACTTACTTTCCTCACTTGCTTAGAGAAAAACAGCTCTTATACTCACTTTCCTCACTTGTCTAGAGAAAAGTAGTTTTTTATTCAGGCATGTCCAAGGGTCAGCTCCCAGTGTTCTCTCCTGTCTGTCTGATGAATCTGGGCATCTTAGGGCAATGTAGCAATAGCCTCATGTACACATACAACCCCCTACCACCCAACACCACAACCTGTGAGAGATGCACTTATCTAGCCACACTGGAGGTAAAGCTCTCTCCAACCAAGACTGAACTTGACAGTCAAGAGGAGAAGGTAAACACTTGCACCACACCACACTCATCACAGAGTCCCACTAAACCAACACCACCAAAATCCACACATAGAAACACAAAAACAGAGGCTCTCAATAATAATCTGCTCAAGCAAGAGAGACCTCCAAAGCAGAAACGCAAGCAACCTCCACCCCCCCAACACAACCCAAATGACACATAGCCCGCAGACACAGTGTGCCACTTAGCCACAACCCATAAGGCAAAACAACGTACCCAGCATACTAATCATAGGTGACTCTATAGTCAGGCAAACTGATGTCCCACTCACCAGGCTAAACAAGGAGCAGGTTACTGTCAACTGCCTGTTGGGTGCCAGGATCCGCCACATAACTCACACACTCAGGTCACTCCACAACAAGTACAAATATGACTCTGTCATTGTCCATGTTGGTGTGAATGACCTGAGATGTACGTCCCTAGAATATATGAAAAGAGACATGGTAGAGCTCTCCGATCTTGTAGCGCAGGCAGGTATAACCCTAGCCCTGAGTAGCATCCTGCCATCGCCCAGAATGATACAGCAGTACAAGGACAAAATGATTGACTTCAAGAATTGGCTAAGCTTTTGGCGTCATTCTAAGGGGATCCGGTATCTGCCTGGGACAACATGGTTGACAGACCACGATGCTTTGCCAGAGATGGCCTGCACCTGTCATCCCTGGGATTCCGGATACTGGCTAAGGCTCTTGCTGCCCCTGTAGTGCCTTTTTTAGACAAGGTTCAAATGACAAATTAACCACCATAACAGGAACAGGGAAGCAAAAACTGAGGGTAATGCCACTCAATGCTAGAAGTCCAAACCTCAAAATGCACTCCCTCGAGGCACTCCTTAAAATGGAGATCATCGATATGTGTGCAGTGACGGAGACCTGGTTCAAGGCTCCAGAGAGCACCCCTGCATTATCAGGCTATAACTCATACCACACTTTTCGGCCACCTAACCTGGACCAGAACACCAAAGGCGGAGGTGTGTCCATATTCATTAAGAATATCCACACCTCCAGGCTAGTTGCTCAGCATAATGCATCTGAGGTTATCCAAGTGCAACTAACTCTGGGCAAAACTGGAATCCAAATTGTAGCTTGCTACAGATCCCCCACCATGTCCCAGGATTCCCACTCCTCTTTTCTTGATATACTGGAAAATATTAGGCTTCAACCAAATACCCTAATAATGGGTTATTTCAACTACCCCACCATTAACTGGGAAAATTACTCATGTACCAACTCCTTCATAAATTTCAATTCCCTGGATGAACTTATCCACACCCCCACCAGGGGCAACAATATCTTAGACCTAGTCATTACCAACATGAGTGACAGGTGTTCCACACCTGAAGTCAACTCTTCGTTGATCAGATCTGACCATAAGCTAATCACCCTAGATATCCACATCCCGCTTCCCCCCCCCCATTAAGGAAGTCATGGTAAAAATTTCTCCAAAGCCGACTTCATGCTTCTTAAGACAGAAGTGGCGAACTTCATGACACTCATGCAGATGGACAATACAGTTATGACTGTTGAATTCTACACAGATGCACTACATAAGTACTTACATGAGTGCATGGATCGTGCTATCCCAAACAGAACCAAAATACTATTCTCCAAAAAGAGGAAGCCAATCTGGTGGTCCCCTGCCATAAACAAACTCTACAACAGAAGGAAGAAACTGTTGCAAAAAAGAGTAAAATCCCATGAGTGGAGGAGTTCCTTGGTCAGCCTCAGTAAGAAGCTGAGATCCCTTATAAGATCCTCCAAAGTTAGCTATGAAAACAAAATGGCAACCGCAAACATTCTATAGCTTTGTCAAGAATCTCAATGGCAACACCCAGATCTGCTCTGAGTTACAGCACAACGGCATGAAAATTACAGAACCAACTGATATTGCCAACATCCTGGCAGATAGGTTCAGTGCTAACTTCACCCCCCCCCCTCACCTCCTAAAGGGCCCATATCTATACAGGAAGAATGTAGAGTCCCTGTAATCACAACTACGTAGGTAAAGGCTGCACTCTCTAAAGCCAAAAATGCAGCATCCATGGGACTGGACAACATCCCAGGCTGCATTTTACATGAACTTCAGAACGAACTGTCTCCCCATCTAAGCCCCATGTTCAGTCATAGTCTCACATCAGGCTTTGTCACACAGACCAACAGTTTCCTCACAAAACATCAACCTCATGAAAAAATTAACCCTTTCATATAAAAACAGCTATTTAGAAGTAACAACAGCTGCCTCAAATCAGAAATAATTTTATAACATTTCAACTCATTTATCCACCAATTAAACAGATTAGAGAAAAAAAGAGAACCTAATATATATATATATATATATATATATATATATATATATATATATATATATACACACATATATATATATATATATATATATATATTATATTTAGCCATCTATAAAATGCCATTAATGTACTGTGTTAATGTTTATATGTGTCTAAACAAAGACTCTAAAACATTTAGTTAGAAACACAAATCAGAAACATATTGTTACCCCACCACTGACCCACTAGAAAAAATGCACTTTGGTATTAAGTCAAATTATAGTATTACTGAAAAATGAGAAGACATATATCATTTGTAGTTATGTAAAAGGGAAAAGTATGTAAAGTACTTATAGTGGGGAAAAGAAAGAAAATGAACACTAGTAACAAAAAGAAATAGGAATAAAGAAGAGAGAGAGAAAGAGAGAGAATGTTATTTAAATACTTAGTACAATATGTAATAATAAGAAGTAGATATAGAAAGGAAAAGAGAAAGTTAATAATAAAGATGATTCACATTATCTTGCAGTACTGAAATTTTCCAGAATCAAATATATTATGATTCATAAAACAAAGCATTTAAAATTGGAAGGAGTTTATTCATTTGTCCTTTAGTTTCTTAGTTTTGTTTGTGCCTTCCTTCACAGACCATCCATTTTTTGGTGCCTGTCTCTTCAAACTCTGGGATGACTATTCCATTTCTTCTATGCCTGACAGTATTTTCTTCTTTTGGATAAATTATACTGCTTCTTGTAGGGAATCAAGTATCTTCACTCCTTCTGGCAAAGTGATTTTTATCCTTCTAGGAAAAAGAATTTGAGCTTTAATATTGGCTTTTTTCAAGGACTTAATTAGAGGAACACACTCCTTTCTTCTGGATATGACTGTAGAGGTATAGTCATTGTCAAAATTAATAACTTTTTCACCCATCTTGATAGGGGAATTAGTCTAAGCTGATTTCAGCACTAAGTCCTTGTCTTGTGAGGAAAGAAATCTAACTGTAATAGACTTGGTGGTAGATGAACTCAGAGACGAAGCTGGATTTGCCAGGGACTAATGAACTATCTCAATTCCAAAAGAGTGGGATTCAGGCATGTTTAGTGCTGATAAAACCACTTATTGAGGAACTGAATCTTCTTTCTCAGGAGTTCCATATATTCTTATGTTATTCCTCCTTGATCTACTTTCAAGGTCTTTCAGTTTCTTGATCACCCTGGTGTTTCGTTTCAGAAGAAATTCATTGTGATGTTCTTTTATTGCCACTCTAGTATCCAGGTCAGTTACTGTTTCCTCTAAGGCAAGAATCTGTTCAGATTGTTTTTCTACTGTTCCATTTAGAGGTTGTTCAGATTGCTTTTTTACTATTCCATTTAGAAGTTCCAGTTGCTTACTGCATTCTTGTTTGATAATATCCATTTTGTTTTCAAATTTGTCCATTTTTAGTTACAGTTCTTGGATGTTTGTTATTATAACATGTAGTTCTTTCTTTACTGAACTCCCCTGGTATGGGTTCTTCGAGTTGCTCATGTTGAAATCCCCAGTAGAAAACTTCTTGAAAGGAATAATTAAAAAAAAATCTCTTGACTACATATTAATTTTTAGAAAATAATAAAGAGTCTATGTTACTCTATGTTTTAGTATACTTTTAGTTAGATTTTTCTAAAAATTACAGTATATTTCCTGTCAGGATATTAAAAGCTAAGCAGTACCATGTATTTCTGTTGCTATCAGACTGGCATCTTGGCCATGCCAGCATGCATTTTCTGAAGGATATAAAGCCTGAAACTCTAATGTGTGTCATTATTTATTGGCTTTAATCCTTAGTGATTTACCTGAAAATCACAAATTTATGTAGAAAAGACCAAAAACTTGAGGCTAAAGTCTGGACATCCAGCAAAAATCTGGGCAGATGTATGACAGCAAGCAGTGTACCCTGAACACCAACTGAAGTTTAAAAATGTTGCAAAAACTTATATTTAAATGTTTTCCGAGAAATAGAAAAAGTAGGAATATGTGCAAGTAGTGTAGATACAGATTTAAACATTATTTCTCAGTACAGGAATGCAGTTGCAACTATGTGCAACTGTGAGCCTATGAGAATGGGTACTCTATTCTCTTGCTTAAGAGCTTAGCAGGCAACTTAAATGTGACAAAGGATTCCAAGTCAATGGTTTGTAAACTTTATTGGAACATCCTTGACAGGAGCAATGCAAATATTCATCTTAGGTATGGAAGTAATTGCCATTTAAAAGTAGTGGTGTTCAGTAACATCAGAGAATCCTGAGTTATACCAGCCTTTTTCTCTTTCTAGACTAATACTTCTGATAACCAACAGGTTTGCTAAAACATACAGGACTCGTTTGTTCCTCATATACAGAGATAGGTGCCAATCAAGGTGCAGATGTAATTTCAAGAAGCAATCAGGGAATTTAAATAAGTCAATCTAACTCCACACCCTTTGGAATTAACATGCACTCTCATGCAGCTAGGCCTGTGTGAGGGATATGCATACTTTCACACATGATCAATGGTGGCTATCATTATTTTGTGCTGTTTAACAAAGCCAGGTAGTCATCCTCAGCTGATATACTGTTAGTTTTGTCTCCTGTCCTTTTTGGTGGTGGCAGCAGTATGGTGGACCAAACTAACTCCCTCCCCCAGGGATGGCAAAATAATGCCCACCACTTATTCCCATCTCCCTCAAGGACTGCTACAGTGCCTATGCTACATAATAATTAGTGTTAGCTTAATCAACTGAACAGAGGACTACGGTTTAGTAAGTGTATCTCAGTAAACATTTAATTTCAAAGTATAAAATTAAGAAAAAAATGCAGTATGTATAATTAGTATGTATAAATTGTTGCATAATTATGTGGAGAAATAATTGATTTGTAATTGTGTTAACCTGAATAACACAATGCCACCTAGAATCTATGTTGGCACTCCAGTCTGAGTGTCAAGAAAAATAATAACATTCTTTAAAAACCTCTAACTGCATCCAGTGTCTATCAAATTACTTTAGGACAAAACATAATCACTCCAGACAACATCTTTCTTGCACCCTAAGATCAGTACTTCTTTATATCAACTTTTCTTTTATCTCCCAGCTTTATTTTCACTTCTTTAACACTCCCTTTCTGCCATATCCACCCCCTTCCTCCTTCAGGGTCAGCCTAACTCTCAACTTTTTAAGAATTACCAATTTATTTTACTACTTCTTTTAACATCAGTCTTTCTCTGCTAACATTTAATTTCTTTACCTGTTAACATTCTCATATTGTCTTAACATACATCTCTCCTCTATGTGAAAATTCTGCCATTTCCTTTTAAAATATCCTGTTCATAACAATCCACCTTCTCCTCTAATCCTCCCTTATCTTATTGTGTCTTGCCTTATACAATGCATATAATGTCTCTCACAACTATGAGCTTTATTCTTTTAATGCATTATAAACATCTCTTTGCCACTGTATGTTTCTCTGATGTTATTATACCTGTTCATTGTAAGCATTTGTTTTACACTGTTTTGTATTTGCAGACTCTGCTTGTTCTCTGTCAGTTATAATATAATTGCTATCACTGTGGACACATAGATATTTTATGGCATTAACCATCATTGTGATGGGGAGATGTTAGCATCTGATGTGGGACACAATAGGAGAATCTCAGCCATCAATCACATGGATTCTGCATTGGTTCCTTCAGATGATGCTGAAACATATCCAGGAGCATATTTGGTTTACATGGATAGCAGAAGAGTCATCCCCAACAATACAGGCATTATATGACCCAGCCCTTTCCCCTGATGTCTGGCAGTCACTAACTGTACCTTTATTCCCACCAAGACCCCTCCAGTTTCCTGTGGCATATGGTAAAGCAAATAGGATTTCCATTCTATCAATTGCCAAATGCTGTACTGTACACTGGATAATATATATATATAATATATGTATGCACTATCCAGGCAGTTCCCATGATTCCCAACTCTAGCACACATCAACCAAATGCCAGCATTTTCTGTGGGGTGAACTTCCATGGGTCATTAATTTAGTAAGTGTGCACAGTGCCACCCACAGAGCCCACTATAGTCAGGTCCAATGCTCATAGGTTGGAGATCATGCATAATGTTGCCCACTGCTGTGAACTGCAGATGATGCTGAATATTTTTCAAAACCATGGGTTTTGACCATTTTATGCAACAACCAGAACATAGCAGAGATGGTATACAACACCACACTTTCAGAGACAAGTGACAATGTTGAATATCTGTTCTGACTGCTAAATAGCTATTTGTACTGCTTGGATAAATCTGGTGTTGCATGTTAGTATGGTTTATTAACATGCAGCAAGTTGATGCTGCATAATATGGTGCTACCCAAACAGTTACAATGTAGGGACACTATGACTCTCCTGGCATAGCTGTGACAGTATCGCAGGAGTGAGTAGGAGAGTCACTGGAGTAACTGGCAAAAGTGGTACCCATCTGAGGCAGAGATGAATTCAATTTATAATGACATTAACAAAATGGCAGCATCTGGTACACAGTTGTGAGCCATACACTGAATAAAACTGATGCATGCAATAATGCAACCAGGCTATGCATTGCAGTGAATTCACTGGCCACACTGCACATAAACCATTACAATAACAGCAAAGGCCATATGGTCAGGAGGGACACAGTCTTCACCATTTGTGCAGGTGGGTTGGGAAGCAATGATATGGAACATCAAAGCTTGCACAGATGGAAGGATTATTGGTGGTGTAATTGGTATAGTGCACATTGTTGGACGTTGGAGGAAAACAAGGATTACATGTTTTGAGGATCCTTTAGACCTTTGTTGGTGGAATGATGGTACAGTGCTCCATTTGCTCTGCAGTATCAGGAAAGAACACATCATATGGAATGGTAAAACCAGCTGTAGTCCTACGTGGCTTAACAATAGATGCTGAAATCTACAACCTTGGGAACAGATAGGCAGTGATGCTGTTCATGGTATGACTACAGGGAAGTGTGATGATGTTGATATGAATAATCCTGATTGGGGTGACTTGTGTAGTGTGACCAGAGTGATACTGGAAGAGCATCAGCCATGATCATGGGACTATCCACTCCCAGGGGTGGAGGCAGCAATAGACAGTATGGGAGATGAAACTGTCTCAGGAATAATGTCAGTCAGCTGCATAAGCTAAGCATGTGATGTGCATCATGCATTTGTCTCCTAACATTGCCATTGCAGCCAATTTCCAACATTTTCACTGCAGCATTAATTGCTGCCACGTGGGTCATCAATGCCCCCAAAAGGCATATCTAGTCCAGAAGCTTATATGCTCTTTCACTCAGCATGCATTGTAGGATGTCGTACAGTCCCTGCACTGAGTAATTGTTCTCACAAATGTTATGCAGCACACTCAAAATCACTAACATGTTGTGATATCACCTGTCTGTACCTGGATCACTGACTTGTATGTCTGCTGATTGATGCCAAGAGTGGCATCCAGATCTGGGAATGTCTGCCAATGGTGGGTGTGCACACCATGCATATGTTGTCTAAGGTTGTGACCCCTGCACACCACTTATTGAACAGTGGCGATGAGAGTAGTTCACCCCTCTTCTGTAAACTCATATGTGGATAATATGATTGTGCTCTCCACCATTAGCCTTGCTGACAGTGCCACTGCAGTGTACCCACATGGTGCAGCAAGGCATGTGACATCTTCCTTCTTGTAATTCACAGAGACCACAGGGATCGCCTGCTGGAAGAGCATGGGGGAGCCCTTTTCAAAATTGATGCCTAGCACTAGCTTTCCAGCCACTGAATCCTACAACTATTATCACCTGCTCTAATTCTGTATAGCATTCACTGGATGACCGGACACCGTGGGTTACAGAAGTTCATCTTGTTCCCCGGTGCAGGTAATATGATCGTGGTCTCCACTATTAGTATTACTGACAGTGCTGCAGTGTCATCAGACTATGCCATGTGCATGGTAGCATCATTATCAGCTACCAGTGTCCTTGTCCATCATCTCACAAGAGACAGTGCCTATCCAAGTCAGCCATTTGGGAAGGTTCCCCTCTGGACCAGTCTGACAGACTCTCGTTTCTCTTCCCTATTCCTAGCACTATGTTCTCCATTATTTTTTTCATTCCCTATGCTCTCTTCATAGTCGAGTTCTTTGCATCATCAGCTTTTTATGTTGTTTGTCAGGCCACACTTTGATGTCACTAAGTCCCCTCAGTCATTGCCTGCTTGATAGCATGGTTAATGTCAGGCTAAAGGAAACCGAGTTAAAATGTAATGTATTTTTTCCTCTTTTCTCACCCCTCTACAGTGAATTTCTTTGTTCTCATAGCTTTGGAATTGGCTTTGGAATTTGTGAAATTTGAATTTTTTAATTTCAATGAACAGTGAATTTCTTTGGAAATGTAAAAAATGAAAAGACCAATGGTTCGACCACAGCTTAAGATAAGTTAGAGGGAAGATAGGGAAGCTGGATGAAGAGGAGGAAGCAGAGAAGGTTTTCTTGAGATGTTAGATTAAGGGGATAGGTGTGTGAAAGAGATTGACTGGTGTAATATAGTTTTGGAGGAGGTTGGATGTTGGGGCAGTGGGTAGGGGGAAAGATAGTTCAGGTGTTATTTTGGTTGTTAGGTGAATGTGATGTTTATCTGGTGTAAGACTGATTTAAAGAATTTGGAGAGGAACCTAACAATTGCACTGCGTAATGTGTGTATTGCATAATATGTGAAAAAAAAAAATAAAAAAAAAAATATATATATATATATATATATATATATATATATATATATATATATATATATATATATGTAGTTGTATTATGTATGATTGAAGGTACTTCTTGTCACTTATAAAATACGAGTATCAAAAAGTTCAAACATACATGATCAAATGCCCTAATTATCAAACCTACAGAAGATCAGAAAATTATTTCCTTTCCCAAGCTTCACACTAAAACCCCACATAACACTAACTTCAAATTCATCTGAAAACTGTCAGTGTTATGGGAAGGTGTTTTAAGCTAAGATGTGTGTTTAGGTTTGGGGGAAGAGGCAGGTTTAAGCTTAAGTTTAGAATCCATTACTATTACCTGCCCCTTCCCAACGCCTAACCCTAAACTTTACATTAAAAATCCTTCCCCTAACACTGCCACTACAAAAAACACACTTGGACACACAAACACACACTTCCAACACTAAATCTATCCCCTTACCTAACCCCAACTCTAACCCTAAAACACACAGACTCACACAGTAACATACTAACCCTATCCACTCACCTATTCCTGAACCTAACCTTAACTCTTAAACAGATGAACAAGTAGTCTCCTCCAAACCCTACTTACCTGTCTCGATGAAACATACTGTCAACATTTTGACTGTTCAACTATCTGTACATTTGGCATTATTCACGAGTCCTAGCATTTACTGCTCAAATGTTCATTTAACAAAATGTATATAATATGTATAAAATGTGCTGGCAGTTAAGCAGAGAATTAAGGCTCGCAGTTATTAACAAGCTGCTTCCTGTAGTCAAATGTACAGTGTTTGTTCTTCCACTGCCATCTGCCTACTGTGTCACAAAGCAGGTCTTTTAAACAGACAGTACTCCTTGGTCACCCCTGAAAATGGACCTCGAGCTCAGTCATCTTCCTTTGATAAATAATGAATAAAAAAAGAAGCATAAAGTATATAAAATCATAGTGAGTAACATTATTTTTTTATTGGACTCTTTTATTTTGAGATATACATATGCTATAACTCTTAGAACAAAAATCATATTTGTACAATATGTATATATCTGTATGTTCTAGTTTGCTTTAAATCATGACGACAATTTATACGTAAATAATTCTTTGAAATATTACATTCTTTCAAAAAGTATTTTCCTCAATGTGGATTTGATGTAATGCTAACAGGAGAAACATCATTTCGCAGGATAAGTAAAGAAAATATTATTGAAAAAAAGCCTGGTTTTCATTAAAGGAATAGCTTGGCTGACCTCTTCAGGGAATATTCATCTGGCCAGTATCGTGGCACATCAATCCGATATGGAGAAAAAAGAGCATTTATAATGTTGCTCAACATATGTAATGGCATGTAAACTGACCTATTTCAAAAGATCTAAAGTCATATGTATATCGATGTAGATATATGTATCATTTGGTTTGCCATCTGCAAGGGAAAAAAAAAAGAAAAAGATCACGGATGAGCTGACAGTAACACCACGCTTGTAGAGATCTCTGCTATTACATCGGAAGTAAGTATGCAATTTCCTGGTATACTGAACTCTCACAAAACAAGAAATCACTAGATGTTGTATGCTGTAGCACTGCAAAACTTCAGATAACTACATCTGAATAGAGAGCACCCTGTAGTGAGTCAGGCATGATTGACTATTGTGACTGACTTATCTCAGGGAAAGCTCATAGAGGAATACCAGTAACTATGGTTTTCCTTGACTTAAATAGGGCATGCAACGTCCAGAAAAGCAGCTATTGCAAGGACTGAAAAGTCAGAGGAAGGCCCTAACCTAACAAACGTAAACATAGCATGTCTGAAGGATAATACAGCAGGACTGTAGTGAGAAGACATTGTCTGGAATAAGGCACCTCACTAGCATAATGAATTAGCTCAGTCCTGAGTCTAGGACACTTCATGTATGTCATATTTGCCATGTTACAAATAAAAAGCTTCAGGAATAGTTTGTTTGCACATCACACAAAGAAAAGGTACATTTGTAGGAAGTACAGAAAAGAAAAATGGCTGTGCTCGTTTGAAAAACTAATCAAGTGGAAAGAAACACTATGCCTGATTTTCACTTCAGCAAAATTTCTAGTTCAGTGCTTGGGTCACAGATCTCTAGAGCATAGTATTAGTGAGGTGTAGTACCCACTTCTCACAGAAATAGCTATATTCATTTTTTAAGTGTCAGTTATCTGCAATAAGTAAGTCAATATTTGTTATTGTCACATAATGACTAACCAAAGAGTTGCTCGGGCCAATGTGTTAAACTCCATAAGCTGAAGCATGATGAATTTAGTATTGCTATTAGTCATTATATCCAAGGAATTGCTAGTTTTATTAAACATTATTAATTTGGTGAATCACATAATTCACTGTAGTACATGTGTGCAACAAAAAAATCAGAAATGTCATTGACTGGATAAATTATTTTGGTAGATCAAAATTAAGCTCACTTCTGTTAATTAGTGGTTAGTTAAGGTAAAATGTAGCAGGCTGAGAATGATTGCAACCATGCACACACACACATACACAGACACACACACATGCGCACACACACACACACACACACACACACACACACACACACACACACACACACACACACACACACACACACACACACACACACACACACACACACATATTCCTAGCTCTGTGGCAAAGAGGGATGGAGATATGTCTATGATACAGCCAACACATGTTTAAGGAGATACCTAGGCATATTTAGAGCCACATGAAGAAGGAGTGAGTGATGAATGGATTACTCCTTACCTCTCCTGGGGTGGGGGGAGGGTTGACAAGATGTCAGAGAGCAGGTATCACACTAATGTATCCCCTGTAGAGAATGGTTACCTAGAGTAAACAACTACAATGCATGAAGGGTGAGATAATTTGAGGTGTTAATCACATGTGGAAGCAAGTGATGGAACCATTCTTCATCCATTACATAACCCCCTGCTAAGCACTTACACAGCAGACAAAGAAATGATATGACTTCATTACAAAACTCTCCCCGTGGTTAATCACTGGATGGCCCCTCCACAAGCAGCTCATGCTCTAGAGGTAGCAAGTGGAGTGAGATCATGGCAATCATGTTTGATAGGTGGAAGGAGGTGAAACAAAACAAAACAAACCACATGAGCACAGTGACATGGGCACACTGGCAAACATGCACACATACTCATAAAGTATTACAATTGTTCAGTTATGAAAAACTCTTTTCCACAAACATCTTGCCTTGAATTTATATATCTCCATGAAAATGATCAAAAATTAATCTTTTATCTTTGAGCATAGAGGATGGGCTCATGGCATTTTCTAACAGCCAGACAGTTGATTAATTATCAATTAAAGACATGCTGCAAGGCTGTAAATAAGCCAACTTAATTAAGACTTTTGTTTTGGTTCCAACTTTCCTGCAAACATCAGTTATCTCCAGTTAGATAAAAACTTTTATATTTACAGCAATGCTGTGAGCTAATTACTTCACCAATTGACTACTTAAAGACCAATTTCACAGTGTGTCATTTTAATTTCATTATAATCATACACACCATATTATTTTCATGTTACATAAAACGGAATAAATAAAATTAAATTGTATATCATAAATATATTCTCTGGGTCACAGATAAATATTATTTAGAACTGGAATAAGGAATTTGACTAAACACATCACATCTTGACTCAAAATCAAAAACTAAAAAATTAACAAACCTCCCTTATTTACTCCCCTGTATATTTCTGGAAGGAAGTCACAAAATAACAAAAAGATCTTCCCCAAATGAATTGTACTATCTAGGATACATGCCCTGCCCATCCAGTAATCTTTTACCTTCTGAATTCCTCAGTAAATTTTCAACCCTTCCTACGTTCTCCCCTAGCCACAATGCAGCTACACAAAAAAGACAGCCTAACCGCCTGATTTCATCCCACCTTTTTAATTCTCAAAAAATTAGCACAAATCATCTTTAAGTAAACGTTGCCCCGACTTGTACAGATTCCCATGGACTTACCTCCTGTACATGACAATACCTGCCATTGCTTGTTGTTGTACAGCATACGTTCATCACCACCCATCTTAAACACATTTCCAACCATTGCCTTACCATTAATACTATGCCAAACATTTAGAAATGCTCTTTTGTCAGCCGAATCCCCAAAAAAAACAAGTCCTCTTTGTACAATCACATCCACCCCATTTCTATCCTACCCACCCTTTGCAAAACTCTTGAACATACCATACGTAGCCAACTTACCATTTGCCTACAAAAATAATTCCCGCTCTCCATCAAACAGCATTGATTTGGTGATAGCAGGAGCACGATGACTGCTCTGTGGACCCTGACTGATAATATTTTAATGGACATGGATAAAGGCAGCTCTGTACATTAACTTAACCCAAGCCTTAGTCCTGGTCAGCCGCCTCATTCTACTTCTCCATCTGCAAGATATTACATTCAACCCTGATATCACTGGATGTTCGAAGACTTGCTATCCATCTGTTCATTCAACTTAATATACGACTTGGTCTTCCCAACAGTTCCTTCATTTAGTCTGGAGTTCAACAGGATTCCATTTTTACACTTCTATGTTCAGTCTTATTCAAAAAAACTTCCATTAGACCTGCTCTATTTCCACTACTTCTTTATGCAGATTATATGGTCATCTAAAGGTTTGATCCCTCTCTCCCATCATACAAATGAAACTCATTATCAAAAAGACCTTATTCAACTACAGCACTGGCTAAACTCCAGGAAACTACTACTCAGTGCCAAAAAACACAAAGTCCATGTTATTCAGCACCCATAAAAGAATGTCCAAATCCTCCCTGTTCTTGACATGTCCTTGACCATGATAACAAATCCACTGAAATCAACATCTCCTTTAGATATTTTGGGATCTGGCTAGACCAACCACTCAATTTCCATGAGCACATAGAAAAGTTGAAAGTCAAAATAAACTGTTTACTCTTCTGGGCAAACAAAATATCTTGGATTCCCTCACATCCATCAAGGACTGCTGTAGAGAAAGGCACCCTCATTGCTCAGCGTGAATATGGTCTACCCTAGTTTAAATCTGCTTCTGTCAAAAACACTACCTCATTTCATTCAATCTCTAATAAAATATGTCAATACATATCTAATTTACTATGGAATGAACACCATTGTGTTACCTTTTATAGGGTAAGTGGCTTCCAGTGCAGGCCAGGCAAAATCTTCTCTTTGGTTCCTTGTTCTTCAAAATAATGAAATTCAACACTCCATCCCCAATGTAATCCAAATATTTTGCTATCGCTCAAACTTATAACCTAACATCCAAGCCAGTGCCAGCCCTTCCATACAATCCCATCTCTCAGACTGCACTGTACTAAACATTAATTCTCTGTACTGACCCAAAACTAAGGAAGTCACTTTCTCCTGATTTAACTAATCACACACACACTACTCCCTGTTCAAGCCACAGTTCAAATAATACTTGCTTGTGCTTGCTTGCTTAAAGTTGCAGTGAGTTAGGCCTTCTGCCCTTGCTCTACTGTTTTCCAAATACCTGCTGAGAGACTACAAATGATAAGGACTTATTTTCAACTATTTTCTGCACTTTCTGATTAACTAAAACAATATTTGCTGCATATCTGTTTGTTTAAACTGTGCAACTATATTTTGCTGCATTTTTTAGATTTTCTACTAATTGAATTCCTCTTACAACTGTACTTACTGTTCATCTGCTTGTTTTATTCATTCTACTTGGTTGCTGCACTTGAAAAACAGTAGCATAGACTAAGTGTAAGTTTTTGCTAAATCTAGTACTGATTGCGACCACTGAAGCTTAAATTTCTCAGATGTTAAAGCAAACATGGGAGGGTTGTGGCTGACAAAGTTCGCAGATGACTGCAAACTAGGCGCCATAGTCGATACACCAGCGGACACATACATCCTACAAAAAGGCCTCACAGAAACGTACAACTGGTGCCGGAGTCACGGCCTTAAACTAAATGCCAAAAAATGTATAGTAATCCCCTTTGGGAAAAACAAAGTACCCACAAATTATCACATAGACAGCAACCCACTGAGTACGGAAAAAGTAATCAGAGACCTAGGGACTCAAGTCGACAGCAACCTCTCCTTTGACACCCACGTTGCCAAAGTGGTTAGAAAAACATTCTACCTTGCACACCTCATCATGAAGGGATTCACATCCAGATCCAAGGATGTCATTGTACCCCTATACTCCTCCCTCATCAGACCCATGATTGAGTACAATGCCCCATTTGGTATGTACCTCACCCGGCATTTGCAACAGCTGGAGAGACCACAAAAGTACCTCACCAAGAGGATCAAGGGTCTCCAACATATGTCTTATTCTGCCAGACTAAAGAAACTTCAGCTCTATTCATTAGCATACCGCCTGCTCAGACGTGATCTCTGCCTGACGTACAAGGCCATGTCCAATCAGGATCTGATGGACATGCTCCACCTCAAAAAATCCAAGTCCATCAGGACCACGAGAGCTAAAGACTTAAACCTCGGCACAAGTATGAATAGGACATGCTGGAGGGATAGATTCATAACCCAGAGGCTTCCCATGCTTTGGAACAAGATCCCAGTTCGTATTAGGCAGAGCCCCTCACTGACTCTCTTCAAGAGAAATCTTGATGAGTGGATGGGAGATCGTAAGTTTACGCCAGGGGTCACATTTGTGTCACTGCTAGACAGGGGCACAGTAAACTAATTCTATTATATAAGGAGACCTTCATTGTGTCACTACTAGACAGAGGCACAGTATTCTAAATTTATTCTGTACATTTTTGTACCATTTCATGGGGTGGCAGAAGCCACATCACTATGGCTAGGCTTACAAATGCCCCAGGGCAGATAGCCTAGTACTAAACTATGAAACTATGAAACTATGAAATAACAGTTAATCTTTGGTCCAGAGAGCCCCCCCCCCCCCCCCCCCCATGCCCTTGTGGGAGGAAAGTACAGTTTGGACTGATCTAGCTAGAGTTACTGTTGCAGGGCTCTGTTTAGGGTGTTTTGATTGGGTAATTTGAACTTTGGCAGTTTCATGTTTTTCTGCTTCAAACAGCCTGTGTTTGAACCAATCTGTGCTTGTTTGTGCCTATTTGTGAATTGCGCACCACTGAGCAGAGGGATTGACGGTTACAGATGCCTGCTCTCTAGCCTCAGAAATAAACCTAAACCAGAGCTCTCTGTGCCAAAACCTACTAATACCTGCCCCTGCTGTGTTCCCTCTTCAGCTGTTATAGCCAGACCAAGGTTATTCCTGGGACCATGAACTGTCACTTTTCCTCCTTGTCTCCTACTAGCTTGGTTGACATTGGCCTACTGAGGTAGTGTAGCAACTGCCTCATGTACACTGACAACCTCCTACTTCTAAATTATTCCTGTATCATTTGTGAGAGATGCATCTAGATTATGAATCTGGAATCACAAATCTCTCATGCAATAGTTACCAATATAGAGGGGGTCGTCAGCCCACCTAACACAATTCCTACTCATAATGCACAGCAATCACATAGACCAACATATGTGGAGGTACTCAGAAAAAAATCTACCCAAACATCAGAGACGTCCAAAACACATACACACTAAACCAACCATAACACTGAAAATACATAATACACATAATGACACAAGCACAGGTATCTCACCATCAAAGCCCATAAGGCAACGCACATCCACTCCAAATACCTTAGTCATAAGAGACTCTATAGTGAGACACACAGATGTCCCCCCTCAAGAGGCTGAACAAGGAGAAAGTCACAGTCAGCTGTCTTTCTGGTGCCTGGATTCATCAGATCACACAGTCACTCAAGTCTCTTAAGAACAAGTACCTGTATGATTCTGTCATAATACATGTTCATGTGAACGACTTGAGATGTACCTCCCTGGACTACATAAACAAAGACATGATTGAGCTCTCTGATTATGTGTTGCAGGCACATATGTCCCTAGCCTTGAGCAGAATATTGCCCTCAACTTTCTGGTATCATTTGGTGATCCTGTTTGTCTCAGCCAGGGATGACATGATCAATAGACCTCAGTGTTTCACCAGAGCTGGTCTTCATCTGTCACCCCTAGGATTTTGTCTACTGGAAAAGGTTCTTACCATCCCCATAGTACCTTTGCCCATAGGCAATGTCACAAAGACAAAATTCCTGACATAAAAATTTCATCAAAAAACAACCTCAAAATCATGCTGCTAAATGCTAGGAGTCTTTGCATGAAACTGCTCGCAATGAAAGCAGTCTTCACCTTGGAACACATTGACATCTGTGCAGTCATGGAGACCTGGCTGAAGTCAGAGGAGAGCTCCCCAGCCATATCAGGTTACACGTGCTACCACACATTCAGAACATGAATGGAAGGTGTGAAAACTAAAGAAAGCAGTGTATCAATATTCATTAAAGATAAATACACCTTCAAATTGGTTAAATATTATGATTCCTGGAGTGATTTCAGCTGCAACCTATTGATGGTAGGACACATATTCAAGTCAATGCCAGCTACAGGACCCCCTCCAGGAATCAAAGCACTCACTCTGACTACTTGGATCTACTGGAATCCATCAAGATATATCTGAACACCATGATTCTGTGTGATTTTAATTACCCATCCATTGAATAGGTAAATTACTCATGCTCAAACTCACTTGCACAAAGGTTCCTTGAGTTCATTAACTTCAATACCCTGGACCAGCTCGTGGTCTGGACACTCCAAATAGGGGTAACAACATCTTGGATCTGGTGCTTACCAATATGGAGGACCACTCTAGCACTCTCACTGTGAGGTCTTTCCTTGTCAGCTCTGACCACAAATCAGTCACATTCGAAGTAACTATAACACCCCCCCCCCCCCAGCTGCAACTTCTCCAGGTTGATTATATCCTTCTAAGGGATGGTGTAAAGAGCTTCACTGCACCTCCCTCCTCAGATGGAACTGGCAACTATGCCGAGTCCTACACCAGTGCTTTTTACAAACACCTGTATAACTGCATTGACATAGCCATACCTGATTTGACCAAAATAAGCTCTTCAAGGAAGAGCAAACCTACCTGGTGGGTGACTGATAAAAGGATAAAATTGTTATCCAAAAGTAAGAGGGAGTGTGCCTTAAACTGGAAACACTTCCTCCTCAGCTTAAACAAGCAAATAAGACTTATTGTGAAGTCCTCCAAAGCAAACTATGAACCCAAATTAATGTCCTCAAATAAGGACAACCATAGGGCGTTCTTTAGTTACATCAGTAGCCTAAAAGATAAGACCCAGATTTGTGCCACACTGGTAATTAATGATACCACATATACTGAGCCTGTGAACATAGCAAACCTGTTAGCTGACAGGTTCTGTGAAAACTTCACTCCTCTGTCCCAACCATACATACCCCATGACATTCCTTCCACCTGCCCCCCACCTTGTATCTCTAGAGAGCAGATCATAATTTCCCTTTCTAAGACCAAAAACACAGCAGATGGGACTTGATAACATCCCGGGCTGCATCTTACATGAGCTCCAACAAGAATTAGCAACACCATTGGGTACTTTTTTCAATCATAGTCTAAGCACAAGCTTCATCCCAGCTGAATGGCAAATGGCCACTGTTATCCCCTTGCAAAAGAGTGGCGCTTCCCACTGACCCCAGGAACTATAGATTTATTAGCCTGACTAGTCTAATCTGCAAGGCCATGGAAGGAATCATCATGGATCTTATCAACAAAGATATAGGTAATCTCCAAACACTTGACCCTACTCAGTTTAGATTTGTGAAATGGAGATCATGCCTATTAAACCTGGTGGACTTCTTTGAAACAGTCACCAAAGCCCTGGAAGAGGGGAAAACTGTGCATACAGCCTACCTGGACTTGGCCAAGGCTTTTGACACTATCCCCCACACAGGCATTATTGACAAACTCACCCAGCTATGTATCAGCCCTTATATCATTAGGTAGGTAGCTAACTGGCGGACCGATAGAACCCATATAGTAAAAATACTTGAATCTGCCTCCAACAACAGACCCACAACCAGTAGTGTTCCACAGGGATCAGTCCTGGAAACTCTACTGTTCAGAATCTATTTCTCCAAAATACAAGCAAAATGGGGGCAGTCATAGAATCCCCAAATGATGTCAACATCCTACAAGAGGATCTTACACAAACAAATGATTGGTGCCAAAGTCACAACCTTAAACTCAATGCACACAAAGTATCATCATCACTTTCAGTAAGATAGATGTTCCTGATAGCTACCACATCAATAACAACACCCTAAGCATGCAGTCAGTGGTGAGAGACCTGGCCAAACAGGTTGACAGTAACCTTACCTTTGATCACCATGTCTCCACAGTGGTAAGAAGGGCATTCTGTATTGTTCATCCCATAAGTAAGGGCATTGCCTTCAGAAAAAAATAAATTATAACCTCCCTGTAATTTTCCCTCATTAGGCCACTAATTGAGTACAATGCCTCTGCAGCAATTGGAGAGAGACCACAAAAGTTCCTCACAAGAAGAATTCAAGGATTCAAGGTATTCAGCATCTGTCCTATGTGGATCATCTGAAATCACTGTCACTTTAGACTACTAAAAGGCGATCTCTGCCTTGCATATAAGGCAATCTCTGACTCTGCTTTATTGAAAATGCTACATATCCGTAAGTCCAATGGCTCATGGGTTACTCACTGTAAAGACCTCAGCCTGATATGTGACATTAATAGAACCTGCTGTAAACAAATTTGTCTTCCAAGACTTACCAATTCATGTCAATCAAAGCACCTCTTTGGCCCTCTCCAAGCGTAATCTGGACGATTGGTTGGGTAACCGTAAATTCACACCAGTGGTTCCACCTGTGTCTCTCTTGGATAGGGGCAATAGGTGCTGATCATGGAAATAAGGGAAGAGCATGGCTAGGCTTTTAAGAGCCCTAGGGCCATTAGCCTATTAACCCCTATGATCCTATGATTCTAACAGTTTTAATGCAACTGTCCATCTAAAAGACATGTAACCTAAAACAATATTTACAACTGTGCAGTAGATTTACCTCCTATATACCTAATTAAACTAATTAACTCACTCACATTAAACTGTGATTCAGCTTACTTTACCATTACCGCTTTAACCCACTGTGCTTAATCTAACCCTCTGCTTCATTTTATTAGTCTCTGTTAGCTTTCCCAGAGTAGCTCATTCAGCCCATATTCCACCATTTCTATTCCTCCTACTTCAACTCTAATCTCCCTTTTCTATTTCATTTATGTGCCTGTACGAATATTTGGTTTGTTAGATCACATCTATGAATGAATGCTGTTTGTGAGATTTTTCTATGCTTACTCATAAATGCAAATCACTGTTACTTGTACACTGCATATTATTTTGTTACATTATGATATAACCCAGGCTGAGCTGAGCATTGCTTGATAATTGTTCTACCCAGGTGAACAAACTTAAATAAATAAATAAGCCAGAGAAAAAGAAATGGCAATATAAGTACATGTATGCAAAGAAATAACTGGATCAACATTTCAACATTTATGTGACAACTGACATTGCATAGCAAAAGATGAAATCACTATAGCAAATGCTGACACTTCTAGTCTTGATTGCAGGATATAGGAAATAAGGTATTGCTATTTAAAATAATACTGTTGTTGAAATGTTTTTGATTCTGCAGTCTTGGAATCCCCCTCTTGGTGGTATCGGGGAATCCACAAACACAAAATGTTTATACTGTTGGCAGACTGTTGTTTTATATCTTATCTTGCATAGCTATTAAGTTCCGAAGCCCTTTTTTTGACAGCTCTAAAATACTTTACTATTATTATAACATTCCTGCATGTCTGTATTTTATGAATTCTTGTCAAAGAATGCACTCTTAGGTATATATGTAAGTGGCGGACCCTGAAGAAATTTTTGAAATCGAAGCTTCAGGTGAGCCTTAAAATGTTCCTGTGTATAGAAAAAATTGCTTGGTCCTTTAAATCTGTTAATCCCATTATTCTATATTTCACTGGCTTTTTAATTAAAATGTTTAGCTATATTTCTTAGTATATAGTAGATATTTTGCTGAGCAGTTATTAGTTACACAGAACCTACAAATGGAATTATTAGTATCAGTTAAACTATTGTCAGTGTCTTATATTTTTATATACTAGATTACAAAAGACAGCATAAGTATTTCCACTGTTACCTAAGGGAGAGAGTCTCATTGTTCATAAACACAGAAGTAAGGGTTGCATTATGTGTTCAAGACATGCTTTAATATTCTGTTAACTTCTATATTTATATTACCTTTTTATTCTAACCTCCCTAATCCTGAGCCAGAAATTACTTTGTTGTAGGTATGCGTCCTTATTGTGGAGGCTCATATTTCAGACTTAGCCACTTTAATAATGCTTAACTGTAAGTAATTTTGACAATTATTTTGTTACATAATGTTTGTTTCATACATTTTGCAAATGCACTTGGTTCCCTCCATCTATCCAGCCATCTTTTATTTTAATGTGTGGCCTTGTGAGTTCTCTTTGATAGCAAGCTGAACAGGGTAGACTAGATTCTCTATTCCAAAAGCTGACTTCATCTCACCTTGTCAGATCTCCTGCCATTACGCAGGGAAGCTGAGATATGTAGCCTCTCCAAAATGCTCCTGGTCTGCTATGAGGCCTCATCACTGTGGTCTATGTCTGCTACACTTCTTGTGGGAGGTGCTAAGAGGCATCCCTACAATATGTATAGACCACCTTGACTGAGTCCTCCCTGAACAAAGGGATAGTCATGGATTAGTTAACTTCCTAACTCTGAGATGTGAAGTAAACACAGCTAGCCTGTAAGGGAACTTCATTTCTACAACTTGTATCTGCAGTCTTAGTATTTCTTCACTGCCAAAGATCACGACCATAAGTGAGTACAGAGACAAAGGTAGATGTGAGTAACCTGACAACACCATCCTATGATTCACAATTCAGTTTGCCACCATATCCCCATGCAACATCTAAAATACTGCTATTCCTGTATTAGTCCAATGGTCATTCTTGAAAGCCCCTCTACTTTCACCTATGAACAATATACTTAATCTTTTCTAAAAGAGGTAACTGTTCCCACTATGTACAGAAAATGATCAACTCTTGTGCAGGAGTCAACAATGATCATTGGTTTGTGCTGATGTTTAATCCATCCATTTCAGATTCAGCACTGAGTAACTCCAGTGCATACTGGAACACACAGTCACTTCAAGTTATGAAGACATCACCTGCAGATAACAAACAGGTTTCGGTAACAAATTCAAGAACAGATGTTGTTCAGTCCAGACCTTTGCTATGTCTTTACATTCTGTCCATGAAAATAACAAACTTGCAAACATTGTGCAAGACAAAGCAGACCAGTGTAGAGTTCAACACCCCATTAAATGCACCCAAATTAATACTGAGGATGAAAATACAAAGATCACTCCTCAGAAACAGGGCAGAGAGGTAAGTATCAATGATTTTGGGACGCTATATTGTTGTAGCACTTCTAACAACACATTCTGAGGTATGTGATCATATGCCTTCTCCAAATCAAAAATGCATTTATACACAAGTGTTTAATTATTTTAGTATGTCTATGCTACATTCATACAAAATGATGTTCCTAAATGAGCTTGGGATCAGAGTAACTTGGACAAAAAGGTCAATGACTGACACAAACTCAATCATTGACCTTTTTGCCTAAGCTTCTCTGAATTCAATCATGACATCAGACCTACAGCAATGTAATCTGGAAGACAAGTCAAATGAGGCTCTATGCTTTCAACTGGTCATTTGGTGATGATCTTGGTGATATGGATTGACTGGTCACTGGGCAGACCCTGGGATTCCATACATGCAGTGAGGGTGTCCTAAAAAGCCTAGCAGAAGCCACTGTGTGGGATGAGTTAGATTCCCACAGCCAGCAAAGTTTCCCCAGTGTGATACCTTGGTAGGCTGGGGATATGTAGTCTGAATATATTCTGTTAAATGACTTAATAAATGATATGGCTGAAAGGAATTGTGACCAAAGGTAGTTGGTGTTTGTCATGCTAATAACCGCAGAACCTGCTAGTGGGCTCAAGTACTGAAAGACACTGTCACATAAAAGAAAAAGAAAGAAAGAAAGAATGAAAAAAAAGAAAGCAAGAGAAATCGGACTCCAGTTAAGTACTTGTAGGGGATGTCTGGAAGTGTGTGATGTATACCAGCCAAATAAAAGATGCACCAGCTCTGATAATTACGTAAGTAAAGGCCTAGAAGGTGGAGGTGTTTCTTAAGAGCAAGGAAAATTCAGATGTCTTCAGACAGGCTAAAGGATCTATTCAGTGACCAAGAAAATGGAGTAGGATGGAAAAATGCTGATCTTTACTGGTGGCATTGCTAAGGAGTGGAAGTTACACTTGGAATAACTGCTTAATGCAGTGTTTTTTTCCATCACATGAGGAGACAGTAACAGTAGTAGGTGATGGAGATTGATCCTTTTTGTAGGCAATGTCCCTGTGAGATCTGCACAGAAATATCAAAGCCTCTGGACATTGTTGGGGCATTGTGTCTACATGTTTATGTCACACAGAAGGCCGAAATAGTACCTTTGAACTGGAAATTAGACTAGAGGTCTCCATTTCTAAAAAAAAGAGACACATGGGTGTATTTTTATTATAGATGGATTGGACTCTTTGGTGTATTTGGCAAGGTTCGGGAAAATAGATTTCATCAAATCGTTAAGCCTCTGATTCAGGGGGAGCAATATGAATTATTTTTTTGGCAGTGTACTAATGGATCACCTCGTTGCTCTGGCACAGATATTGGAGAAACATGAGAGTTTTGTTTATCTATGTCTAGCTGTGTTTATTTGAAGAAGGTTTAATAATCTAGGGAGAATTGGAAGGATCAGTTTAATTAAAGAAGAAAATATATTTTTCTGTTTTACCTTCTTTACATGAACCATTCAAAATAAAATTATACCCCTTTGCATTACATTTGGATTAGAAAATATTTTATATCTATCATTTATGCAATAACATAATGTTTTGAAACATAATATCATAAGCTAAGTAAAAGACAGTAATTACTGCTCAATTGGAACAATTTAATTTATTATGTGTTCATTTCATCGAGGTGCAGCACATTTAGATTGAGTTCCTTTTCCAAGTGAAAGTGTGACGCTGAATGTAGGGTACAATAAGTAATGTGGTATGGATGTGAAACCTACACAAAATCACTTAATTTTCTTGGTCTTTGTACAATCTCTGCATCAATGAGTTTCATCTGAAAGAAATGACCTTGTGACAATGAAAAATTAGTCTGAAATAATTTTGGAATATAGCAGTGATTTCAATTACTGATTACAGTTAGATTAACTTATTATGAATAAATTATCTTATCCAGTTTTGCAGCAGGTGGTCCTTACAGCAGCTTGAGATATATACAGGAACTGATACTAAGAGAGATTACTCTTGTAACTGGGTCAGATAAAATAAGATAAATCACTGTCTGAGGTAATTAGTTATTATTTAAGCTTGAATTCCCAGTTGTCACTGTTTTCTAATTATCTTGTTTCTGTTCAGGATTATTCAGGTTTTATTAAAACAATAAATAATAAATGTTCATTGCTCATGTAATTAAAAGAGACACTAAAAGGAAGTGTTTATGACTTAGGTCTAAATTAAAAAAAAAATATATATATATATATATATATATATGGTTCCCATTCAGAAGCCTGAAACATCATAAGCCTGAAAATCAAAATCCTGAAACCAAAAGCCTGAAAATTCAGAATCCTGAAAACTCAAAATCCTGAAAGCCCAAAATCCTGAAAGACCAAAATCCTGAAACTCAAAATCCTGAAAACACAAATAATGCTAATATGTCACTATAAAGACACTAATATCTACCAACTGACCCTGACCCTAACCCTAACCCTAAGGTCCGTCACTATCGCACACTCACCTGACCCGCACCCTAAACCTAACTCACTTAAACCGCCCCTAACCCCAATATTTGTCACTATTGCATACATGCCTAACCTGCGCCCTAACCCTAACTCACTTAAACCGCCCCTAACCCTAAAATAAAACCATCCGCACACTTACCTGACCCCAACGCATGACCTAACACCACAGGGCTAACAATAGCAAAGCCACAATGACATCAGTATGTCTATTTTGTGTTTTCAGGATTTTGAGTTTCAGGATTTTGGTCTTTCAGGATTTTGGGCTTTCAGGATTTTGAGTTTTCAGGATTCTGAATTTTCAGGCTTTTGGTTTCAGGATTTTGATTTTCAGGCTTATGATGTTTCAGGCTTCTGAATGGGAACCATATATATATATATATATATATATATATAGGTGTGTATGTGTGGATCTACTTCAATAGCTCAAATGTGCAGAATACCAAAACTCTAAATAATGAGATTAAAAGATATCAAATTAAAAATACTGAAAGTGTAAAATTTCAAAAGTTGAAAGAACAAAGATCCTACTGCTCACGCCTGACAACATTTGGACATTATGTACAGAGATTATGCACAAAACAAGAGGTACTATATTTAAATATTTAATTTAAATTAAAAATATATTGCTTTCAATGTTTTTGCAAAGGGGCAAGCTCCCCTGCACCTCCCACATCCTATTCTAATTATATATCAACTTCAAGATTACACTACAGTTGAGAAAAGAGTACATTTTTCAATCCTTACTGCACAGTGATGATTCAGAAAAGTTGAAAAAATATAACATTTTACCTTAAATCAACAGTAGTGTTCTTTTGTTTTGTCCGCAATCTCCATTTATTATGTCCAAGTGTTGTCGGGCATGTGCAGTAGGTGCTTTGATTTTTCATCTTTCAAAATATTACATTTCCAGTATTTTAATTTGTGGTCTTTTTGTCTCATTATTTAGACTTTTGGTTTTCTGAATGCTCAATATACTGAAGTAGATCTGTATGTGCATATATAAAGATAGATATCTTGCCATAATAAATATAAATCTGCATTTGTGTGGTATAAAACATTAGGTCACTTGTTTTCTATGAGATTTTGTTGCAAATTTAAAGAGGTTTTTGTAAAAAACATAAATACATAATTAAGTGGATGACAGTGATACCCGTCACAGATCACATATTATTGCATCATAAATTTAAATGGTGGAGCTAAAGAGGGAAAACTAACATAGACTTAATCTCAGATTTGCAGATTTTTGATGGTGATCAGGGATGTCAACATTCTAATTATGAATTAAAAACTTGAAAAGTGGTTGACATAATGGTGCAAATGACAGAGAACGGTTCTTATGTTTTTTTTTTTTTTTTTTTTTTTTTTTTTTTTTTAGCTAGGATACCTTTTCTGCAAAGTTTGCAATTATGTTGCCTATGTCCAATTTTTTTGACAGGATTCTTTTTTCCTACATTGCACAGACATGGCAGTTTTCCTTTCCATTTCTCCCATATAATTAAATTATTCTTTATTATTGCTTTCAACCTTTGAGACCATAATTAAGCTCAAAATTTTTTTATTGAATTATTTCAAAAGTATTAGAATTTCAATTGTAAACATTTGTGCTATTTTGAACAGATAAATAAACTGTATACATTATATACATAAGGCCTGAGTTAGAAATATTATATATAACCGTTTGAGTCAGATATTATATATGTTATGAGTTGAGATGTTTTCTTCAATTTTCTTCTTTTAAATAGAGTCTGGGTTTGTTTCTAGTGTCTTAAAAAGAGTGAAGATCTTTCCCCAAGGACTGTTAGTCCAGGGCTTAGGCGAAATTCTTAGTTCCTTTAGCTTGACTTCCATTGTAGAAGTTTCTTTTAGTAATCCCAAGAATTCTTCGCATGATGGTTCTGAAGTGGATTTCCATTTCCTGGTTACTCATTTTCTAGCAACTGCTATAATAGTCCATAACAAATATATATTTTTTTATTCATTATAGATTCTTCATTAACATTCAACAAAATTAGCAATTTAGATAAAACAAAAGAATCAGTAAATATGGCTTGGAGAAAAATACCAATATCTTCCCAATATTTTTTAAGTTTACTACAATCATAAAAAATATGTATCCAATCTGCTTTTGTGACCAAAATGAGATCATAATTAAATCTGGGACAGTTGATAATATGAAAAGTAAGCAGTATGTGCATTTTATTAATCTAAACCTGATTTTATAACTAAGGATT
This sequence comes from Protopterus annectens, assembly GCF_019279795.1. Taxonomy (NCBI): domain Eukaryota; kingdom Metazoa; phylum Chordata; order Ceratodontiformes; family Protopteridae; genus Protopterus; species Protopterus annectens. The sequence continues at coordinate 273,798,741 of NC_056727.1, forward strand.
TTTTTTTTAAATCTAAGTAGCATCACTTTTTCATTCCTAAAGAGTAATGACATCTAAAATGGTTGGTGGTTGACTGACAGAAGACATCAGTTCCCATAGGGAGTTTGTCTTCTTTGGTTCTCTGGCATACCATGATATGTAATATTGCAGGCATGTTTCTGGTATTTTGCCATTGATTTAATAGGCATTTTATATATCATGCAACTCAGCATAGGGTGTCGTGCTTTTCTTTGCACACCCACCTTCTGTATTATTCTCTGTTGGTTTCAGGTATTTTATTGCAATCTGAGATTTATGTTGGATGTTATTGCTTTATATTTAATTAGGCAGCTGGTAAATATGTGCTGTTTTGTTGCTGATGCTCCAAACATTTGTTTGCTATTGTGACTTTTGAAATATTTATTTATTTATTTATTTTGCTTTACATGGTTACAGAGTTCCTGGATCTCCCTCCATCCCATTTCATAGTATTGTAGACTGATAAGAAATGCTGATCCTGTATTTAGTTAATTTGATTGAAGGCTTTTTTTGTTTGCATTATTGTTAATGATTAACACTGAATGCTCCTTTTTCCATTTTTTGTTTATGTAGGCTGTTTTTTCTTATTTTGGAATATTAACATGAAGCAAATGCTTTTTAAACAACATTAAAGATGGTGGCAATGTAGCAGTAGCTGAGTTATTTTGTCATGAGAAGGTAAACTTGAACTTTTGCAAACTCTCAGTATTCATTAATATACTCCTTTGTAACATTGATTTCCAGTAATTTTATTTTATTTAACTTTGACCAGTATCTAAAAACATTTCTGGGATTCTATCATTTTTTATTTGCCTGTATGTCTCTGCTTTGTCAGCATGTCTTTATTAACACTGATCAGTTAAATCAGTTTCAGTATCATGAGCAAATGTAATTGGATCTTTGACACAGTATTCAACACTGACAAGTAACAATGCATTATACCTTTTTAACATTTACATGTACATCATAAACCTTCATTAGGCCAAGAACGTACTTATATAATAGTACAATTTAAGGCATATACATTTTCTTTAGTGGAAAAATATCTTACAACATTCCAAAACAGAGGGTCTTTCTTCACTGCAGCATGTTATTTTAATAGTGTTAATATCAAGGTCATACCACAGCCACGTTGGTACAGCTTCTATGGGAATAAGTCATTTCAGTGTTTGCCGAAAGCAAGGCTTTGGGTTAAAAAATAATTACATTGATTCAGCTATTTCTGATAGTAAACATGCCAATCAGTCACCTTCAAGAAACAGTTTACTTTAATGAACACTCTTTCAAAGACTGTGAAATTCATAATTTAGCATTGTTATTAAAAATGGTACTATTATTAAACATTACTGTCCTGTATTTCACTAATGATAGTTCTTAGCATAATCATAGTACCTCAAAATACAGTTTTTAGGTTTATTTTGTCATCTTCCTAACTAAGAAATATTCCTCTACAACTATAGTATCATTCAACATATGTAATATTTTGCTGTCAAAGAGATACATGACATATTAATAATAATAGCATAGTTTTAGTTTATTTTGTCATTTTATTAGGTTGGAAATATTCATTTAGAACTATAATATTATTCAACATATGTGATTATTTTTATAGAAGAAGTAGTCTATAAAATCAATGTACTATTCTCACAATTTTGATAGTTTAAGTCATTAAAGGGATATGTATATAATATAGGATTTATGAACATACATTATCTTACAGATAATATCATGCCATGCATTTTGTAATTGCGACAATATTGGTTTCAAGAGGAGAAACACCTCATTGATTAATGAAACTTGGTAAGTACACTTCATCTAACTATCCATGAAGCAGACAGACCTTCAAAAATCTCATACTCCTAACTCGAAGTGGTAGTGAAGTAAACAGGAATGATGTACTTTCAGTTCTACTTAACTGCGGCATACCCTGTGTCTAGCTAGGAATGCTAGTGCAGTGTACAAAATGAGGCAAAATGCACTATGCAAGCCCATTCACTTATGTTAGTAATTGTATTATGATAGAGAACAGACTCACATAATTAGTTAGCCAAGGAAACCTGAATACTCATGTTAATTGTCAGAGAAAATTGTTAAGTTTCTTGATAACTCACTAGCTGTAAATGGAGTAACAATCAACCCTATTAACTTATAATAAACTGCATATAACTGACCACTCATTCAAGGTCCAAAGGTAAATCCTTAAACCTCGCTTAGAAGGCATGTAGCACTCAAGGTCTTGAAGACTTCTGAGCACAGGTCCATCACTGCTTGATTAAAAGATCAAGGTACAGTTACTTCAATCACTCTGTATTTATCTGAAACTCCTCACTTTCTCAACCCTGTATTTATACTTATGTACTTTTTAAAATACTTCAGTTCTTTAAACTCTGCACTATCCTGTATTCTGTATTCTAAATATTTACTTTTTCTACACTTACAAGTTAGCATCACTTGCTTGTTTTAAGACATTTTATTGATCCTTATTTTAATGTATGTTATGAAGAAAATATGTTCATTCCACATGCAATAGAAAACTAAAGTGAAAGCCAGCTTTAATTTCAAAAATTAGGTTTATTTACAGAGAAAAAATATAAATACATACACATATATATACATATATATATATATATATATATATATATATATATATATATATATATATATATATATATATATATATGTGTGTGTGTTATGTTATATCCCATCAACTCAAGTTCGAGTCTTGATGACTTGATAGACTAAAGAATTAAAAAGGATTTGGTTTTGTGTTAGTCCAATGAGATCCTCCAATGTCTGAACTGTCGTTGTTGAGATTGTATCAATCCATCTCATTGGTGGTCTTCCTCTACACCTTGTACCCTCAATCTTTCCAGTCATAATGTCCTTTGCCAGTGATCTTTCCCTTCGAACCGTGTGAACAAAGTATGAAAAATGTAGTTTCATCATTTGTGTTTCGAGTGGCATTTCTGGTTTGTCGGTTCATCTCACTGTCCATGGCACATGCAGGATTCTTCTTCATCACCACATTTCGAATGAGTCAGTCTTCCTTCTGTCTATTTTCCGGACCATTCAACTTTTACAACTGTAGTTGACAACTGAGAATATGAGAGTCTGAACTAGTCTTATCTTTGTTTGCAGTTCGATGTCCTTATTTTGAAGATATATATATATATATATATATATATATATATATATATATATATGGGTCCCTATCTATTCACCGACAATTCATTTCACTGAAACTCATTTCGTCGACAGTTCATTTCGTCGACAGAAAGATGTGCCCTTAAAAATTGTTAGGTGGGGCTTCCCCACCCCCATTGTGGGGCTGTGCCCCCCCCTTAACTATATATATCAACTCCAGGGTTGCACAACATTGGGGAAGGGGGCACAACTTTCTGTCGACGAAATGAACTGTCGACGAAATGAGTGTCAGTGAAATGAATTGTCGGTGAATAGATAGGGACCCATATATATATATATATACACACACACACATATATATACATACATATATATATATATATATATATATATATATATTTATATATATATATATATATATATATATGAATATATATATATATATATAGAGAGAGAGAGATATGCATACTTTGCAAGTTGGGAAAAAAAATAAGGCCAGGTTAAAAGTATCTTGTGAACAATTAACCCACAACACAAACAATCCAATTATTGACTTCAAAAAAATTTTATTGTTCGGATTTCTGATTTCTAACCTACACTTGTAATGCTTTTCAAAATGCAATTCAGTACTTCCACAAAGCTCATTTAATCAAACACTGCATAGGAGAACAACCTGTCATACCCAGGACAACAATTCTTGCAAAACAACACGATTCCCTTTCAGTCTGTAGAGACTCATTCTAACCATCTTTCACAGAAAGCTACCATACACTAACACCAATAACCATTTTTCTCTGAATTCAGTTAACACCACTTTGGTTTGTAAGGAGTCCTGCTTGACTGCATGTGGAAACAGCCTATACATTTCCCCACAGATCTACCGTCCCTGAAAGGAAATGTCCGTTTTAATATAAAATCCCACAGTTTAGCCACCATGTTACTCTCTCTCTCTCCCTAGATAGATAAATAGATAGATAAATAAATATTTATTTAAAGTTTGCGGACCTGGGCATTTTACTAAAGGGTCTCTTGAGTGAAAGTTTCCTGTAGGTGCTTGTGCATATGTGGACATGCTTTTTATGGGGTCACTTGGGTGAAACTTTCATTTTGGTGCTTGTGCATTCCTGGACATATTATTGAAGGGGTCACTTGGGTGAAACTTTCATTTTGGTGCTAGTGTATACCTGGACATATTATTGAAGGGGTTACTTGGGTGAAACTTTCATTTTGGTGCTTGTGCATACCTGGACATATTATTGAAGGGGTTACTTGGGTGAAACTTTCATTTTGGTGCTAGTGTATACCTGGACATATTATTGAAGGGGTTACTTGGGTGAAACTTTCATTTTGGTGCTTGTGCATACCTGGACATATTATTGAAGGGGTCACTTGGGTGAAACTTTCATTTTGGTGCTAGTGTATACCTGGATATACTTTTTAAGAGGTGGCTTGGGGAAATGTTCCTTTTTGGTGCTTGTGCATGGCTGAATGCAATCCTGAAGGGGTCACAGGGAAATTATTCATTTGTGTGTCAAGGAAGTGCATACATGGTCTGATTGCTGAAGAGATCGCTGGGCAGAATCATTTGTTTTGTGTCATTTTAGTGCTTGTGCATACTTACGACAAACTATTGAAGGGGCTGCTGGGGGAAATAATGCATCTGTGTTAAAAAAGTGCTTCTGCATACTTTGACAAACTACTGAATGGATTTCTGGGGCCAAGTTTTTGGATTGCAGCTCCATTGAAGCATCACTTTTAACAATGAATGTGTGTACTGCGGGGATATCTGGCAATGAATTGTAAAACCACCTCATTAGCATACTGAGCTTTACAACATTTCTCATTTATATCTCATTATGTCCAGTCGGGCTTTCCCGGTAAACAAATGTAAAATAAAATAAAATAAAATAAATAAATTAGAGTAAATGGCATCTATGAGTCTCGCCTTTCACATACTCATTCATAAGTATTAGGAATACCCCTATCGCATTTCTGTCAGAAACTATGAATACCAGCAACAGCATATGTCTGACATGGATACCAATTTGTATGGTTTCTGTGGAATTCAAAAACAAAAATTAGCTAAAAGTTACAGTTATATCAGCACTTGCTTACTGTCCAGACTCATAAAAACAAATGTACATGACAAAATAAAAGTGTCATTATTAGGAAATGTTACACTATACTACCTGCATGCTGATTTTTATAATTAGTTTTTATTAATTATTTTTAATCCTGTATGTGATACAGAGGAGGTGAAGTTGAAATTAAACAAATAATATTAAACAGCTTATTCCTGTATAATTGCAAAGGTACTATTTCTTAATAGGTATACAAAGTACCATACACACTGCAGGTAAACTGTCAGTTAAATGTAGATATTTGCACATTAAACATTTTACCATAAATATGTGTCAGAAGTAATTAATGCTCATTACAATTAACTCTGCAGGACAACTCTCATTATGTCTTAAGTGACATTCATATTAGAAGCCACCTAGCCAAAGTAATTAACAAAACTATATGAAACACTATATTACTTTATAAAGGAATGCATTGATGAAACATTGTATTAGATATTAATGACAAAATTCAATATATTAGTTTTGCATTTCCGATTCATATTATCAGGATGGAAAAGAAAAGTGATTCTTTTTTCCAATTTCATTTTCTGTTTATAGAAAATACACTTCTTCTATCATTGCATTTGCAACTGATGATGTTGTAGAAAACTGCATGAATTTGCAGAGCCTTAATGAAAATAAACACTCTCTGACCAATCACATTAATTAATATGCTTTAGGAGATATCAGCACATTAATTGTCTTCATCCAGTTCCCTTCACCTCAAAGCCTTCTTACTGATGCTTTTAAAATTGAAGCTTGATTTATTAGAGCGAAGGCAACAAAGAGTTACTGCCACAACCAGCCGACTTGTAAACATCTCTGAAAGGTATGCTGTTTTAACAGTCTTACAGCATTGTTGGCCATTGTGTTTGGTTGTCGGACTTATGTATTTGTGCGACTGACAGTATGGGTGTGAGGAGTGAGGGATACTGAAGTAGTGGCAGGACACTAAATATGACAAATGTAGCATTTGACCTAATTATCCTGCTCTTCTATCTTTGTTAGTTTGAAAGAAATTCTAAGCATGGAGTGTATACATCTTTTAAAATATATTTCATTTAAATAAGGAACTAGTTAATTCTTCATTTTCATGATGTAGTGTGCTTAAAGGCCCCTATTATCATAATTTGACCAAGCAAACAAAATTGCAGCTAGCAGAAAATAATTACACTAACACACCTTAACATTTGGACAACTGAGCTGTTGGTTCTAGTATGAACAATGTTATAGAAGGCAATAGCCATTCTGTCTTCTCTTCAAATAAACTTTAGCCAGAAATGTGTATGTGATGAAAGACAGAAACTAAATTTCCTCACCTATATAAAATAGTTGGATTTACTCCTTTTGTTTGTTGTCTGGTGTGATACATGAGACCTTTTATCTCCCAGTGGATGGTAGAATCATATAAAGTAGTATGTTAATTGCAATGCGATGTAAAGATTGTATCATTTTCAAAAAAGAAAAGGGCAAATATTGTACAGATTTTACAGATGTGCACAATTTCAGTCTTTCTTGGAATTGATGTGAACTAGGTGAGATCCTTACTAAAGAAGGTTGCCACCCACATAGGCCAAAGTATGTTGTGATGCATTGTAAAGTTATTTTTAAAATCAACGTGTCTGGGTTATAATGTTTAACTGGAGCCTTCCACCATTACACGCTTCCACTCACCAAAACTATGAGGTCATGCAATGCAGAACAGATCCAGAACAGAAAGACAGGACTCTGACACTGCCAGTAGCCCTCTAACCAGAGAAATGTACATGGATTCCACAGCCATCAAAAACTTGATACGAGCCTCAACATCCAGAAACAACATGTTTTCCAGACATTGTAAATCACCATTATCTGGTAAAGTATGGTACAGTGCTATTATATGAATTCAGCCCAACAGTCATGTTTTATTTTCCTGTTTTGCTGCATTTTGCCTAACCACACATGAAAAAGCAGGAAAACATTTAAGCTCTATGAGCAGGTCATCTGCATTGGGGCAGGTCTAAACCATGACCAGTCCTTCTCCAGGAAGGGTGGTGTAAACCTCAAAAACCTTCACCCTACTGTATTGCTTATGTTCTTAGTATAGCTATAAAAGAACAAGCTGTTCATCTAGTACTGTGAGAAAAAATTTGCAGCGGTAACCCCCACAAACTCTGCTCTCCTGACATGTATGCAGGTAACCTGTGAACCAGAAGCAAAGGCCATTCACAAAGTATGCATCTAGTACATAGGTCATAAATGGAAATACATAGTGACCATTGTATAAACATCAGATACAGTGTCTGCAAAGCCACAAAGTCACAGAAAATAAAAGTGCACCCCCTTTTTATAATCAGAATTCTAAAATTATTTTTCTTGCTTAATAATACCGACATGAACAGTGAGACAGTGCTATGTTATCAGGGGGACAAGCAGTACCCTTAATAAATAGCATTGTACACAGCTTTAGACTTTTTCATATATGCCATGAAAAAGCCTTGACATTTACCTACAGATCTTGATGTTTTTACTGGAAGGAATATATCATAGGTTCATAGGTTCATAGATGTGTATTAGGCTAATGGCCCTGGAGTTTTTACAAGCCTAGCCCACAGTATTACCCTGGCATCGTGCCACCCGACCTTAGTTCCCAGTGCCTCTGTCAAGTAGAGCCACTGGAGTGATCCCTGGGGTGAATTTTCTATTTTTTATCCACTCATCAAGATTTCTCTTGAAGAGGGCCAGTGAGGTGCTCCACTTGACATGTATGGGAAGCCTATCCCATAGCATGGGCAGTCTCTGGGTTATGAGCCTGTCCCTCCAGATTTTTCTGTTGATTGTGGTAATGAGGTTGAGGTCTCTGGAGCATGTAGTGTAGAGGGATTGGGATTTCTTTAGATGTAGTATTTCTAACAGAGCTGGGTCAGACATGGCTTTGTAAGTCAAGCAAAGAGCACCTCTAAGTTGGTGATATGAGACAGAGAATAGTTGGAGTTTTTTGAGTCTGTCCATATAAGACAAGTGTTTAAGGCCTAGGATCCTGTTAGTGAGGTATTTTTGTGGCCTCTCCAGTTGTTGTAGGTGTCTAGTGAGATACATGCCAAATGGGGCATTGTACTCGATGATTGGCCTAATGAGGAAGAGTAAAGGGAGACAATGACCTCTTTCTTCCTGGATGCAAAAATGAGATGTGCCACATAGAAGGACTTTCTGACCACAGTGGCAATGTGGTGGTCAAAAGAGAGGTTGCTGTCAACCTGTGTTCCCAGATCTCTTATGACGCCTTCTGTGTTCAGTGGACTACCATCGTTGTGGTAATTCATGGGAATTGGGTTTTACCCAAAGGGAATGATGACACATTTTTTGGCATTGAGCTTAAGGCCATGGTTTTGACACCAGTCATTGGTCTCAGTGAGGCCTTTCTGTAGGATGCCAACATCACTTGGGGAGTTAATTATGGCTCCCAACTTGCAATCATCTGCGAACTTTGTCAGCCAGAGTCCCTTTGTGTTGGCCTGGACTTCAGAGAAATAGATACCAAACAGAAGAGGACCCGGGACCGAGCCCTGTGGGACTCCACTCATGACTGGTCGACAGTCTGACTTGGAGTCAGCTACTTTTACACTAAGGGTTTTATTTGTGAGCCAGTTTGGAACCCATCTAGTGATATAGGGGTTGATGCCTAGCTTAGTGAGTTTTTCTATGATAGTGGGGAATGGTATCAAAGGCCTTGGCCAGATCAAGGTAGGTTGTATGAACCACCCTGCCTTCATCCACAGCTCTGGTGACTGACTCAAAGAAGTCAATCAGGTTGAGCAGGCATGATCTACCCTTCACAAAACCAAACTGTGTTGGATCCAGAGTTTGAAGGTTCCCTATATCTTTGTTTTTTAGGTCAACGATGATGCATTCCATAGCTTTGCATATCAGACTTGTCAGGCTAATGGGGCGATTGTTCCCAGGGTCTATATTCACTTCTCCTTTGTGGAGAGGGATGACTGTAGCAGTGCACCATTCAGTAGTGACAAAGCCTGAGGTGAGGCTGTGATTGAACAGGGCACACAGGTGAGGTGCCAGTTCACTATAGTTCATAAGCTGATGTATTTAATTATTGTAATAGGTTGTTCTTTCTCATGTAAATATTGGATATGGTTAGGGGGAACTTTAAAACTGTTTCAGTTTTGATGAGCTTCTCTTTTAAATGTTCTGTGGTTTAATCATTTCCTCTATGCACTGAATATACTAGGGGGTGAAACCAGTCTGCAATCCTAGTTGCTGGCCGGTGGTTACTTTTGTATTCAAACTTATTGGATGATTTTGACTTGGATTTGTTGGATTTGGTGATGTTAATGTGAATTTATGCACAATAAACTTTTTTTTTCCCATTTGGAACATAAGGAAGTGCTGTAATCATTTGATGTTATACTGATCAGTTGTTCCTTGCACTTCAATCTGGTATATGCACTGTTCATATGACTTGATGTGATTTAAAGAGAGTGCTGACCAGGTTCCCTTTTCCGGATTTACTTATTTTATTTTAAGGTTGTTTTTCAACTATTTTCTAGTTATTATGGCCGATGGTAACCACCTGCAATCTTTTATGAATAATTTGGCTGATGATAGGTACGATGTATCAATGTTTGCTATGGGACAAATAAATACAACCAGGGACAAAGACAAAATGTTGATAGATATGGAGAAAGAATTTAAACATTTAACAGAATGTTCCAAAAATGTTAAAATGAATGTATGGCATATAAAAGTACTTAGGGCTTATGTACAAGCAGATATAGCTCCAAGGGGACTGCGACTATACGTGGAGCCGGGAGTTGGTGCACAAGATATGAGTTTTATCAATAAGTGGTGAAGTATACAATGCATTGCTTCCAAAAAGTTTTTAGAATGTTTAATTGAGCATTATGACAGCCAACTGGCAGGTTTACAGGAGGAATTAAAGCATTCTTATGAGGCCATTAAACAGTTCACTCAGATTGATGAGTTTGAAAATAGGAATAATATTTTTCTGAGTGAGATGAAGGATTTTGAGAATGACTTGCATGCCTGTAAGATCATGAAGTATAACAGAGGCATGCATGATTATCAAAACAATGTGGCCTATACTTGGAAGCACAAGAAATGGGCTGTGAGATTTAATGAAATCAATAAGCAAGGTAGAATCAAACGGAAGAGGGTTCGCTCCATTTTAAAGTAGACGACTGATAGAGAATCAGCTTCTAGTGCCTCAGAATTTTCATCTAATTACACTGATACGGATAACAAAGTATTAGACAGCTCTTCACCATGAAACAGATGTTCAAAAGGCCCTTTAGAAGAGTGGGCAGGAAACATAGGAGAAGGAAGTATGGAGACCCTATTCAGACAGATGATGGACAAATAATTGTTGCCGGAAGTGACAATGACACTGGGGATTTGAATGAAAACAATTTAATAGTCATTTTAATAACTGCAACATTTTCTAATAATGAGATGGAAGTATTGAATAAAAGTTGGGGGTTTGTACCCTCATTTGTGTTTCTCATGATGTGGTTACTTCCGATATCAAGAAATTTTGTCGCAATTTAAATTTAAAGTTTTATTATAGATTGAGACAGGGAATTGATGGAGATGGTGATATGCCTTTTATGTTCAGAAAATCCACATTTCTACCCCCTTGTCATCCTGCAGTGAGAATGTTTGAGCAGCGGGTACTTCGAGAACTACATTTAAGTCAACGGTTTATTTTTGGAAATTTTAATAATAATCTCAGTGTCCAACAACATGCTGCTTTAAATAATTTGGAAAGTAATGATAATTTGGTGTTTGCTAAGGCAGACAAGGGGGGTGTAATAGTTGTGGGAGATTCAAATTATTATGATAATGAATCTAGATGGTAACTTAATGATAAAATTTCTTATAATAGATTGCAACTCAACCCTGTCTCTTCTTTTAAATTGCTTATTGACCAATTTTTGATGAAGGCTAAAAATGATGGATTGATTATGGAATATATTGTACAGCAATTAATGGTGGATGACCCCCAACAATCTTACTTTTACTTATTACCTAAGATACACAAATCTAGGACTTACCCCCCCAGGAGACCATTGTTTCAGGGAGGGGCTCTGTTACCGAGCCCCTTTTTGTTTATTTAGAGGAACATTTGAAACCTTTGTTATCACTGGTTACAGCTCGCATTAAAGACACAAATGAATTTTTGCCATTGATGGATAATGTACAAGCTCCACCTAATGCATATTTACATACATTAGATGTGCAATCCCTTTATACCAGTATTCCCCTTGATAGTGGTTTAATGGTGGTGGAGTACTAGTTAGAGAAATCTCAGAGGTATTCTGATAAAGAAATTAAATTTCTGTTGAGGCGTTTGAGGCTAGTATTAAGCATAATGCCTTTTCTTACAAAGATGAATGGTATCTACAGATTAAAGGTACCGCTATGGGTGCAACATTTGCACTAATTTATGCAGACCTTTTCATGGGTTTCTTTAGAGTATAGGCCTATTTATGAGGATAGTAATCTATACCTCAAATAGTTAAATATGTGGCGATGTTATCTTGATGACTGTTGGTGCATTTGGTGGGGGCCTGTTAATGTTTGGCATGGTTTTGAAAAGTATTTGAACATAAATTGTTTTGGTATAATTTTTTTGGGAAAATACAAATGTTTAATATTGATTTTTTGGATGTGAATATTTCTAAGCTGATTGACGGAACTATGGCTACGAGTCTATACAGGGAAACCATTTACTAAGAATTCTATTCTTTCAGCATCCAATTGCCATCCCAGTCACATAATTAAAAATATACCACAGGCTCAATTTTTAAGACTTACATATTTATGTAGCTCTAAGGAATTATTTGAATGGAACCCCATAAAACGGAAGATAGATTTTTGAAAAGGGGATATGATGTGAGCTTGATTAAAGAAGCTCATAGTGCGGCCTCTAGATGCAATATACATGATTTATTGAGATGTGAAAAAATTGGGGCTGTTGTATCTACTTCTAATAGTGCACTGAGATTTATTACAACTTATGGTACTAATACTTTTAAAATCAAAGATGTTTTGAATAAACATTGAGATATTCTAAAATCTGACCCATTTTATGAACAATGTTTGGGGGAACACTGTATTTTTGGTTAATGGCGAGGAAAAAATATTGGAGAATTGTTGTCAGGTTTTAAAAGAAATATGCTTAAAATAGTTGGATTTGGGAAGAATGAACTTAAAGGGTGTACTTTTTGTGGAAATTGTACTTACTGTAAGGTGATGTCTAGAACTAAGTCCTTCACCATTATCAATACCAATAAAGTATTTGATATTTGTTTTTTAATCACCTGTAATACTGAATGGATAATTTACATGGCCGTGTGCCAATGTGGTGCTTGTTACATTGGTCAGACATCACATCCCTTTAAACATAGGATTGCATTCCATATAAGTGATCTGAACTTTGAGCAAACTAGGAGTGCTCTTTTTAAACATACGATGGAACATATAGGGGCACATTTTATTTTTGTGGGTATTGATAGTGTGAAGGGTGATGGTTTATTTGTGACACAAGAACATAAAGTTTTGGATAATAAAGAAAGAATGCAGATTATTAATTTAGGAGCACTATATAAACCAGGCTTTAATGAAAAGTTATTAAAGAAGGTTTAGTATTTTCATTTATTTGTTTAGGTTAGTGATTTCTATAGCAGATAGTCTGCATATTATCAGCTTATGATATATTTAATTATTGTAATAGGCTCTTCTTTCTCATGTAGATATTGGCTATAGTTAGGGGGCACTTTAAAACTGTTTCAGTTTTAAAGAGCTTCTCTTTTAAATGTTTCTTGGTTTGATCATTTCCTGTATGCACTGAAGACACCAGGGGGAGAAGCCAGTCTGCAATCCTAGCATTCGGCCAGTGGTTACTGTTGTAGTCAGCCTTATTGGATAATTTTGACTTGGATTTGTTGGATTTTGTGATGTTAATGTGAATTTATGCACAATAAACTGCTTTTTTCTGTTTGGAACATAAGGAATTGCTGGAATCATTTGATGTTTTATATATATATATATATATATATATATATATATATATATATATATATATATATATATATACATATATATATATATATATATATATATATATATATATATATATATATATATATATATATAGGGGTCCACTTTGTAATTTCGAAATAATGAAATCCCAAAATTCAGTATTTCGAAATCACAAAGCCAAATGCTCAAAGTTCCGAAACCGGCAGAAGCGCAAAATTGAAATCCCGAAGCAGGGAGATTTTGAATTTCCATTTCCGCTGGTGTGGTGTGTAGATGTTTTGGTTTAATTTAGGTAAGTTTGAGTGTGTAAGTATGTTGGTTAGGGGCTTTAGTGTGTGTGAGTGTGTGTTGTGACTGTGATGTGTGTATGTGTGTGAGGAACTGTAAGATGTGCGTGTGTGTTTCGTTTGTGTTTCTGTTTGTGTGGTCTCAGAGTTATATGTAGTTTAGATACATTTGTTTGATTGTGGAGGAGAGGTTTGTACTTGTTTATGTGTGTACTGTATGAATGACGTAGTGTCGGGATTTTGAATTTCACAGTTGTGTGTTTTCGCATTTGTGAGTTGTGCTTGGGTTTTCGGCTTTGTGATTTTGAAATACTGAATTTCAGGATTTCAGTATTTCGAAAATAAAAAGTGGGCCCATATATATAGATATATATATATATATATATATATATATATATATATATATATATATATATATATATAGATATATATATACACACACACACACACACACACACACACACACAAATATATGTATGTATATGTATATATATATATATATATATATATATATATATATATATATATATATAGGTTCATAGGTTCATAGGTTCATACTAGGCTATCTGCCCAAGGGCATTTATAAGCCTAGCCCATAGTTATTTGGCTTTCGCCACCCCTTTAGTTTGAATAAAACTATGCCTATTATTTTGCTGTGCCTCTGTCAAGCAGTGACACTGAAGTAATCCCTGGGGTATATCTGTGATCCCCCATCCATTGGTCAAGATTCCTCTTGAACAAGGCCAGCGAGGTGCTCTGCCTCACATGTACCGGGATTTTGTTCCACAGCATAGGGAGTCTCTGGGTGATGAATCTGTCCCTCCAGCACGTTCTATTAATAACCGTGTCAAGGTTTAAGTCTCCCGCCCTTGTGGTTCTGAGGGATCTAGATTTTTTGAGGTGAAACATATTCATCAAATCAGGGTTTGACATGGCCTTATATGTCAGGCACAGGTCACCTCTGAGCAAGCGGTATGAGACTGAATAGAGCTGGAGTTCTTTCAGTCGGGCAGCATAAGACATATTTTTGAGACCCTTTATCCTTTTGGTGAGGAACTTTTGGGGCCTTTCCAGCTGCTGCAGGTGTCGGGTCAGATACATTCCGAATGGGGCATTGTACTCAATCATAGGTCTAATGAGTGATGAGTACAGGGGGACGATGACCTCCCTTGATCTAGATGTGAATCCCTTCTTGATCAGGTGGGCAATGTAGAAGGTTTTCCTAACCACTTTAGCAACATGAGTGTCAAACGAAAGGCTACTGTCAACCTGGGTCCCCAGATCCCTGATGACTTCTTCTGTGCTCAGTGGATTGCCACCTATATGGTAGCTAGGGGTAACCTTGTTTTTCCCGAAGTGTATGACTATGCATTTCTTGGCATTTAACTTTAGGCCAATGGCTCTGGCACCAGTTATCCGTTTCTGTGAGGCCCTTCTGAAGGATATATGTGTCAGATGTGTTTTCGACTATGGCGCCCAGTTTGCAGTCATCTGCAAACTCTGTCAGCCATAACCCTCCTGTGTTTGCTTGTACTTCAGAAAAGTAGATGCCGAACAAGAGTGGACCCAGGACTGAGCCCTGTGGGACACCACTTGTGACAGGCTTTGAGTCTGACATGGCTCCAGCAACTGTGACCCTGTGGGTTCTGTCACTTAGCCAGTTTGCAACCCATCTTGTGATGTATGGGTTTACATTCAAGCTGATGAGTTTTTCGATGATACCTGAGTGGGGTATTGTGTCGAAGGCCTTTGCCAGGTCAAGGTAGGCTGTATGCACTGCCATTCCCTCATCAATGGCCTTCGTGTCTGTCTCAAAAAGTCAACCAAGTTTAAAAGGCATGATCTGCCTTTGACAAAGCCAAACTGGGTTGGATCCAAAGTCTGCAAGTTCCTATGTCTTTATTTATGAGTTCCATTATGATCCTCTCCATGGCTTTGCAGATAAGGCTTGTCAAGCTAATGGGACGGTAATTTCCAGGGTCGGTGGAGGCACCGCCCTTGTGAAGTGGGACCACAGTCGCCGTGCGCCACTCCTTGGGTACGTATCCTGAGGTGAGGCTAAGATTAAACAGCTGTCCTAACTGCGGGTTTAATTCCTCATTGAGTTCGTGGAGCACACAGCCGGGGACACCATCCGATCCCATGGATGCTGTGTTTTTTGCTTTGGAGAGAACAGTTCTCACCTGGGCGTTGGAGATGTTTGGGGAGCTACAATCCTCTGGTATAGATATCTCTCCTTTTGGGGAGAAGTTTGCACTGAACCTGTCAGCCAGTATGTTGGCAATGTGTGTAGGTTCAGTAATCTTCACATCATTTTGAACTAATTCTGAGCATATCTGGGAGTTTCCTCCTAGGTTTCTAACATAGCTAAAGAAGGCCTTATGATTGTCTTTTGAGTCCTTGGCGATTTTTCTCTCAAAATTTGCCTTGGATGATTTTATGAGAGCTCTTAGTTTTTTACTTATAATGATCAAAGGTGTCTTACCTTTCAAAGATTTTGCTCTATCTTGTAGTAGCTTCCTCCTTTTGTTGTAGAGCTTGTTTATGGCTGGGGTCCACCAGACTGGACGCTTGCCTTTGGTACAAAGAGTCTTAGTTTTGTTTGGGATTGCCTGATCCATGCAGTCCTGTAGGTGCTGGTAGAAGGCATTTGTAAGTGATTCAGCGGTTTGAGTAATGTTTACCACTGGCTCAGGGGCCTTAAAGGAGACCACACTAGTTTTTAGAAGTGTGAAGTTGGCTTTTGAGAAGTTTTTCACTGTGGTCTTTTTTATTTCAGGTGGGGCGGGATGAGGACCTCCAGCGAGATTAGTTTATGATCTGATCTCACCAGTGAGGGGTATACTTCCGGTGTTGAACATTGTGATCCCATGTTCGTGATGATGAGATCAAGTATGTTTTCTCCTCTTGTGGGGATGGTGACTAGTTGTTCCATGGCATTTGAGTTTATGAACTCCAGGAACCTTTGGGCTAGAGTGTTTGGGCTTGAGTAGTGTTCCCAGTCTATATTAGGGTAGTTGAAGTCACCTAGTATGATGGTGTTTGGAGATACATTTATCCCCTCCATTGTTTTCAGGAAGGCCATGTGAGGTTCCTGAGTTTGAGAGGGTGGCCTGTAACATGCTTCAAATTGCAGGGCAGTCTTGCCTATGGTTAATTGCACCTGGATGGTCTCCGATGCATCATGTGTTGCCACCAACCTTGAGGTGTGGGTGTCCTTTATGAATATGGACACCCCCCCTCCTTTCTTGGTGTTGTCCGTATTTTGGGGCCAGAACGCATGATATGAGGTGAAACCTGCTAGTGCTGGGGTGCTCTCAGGAGCCTTGAACCAGGTTTCTGTCACAGCACAGACATCGATGTTCTCCATACTGAGAAGGGCCTCGAGTGCGTGCATCTTGAGATTGAGACTTCTGGCATTGAGCAGCATTACCTTTAGTTTTTTTACTTTTTTGTGTTCTAGGGTGGTAGGTTTAGAATTTGAGCCTTGCCTAAAAAAGGCACTATGGGGGTGGCAAGTGCCTTTGCCGATATCCGGAAGCCTAGGAGTGACAGGTGCAAGCCGTCCCTTGCGAAGCAGCGTGGCTTGTCCAGCATGTCATCCCAGGCAGACAGACATTGGATCCCCTTTGAATGACACCAGAATTTAAGCCAATTATTAAAGCTGATCATCTTATCACTGTATTGTGGCATCATTCTAGGTGAAGGTAGGATACTGCTCAAGGTCAGGGTCATACCTGCCTGGGCTACATAATCAGAGAGCTCCTCAATGTCTCTTTTCATGTAGTCCAAGGAGGTACGTCTCAGGTTGTTGACACCAGCGTGGACAATGACTGAGTCGTACTTGTACCTGCTGTTGAGAGACCTGAGTGCTTGTGTTATGTGGCGGATTCTAGCGCCCGACAGGCAGCTTACTGTGACCTTCTCCTTACTCAGTCTGGTGAGCGGGACGTCAGTGTGTCTGACTATGGAGTCACCTATGACAAGTATGTTTGGTGTTGTATTTGGCCTTAAGGGCAGTGACTGCTTTGCACACTGATTTTGTTGTTTATGTGTTGTTTGTGTGGTGTATTGAGTTTGCAGTTGCTTGGGTGTCTGCTTTGGAGGCCTCTGCTGTTTAGGTACATTTTTACTCAGAGCCTCCGAGTATGTCTTAGTGCGTTTATGTGTTTGATTCAGTGGTGTGGTTGAGTTATGTGAGACTGGTATTGTGGTGTGTGTAGTTGCCTTCTCCTCTTGCCTGGTCTTGCCAGTCCTGAGTTGAGAGAGCTCAGCCTCCAGTCTGGCTAAATAGCTGCATCTCTCACAAGTGTTAGTGTTACGTGGGAGGAGGAGAGGGTTGTCCGTGTACATGAGGCAATTGTAACATTGTCTCAGAATTCCCAGATTCACCAGCTGGGCAGGAGAGGACGCCAGCATCTGACCCTTCAACATGCTAGAAAGAATTATGAGTTGGTATGAGACAGAAAAGTAGTGGGCTTAGCAGGGAAGTGGGCACTTCTGGGGGGTTTTGCTAGTGAGAGATTTGTATAATATAGGAGTGCTTGACCTGCAAAGAGAATGCTTATAAGACAAGGGATATGCTTATAAGACAAGTAATGAGCTTTTTGAGAAGAAAAAGCTATTTGGAACAAGTGCTGCACTTTTTAGTGTAGGTGTAAACTGTTTAGGTTCCTAACAGAGCAGTTCTAAGGGAAAAATTGAAGAACAGACTTTCTGGAGCCAGAAAGAGTTTAACCTTGTTTAACCGGCTATATATATATCTATATAGGTACACTACGAAATTTTGAAATCCCAAAATCTCGAATTTCAGCACACCGAGTTCAGAATCTCGAGATCTTGGAAACACCATCCAACACAGTTGCACCCCCTACACCCCCCACAACTTAAATATACCAACTCCGAGAACGCACTACAGTGAGGACACGGGAACACTCCCGGTCCATGCTATATGACGATCTCCATTCAAGTTTTCGAAGTTTTGAAACTTCAAACATATCATCTTTGATCATATCAAATTCGAAGTTTTGATCTTCAAAATTCTGAACGGAACCTGTATGTATATGTGTGTATATATATATATATATATATATATATATATATATATATATATATATATACCTGTTAGACTGTCTCGCAAATGCAGTCTTACCAAATGTAGTTATGTTGTTTACCTGGTTACTAATGTAGTCCTAGAACTACAGATCTTCTTTACTGCCATTGTCTGCTACCTTTTCCTTCAGTCCTGCTCACTAACTGTGCTACAAAAGTAACAATAAACAACATAACTTGTATAAGAGGCACTGAGCTTG
Organism: Protopterus annectens; assembly: GCF_019279795.1. Lineage (NCBI taxonomy): Eukaryota > Metazoa > Chordata > Ceratodontiformes > Protopteridae > Protopterus > Protopterus annectens. The sequence continues at coordinate 273,817,683 of NC_056727.1, forward strand.
ACTGATGTAAACGGCACACAAACTCATAAGTTGCTGAAAAATCCAGCCATTTACTGTTTGATTTGCATAGATATATTAGCATGTTACTGGATGGCTGGAGGCTAAAATCAGACACCTGTGTAGCTGATAACACATTTGTTGCAGAAGTAGCTCACTTTTTTTGTCTTCATCTTCAGCAACCTTATACTGTCAATAAAAATAAGTATCCTACATGATTTGTTTATTTGAAAAGTCAATATTCTCGAGTACGTCAGTCTCATTGTAGAGCAGCCATACAAGTTTTACCTTTACATAACCGAATCACAGTGGTGCAATTGCTCATATGAACGAATCGTAACCATGTAAGTCAAAACAGCGATAATTTAATATATTCGAAAATCAGCAAATCGAAAAGCAGATTCGCTGAGTTTCGAACATAAATATCGAAAGACAATTCTAATGAAGTGTAAAGCAGGGGGAAAGGCCCCCTGCACCCCCCACATTCCCCTACTTTAATATTCTAACTCCGAGATTGCACTGCAGTGGGGAAAGGGACAATTTTCCAATCCCCACTATAGTGCAATCCACCCCAGAATGTCGAATGTGCAATGAGCGAATGTCACCTTTTCCGTTCGGCGTTTGCAAACTCTGCAAACTGCCTTTCGGACAATTCTTGTTCACCCTTGTGCAATACGCACACATGAAGGTAAACTGCCATACAAAGTGTGCAGATTCAAATGAGCAAATGCCAGTTTTTTAAATAAAATTACAAATACAAATAATATGTTTGCCTTGCTTAAAGTTAGATATGTACATTCAGAAGGCATGGTAGACCTAATCGTTCAGCCACAGCCCTTAAGGCTGAATAACACACCTGATACTCTTGTTATAGGTGACTCTATCGTCAGACACACTGACGTCCCGCTCACCAGGCTGAATAAAGAGAAGGTCACGGTGAGCTGCCTGTTGGGTGCTAGGATCCGATACATAACACAAGCACTCAGGTCACTCCAAAGCAAATACAAATATGACTCAGTCATTGTACATGCTGGTGTGAATGACCTGAGACGTACCTCCCTGGACTACATGAAAAGAGACATAGAGGAGCTCTCTGATCATGTAGCCCAGGCTGGTATGACCCTGACCTTGAGCAGCATCTTACCCTCACCTAGAATGATGCCACAGTACAAAGACAAAATGATTGATTTTAAGAATTGGCTAAAATTTTGGTGTCATTCAAAGGGGATCCAGTGTCTGTCAGCCTGGGATGACATGCTCGACAAGCCACGTTGCTTCGCTAGGGATGGCTTGCACCTGTCACCACTGGGCTTTCGGATATTGGCAAAGGCTCTTGCCACCCCCATAGTGCCTTTTTTAGGCAAGGCTCAAAAGTCAAACCCACCCCCATAGACAGCACAAGGAACAAGAAACTAAGGGTAATGCTGCTAAACGCCAGAAGTCTTAACCTCAAGATGCACGCACTCGAAGCTCTCCTCAGTATGGAAAAAATTGATATCTGTGCAGTGACAGAAACCTGGTTCAAGGCTCCAGAGCACCCCAGCACTACCAGGCTATACCTCGTATCATGCTTTTCGGCCCCAAAACCCGGACCGAACCACAAAAGGAGGGGGAGTTTCCATATTTATCAAGGATATCCACACCTCCAGGTTAGTGGCATTGCAGGAAGTATCGGAGACCATCCATGTGCAACTAACAGTGGGCAAGACTGCTCTTCAGTTTATAGCATCCTACAGACCACCCTCTCAAAGTCAGGAATCCCACTCGGCTTTCCTGAAAACATTGGAGAACATGAAGATCTCTCCGAACACTATTATATTGGGCGACTTCAACTACCCAAACATAGACTGGGAGCACTACTCAAGCCCCAGCACCTTAGCCCAAAGGTTCCTTGAAATTATAAACTCAAATGCTATGGAACAACTAGTCACCACTCCCACAAGAGGGGATAACATACTAGACCTGATCTTTACCAACATAGGGACTCTATGCTCCACACCTGAAGTATATCCCTCATTGGTAAGATCAGACCATAAATTAATTTCACTGGATGTCCACATCCCGACCCCACCCCCAGCCCAGAAAACCACAGTGAAAAACTTCTCAAAAGCGAACTTCTCACTTCTCAAAACTGAAGTGGAATCCTTCAAGGCCCCAGGGCCAGTGGAAACTACAGCGCAAACTGCAGAATCCTATATAAATGCATTCTACGGACATCTCCAGGAATGCATGGATCATGCTATCCCAAACAAAACCAAGACCCAATCATCCAAAGGCAGGCGTCCAGTCTGCTGGACCCCTACCATAAATAAACTGTACAACAGAAGGAGGAAGCTACTACATGATAGAGCAAAATCCCTAATAGGGAAGGCATCTCTGATCAGTACTAGCAAAAAATTACGATCCCTCATAAAATCCTCCAAGGCCAGCTTCGAGAGAAAAATTGCACAGGACACCAAAGACAATCATAAGGCTTCTTTCAGTTATGTTAGAAACCTGGGATGCAACTCCCAGACTTGTTCTAAGTTGATTCTAAATGACAAAAAATACACTGAACCCACAGACATCGCCAATATCCTGGCAGACAGGTTCAGTGCAAACTTCTCCACCCCCTCCCCCACAAAAGAGCAAGTATCTATCCTGGCAGAGGGCTGCTTCCCAAACATCTCAGATGCTCAGGTGAAGGCTGCCCTCTCCAAAGCAAAAAACACTGCTTCCATGGGACCAGATGGCATCCCAGGTTGCGTCCTACATGAACTACAATAGGAACTAATCCCTCAAATAAAACAGCTATACAATCTCAGCCTCACTACAGGATATGTGCCCACAGAATGGCGTACAGCAACAGTGGTCCCACTCTACAAAGGTGGAGCCTCTACGGACCCTGGAAACTATCGCCCCATAAGCCTGACTAGCTTAGTCTGCAAGGCTATGGAGAGGATCATCATGGAGCTCATAAACAAAGACATTGGGGACCTACAGACACTAGATCCTAACCAGTTCGGCTTTGTCAAGGGCAGATCCTGCCTTTTGAACCTGGTTGACTTCATTGAAACAGTCACCAAAGCCATAGATGAAGGGAAGGTAGTCCACACAGCCTATCTGGACATTGCAAAGGCATTTGACACAATACCTCGCTCGGGCATCATAGATAAGCTATCCAGCTTAAATATAAACCCCTATGTCACAAGATGGGTCGCAAACTGGCTCAAAGACAGAACCCACAGAGTGAGAGTTGCTGGAGCCATGTCAGACTCGAAACCGGTCACAAGTGGCATTCCACAGGGTTCTGTCCTGGGACCACTCTTGTTCAGTATATACTTTTCCGAGGTACAGGCAAACGTGGGAGGACTATGGCTCACCAAGTTCGCAGACGACTGCAAACTGGGCGCCATAATCAACTCTCCAGCTGACACAAACATCCTTCAAAAAGGTCTCACAGAGACAGATAACTGGTGCCAGCACCATGGTTTAAAGCTAAATGCCAAAAAATGTATAGTCATACCCTTTGGCAAAAACAATGTGCCCACAAATTACCACATAGGCGGAAACCCATTAAGTACAGAGAAAGTTATTAGGGACCTGGGGACCCAAGTTGATAGCAATCTCTCCTTTGAAAACCACATTGCCAAAGTGGTTAGAAAGACCTTCTACATAGCCCACCTCATCACGAAGGGTTTCACATCTAGATCAAGAGAGGTAATCGTGCCCCTTTATTCATCCCTCATCAGGCCCATCATAGAATCCAATGCCCCTTTTGGGATGTACCTTACCAGGCACCTGCAGCAATTAGAAAGACTCCAAAAGTATCTCACCAAGAGGATCAAGGGTCTCAAACAGATGCCATATGCTGCTCGGTTAAAAAACTCCAGCTCTACTCAGTTGCATACCGCCTACTTTGAGGCGATCTATGCCTGACATACAAAGCTATGTCAAATCCAGAATTAATGGACATGCTCCACCTCAGTAAATCTAAATCCCTTAGAGCCACACGCTCGAGGGACTTGAACCTCAGCACAGAAATAAATAGAACTTGCTGGAGGGACAGGTTCATAACCCAGAGGCTCCCTTCGCTCTGGAATAGAATTCCAGTTCATGTGAGGCAGAGCACCTCACTGAATCTCTTCAAGAAGAATCTCGATAAGTGGATGGGGGATCGTAGGTTTGTCCCAGGGATTACTCCCGTGTCACTATTAGACAGAGGCACAGTAAACTAAACCTTAAAAAGGGCACAGTATACTCAAATCAAGGGGTGGCGTAAGCCATACAGAATCGGGCTAGGCTTATAATTGCCCCAGGGCAGATAGCCTAGTATGAACCTATGAACCTATGTGATAAAATAAGCAAAAGCATTTTTATCAGCTGCAGATCACAGAAGAACAAAATTCCAAACATAAATATACCCTCTAAAAACAGCCTCATGGTTATGCTGCTAAGCACTAGGTGTCTAAACCTGAAACTGCACTCACTGGAAGCAGTCCTCACCTTGGAAGATGCTGACATTTGTGCAGTCACTGAGACCTGGTTTAAGGCTGCAGAGAGCACCCCAGCTATACCAGATTATATTTCTTCCACATGTTCAAAATACAAATTGAAGGAGGGAGAACTAAAGGAGGTGGTGTATCAATATTCATTATTGAAAAATATACCTCTAGATTGGTTAAACAGCGCAATTCCCTTGAATTTCTTCAGGTGCAATTTACTGTAGGTAAGACCCCTCTTCCGGTCATTGCCAGATATAAGACCCCCTCCATGAATCAGGACATCCACTCAGCCTACTTGGATCTACTTGAGTCAATCAAAATACGACCAAACACCCTGATTTTGGGTGACTTTAATTGCCCATCCATTGACTGGGTAAATTATACATGTTCTAACTCACTTGCTCAAAGGTTCCTGGACTTCGCTAACTCCAAAGCCCTGGACCAGCTGATTGACACACCCATAAGGGGCTCAAGCATCCTGGATTTGGGGCTCACTAACATGGGGGCTGCTGCATCACTCCCATTGTTTGGCCATCCCTGGTGAGATATGACCACAAATCAGTCTTGCTAGAAGTAACTATAACATAAGAACCCCCCCCCCCCTTAACAACAACTAGACTAAAAAACCTCTCCATAACCAATTATCACTCTTACATGACAGCATAAATAGCTTCACAGCCCCTCCTCCCACTTATGAAACAGACACCTATGCTGAGTTATACACTAATGCTTTATAAAAGCAGCTGTACAATTGTATTAACTCTGCCATTCCTTATAGAACCAAAGCAAGATCTTCAAGGATAAACAAACATGTCTGGTGGACAACTGCCATTATTAGGCTATACAACAGGAAAAAGAAATTGCTGTCTAAGTCTAGGAAGGAATGGTCTCAAAACTGGAAGCACTCACTCCTCAACTTAAAAAAAGTAAATAAGACTCCTAGTGAAGTCCTCCAAAGCTAACTATGAATCCAGATTAGCTTCCCTAACTAAGGATAACCACAAGGTCTTCTTTAGTTACATCCATAACCTCAAAGGTAAGGCCCTGGTCTGTGCTGAAGTAGTAGTTAGTGGTACTAAGCATACAGAACCTGTGTATATACCAAACCTGCTGGCTGACAGGTTCACTGAAGTATCCCTAACACCTGTCCTCCATCTGATATTTCTGAAGAACAGGTCTTAAACTCCCTCTCCAAGGCCAAAAACACAGCCTCTGTGGGACCAGACAACATCCCAGGTTGTGTTCTACATGGGTTAGAACAGGAATTAGAATAACCATTAGGCATGCTTTTCAATCACAGCCTAAGCACTAGCATTAGTCCAGTGGAATGGAAAACAGCTACCGTTATCCATTTGCACAAAGGGGGGTGCATCCATGGACCCTGGGAACTACAGACTCATTAGCCTGACCAGTCTTATCTGCAAGGCCATGGAACAAATCACCATGGACCTTATTAACAAACATATAGAAAATCTCCAAACATTCAACCGCATCCATTTTGGCTTTGTCAAGGGGAGATCATGCCTGTTAAACTTGGTGGACTTCTTTGAGACACTCAACAAAGCTGTACATGAGGGCAGTTGCCTAGACTTAGCCAAGGCCTTTGACACAATCCGCCACTCAGGCATGATTGATAAACTCACTCCATATATTGTCAGATGGGTTGCAAGCTGGCTCACTGATAGAACTTATACAGTCAAAATAGGGGACTCTACCTCCTCCAGCAGACCCGTTACAAGTGGTGTTCCACAGTGACCAGTTCTGGGACCCCTACTGTTCAGAATCTACTTCTCAGAAGTACAGGCTAAAACTAAAGGACTGTGGCTGACAAAGCTTGGTGGTGACTGCAAACTACGTGTGATCATTGAAACCCCTAGCAATGTCAACATCCTGCAAGGTCTTATGCAGAATGATGACTGGTGCCAAAGTCATGGTCTTAAACATAATAAAAAAAATGCATTAGCATCCCCTTCAGCAAGGGTGATGTTCCTGCAGACTACCACATCAATAGCAATACCCTAAGCACACAGCCAGTGGTGAGAGATCTGGGCACACTTGTCAACAGCAACCTTAACTTCGATCACCATGTCTCCACAGTGGTAAGAAGGGCATTCTATATCGCTCATCTCACAAGTAAGGGGATTGTCTTGAGAAAAAAAGAAGTTATAGCCCCCCTGTGCTCTTCTATCATCTGGCCAATAATAGAGTATAATGCTCCCTTTGGTATGTTCCTTTCCAAACACCTGCAGCAAGAGACCACAAAGGTTCCTTACAAAGAAAATTCAGGGTCTTCAAGATCTGTCTTATGTGGACAGACTGAAATCATTGTCAATTTACTCCGTATCATACAGACTCCTCAGAGGTGACCTGTACCTTACAATCTCTCACCCAGCTTTAATGTAAATGCTGCACATTCCCAAGTTAAATGGCACATAGGCCACTCACTCAAAGACCTTAACCTGGCATGTGACATCAACAGAACTTGCTGGAGGGACACATTTGTCTCACAGAGGTTGCCCTACCTCTGAAACAAGCTTTCTATTCATGTTAAACAATACACCTCATTGACTTTATTTAAGCATAATTTGGATGATCGGATGGGTAAACAGAAATTCACCATGGGAGTTCCACCTGTGTCCTCCTTGGACAGGGCAAAATGTGCTGATTTTAGTGTCTGCCTGAACCCGACACCCTTGGGAACACAGGTTGAACTTGGCTAGGCTTGTAAGGGCCCGGGGCCATTAGCCTAGTAACGTCCTATGATTCTATGATCCTATGAAGAGATCATTTTTAACCATTGTGCTGTAGGCACGATGTTAGCATTATGAAGAGAGCTGTTACCATGAATGAGTTAACACCTTGACATTATCAGCAGAATTGGTTGTTTCATGGCAAGACACCAAGGCACAGCACAGAAAAACAGAACAAATATGTGATAGTGTGACTGATATACAGTCTTGTTTTATATATATATTTATATATTTATATATATATATATATATATATATATATATATATATATATATATATATATATACTTGTTATATAACCATAGTGATGAATACTATGTCACTGAATACACTACTGATTCAGAAAAAAGGTTTAGAACAATCCTGTAAAATGCTTTTGTAGCAGGGACATTTTTTGTCTGTATTTTGAAATACATTTTCTTATAGGCTATGACATCAATGGGTGTATTTAGCTGAAATAATTTGAAACCACTCTATATTCATGTCGCTAATAGTACAAAGGAGTTAAACATCTACCATTGCATATGCACACATGTCGTACAGGGTCTGGTTTTCTTATTGACTGTTTTACACATCCATATGCATTGATAGTATTAAAATGTACAATCAGTTAAGGAAAGTGTGCCTTCAGTACACAGTATCCATAATAACATCTATAATATGCATAATTATTTAGTTCTTCAGACCACACAGCTAGTCAAAATGAGTTTGCTTGAGGATGTTTGGTTTTGTGTCATTTTTTAAATGAACATAAGATATATTCTACTTTAAAAATATTTGGTAGGTATCTGTCTTACTGACACGTGTTCATAAGTTTTTCTTCTGCAGTCTGAGTCCACTCTTCTCTTCTTTACTTTCTGTAGGTGTCTTTTGGTTGGGTATTTTTTGTTTTGAGTATGTTTTTGCGGGTCTATATTATATTTTCGAAAGTTTCAAACATCGAACACCATATGGTTACCACCATATGAGCGATGTTTGAAATTTGGAAAATATAATAAAAAAATAAAAATAAAAAACTATACTTACCTAAATGCTGTAGGCAGGGTGGCATGCCACCTGCACCCCCATGTGGGGGGCTGCACCCCCCACACCCCCCCGTACTTAAATATTCATACTCTGAGATCGCACTGCATTGAAGTAAAGGGAAAATATTCCTTACGGTGATTTCCATGTTACCCGTGCGACGTTTCAACGCTTCGACCAATCGGGTTCGCTCAATACGCGTTCGCCATTTACAATTTTCCATCACGCGATAGGAACCTGTTTTTGCTTAGGTATCATCACAGCTGTATATGTGTCTTTTTAGTGCTATCTCTGGGATCTCAGTTCTTTGGAGAAACAGTGCAAAGGATATATGCACATCAAAGTACATTGAGTTCTTTCTTCAAATTAATGACATACGTAAGTTAGAATATGTAAGCTATTTGATGTGAGGTAAAACTTCCTATATGAAGGGTCCAGTGGGTTAGGACCAGTTAATTCACTGCCAGCAATCTTTATAAGTGCCTTAAGTGCAAAACAATATCACTGAAAATCATTATCGGTCATTACTGAGGTAACTTTCTTACCCTATTGTTGTATTACTGCAGAGTTTGTTTATAAGTTGTGGATTCACCCCCAAAAATATGGGAGTGCATAAGGGCTTCTTCCTTGCAAAAAAAAAAAACATGTTTCTCCATCTCTAAAGTTCTAATGTTGGTTTTCAGCAAAATGGATTCATACCAAAGGCAATCATAAGTATTGCATTTCTCAAATCAACATGAATCCCTTGGCCTATACCCCCTGCAGGAAATTGTTTTGGGCATTTTATGTATCAGAAGTTTTGTCTTATTTTAATTTTGTGTTCATTACAACTCCGATAATCAGGAAATCCTTGATAGTGTTAGAGTGCACAGGGACATCATAAGGGTCTTAGTGGGCATGTTTGATCCCCATAGGGGCAGTGAAGGAATGTGTGGATTCCTATTCCTGTGGACACCAAAGTGTGTAAAGACCTCACTATAATTGCCAGTGACCTTCCAGAGACAGTCTGCAGAATCCCTAGGGATCTCACAGGCTTCTGCTTCAAGGATACTGAAGGAATTCCTGTATGTAGTTTTGGCACATATGGATCAGTATATCTATTTCCCAGTGTGACCTACAAACCAACAAACAAATACAGTACGTGAGAAATGTAACTATACTATGAAACTGAAATCAATTCTCTCACATAACAATAAACAAGACATCAAACAAGTTGTCAGCACACACACCTCTCCTCTCACACAATAAAAAGTCATGACACATAAACCCACATACATGGAGGTACTCACTAACAGCCTATCAAAATAACAGAGAGCTACCAAGCATAAACAACTCACACATACTATAGCACAGCCAGAATCTACTACACATAGCAACACATATATCAGTGTCTCAGTGAATAAGCCCCTAAAGCAGAGCACCTCAAAACAAATGTTCTGGTCATAGGAAATTCCATCGTGAAACACACGGGTCTATATCATAATGTCGAATGCTGATAAATTTGACGCACAAAACTTTGAACTTGAAAGTTTGACATGTAAAAACATTGAAACATATAACTGAGATCGCTATAGAGTGCAGGAAGGGAAGATTTCCCTTTACTGCACTCTAGTGCGATCTCAGAGTTGGTATGTTTAAGTAGCGGGGGATGTGGGGGTGCAGGGGGGCTTGCCCCCCTGCATAGAGCGTTTTTTTGTGGGGGGGGTTGAGTGGGTTTTTTTGACATTTGACATTTTTAGACTTTGAACTTTCAAGTTCAAAGTTTGAAGCTTCGAAGTTGTCAGCATTCGACAATCTGATATAGACCTGAGACACACAGATGCCCCTCTCACCAGGCTGGACAAGAAGAAGGACACTGTCAGCTGCCTGTCAGGTGCCAGATCCATCAAATCATGCATGTATGCACTCAAGTCACTCAACAACAATTACTGTTATGACTCTGTCATAGTACATGTTGGAGTGAATGACTTGAAACATACCTCCCTGGACTATATGAAGAGAGACATGACTGAACTCTCAGAATATGTGTCCAAGACAGGTATGCCTTTAGTCCTAAGCAGCATTCTACTTTTTGCCACAATATAAACAAAAAATGATTGACCTCAACAATTGATTTAGCTTCTGGTGTCAAACCAGGGGGTTCCAGTATCTGTCATTTTTGGAAGACATGATCAACAGACCATGGTGCTTTGCCAAATATGGTCTTCACCTGTCTCCTTTAAGCTTTTGAATACTATCAAAGACACTTGCCTCCCCATAATGCATTTTTTAGGCAATACCAAAACAACAAAACTTTTGACATAAAAAAAAAAAAAAATCCACTACAGACAAACTCAAGGTTATGCTGCTTAATGCTAGAAATCTAAACAGGAAACTGCACTCTCTGGAAGCACTCCTCACCTTGAAAAATGCTGACATCCATGCAGTCACCGTGTTGGCTCAAGGCTGCAGAGAGCACCCAAGCCATGCAAGGCTACAATGCCTTCCACATGTTCAGACCTCAAAACGAGTGTGAAAGAAACAAAGGTGGTGGTGTATCCATCTTCAATAATTTCAAATAGAGATTGAGCCTGGTTAAACAGTACGACTCACTTGAACTACTCCAGGTCCAAACAACTACAGGTAAAACTCCCTTCCACATCATTGCTAGCTGCAGGTTCCCCAATGAACAATGAAAACACACCACCTAAATGGACTTGCCTGAGTCAATCACTATACATTCAAACACCTTCGTCATGGGACATTTCAACTATTCTTCTATTGAGTTGGTGGCATACATGAGCACAAGCTTGATTGTCCTGAGTTTTCTGGACTTTGTTAATACAAATACTCTAGAACAGTTAGTCTGCACCACCACAAAGGACTCACATATTCTGGACTTAGTCAAAGTCAAAGTAAACTTTATTGTCATACAGATCAACACAGAGGAAAAAGTATGTGCCACTGCACGACATTTCGATACTCGGGCTCATACCATAAGAATTATAGTTTACAGAAGGAAGAGTAATAATAATTTAAAAATAGTTAGATGGTTCCCTAATTGACCATTGTTAGCTGGTTTGATTGTTTTCAGAGAGAATCTCGGATCAGCATTGGCTGCCCCTGTCCATGAGGGACAGAGGTACCATCCCTGGGGTGAATTTATGGTCTCCCACCCAGTTGTCCCACCCAGTTGAGCTGCATCTGGAAATACTGTGTGTGTCACTTGTCATCCTCCCAGTGTACATCACCCACTGGTGCTAGTGGTGAGGATTGAGGCTCCTCAATTACTGGTCCAGTGGTGTGGCGTCACAATCATCATCAGCAGCACTATTCATTCTACTGCTGACCTCATCCATTTTTATTGGTACAGTTGAACTGTGTAAAAGAAATAATTGCAACACATTAATAATACTGTAACAGTATACTGTACAGCATGCTTACAGGGCTGGGTGATGGGACACTTACCATAAAGTCTGCCTACATTTTCATTAGCTGCTGATGTACAAGGCTGACATAATAGTAATGAATTGTGACATGCTTAATGGCAGCACTGTTTGCCACTATTCAATGCTAAACATTTACAAGGTATACCAGCCTTCAGAAGCAGATGAATACAGATTTTGCAGCAGACTTTGGTTTGATTAAACAGTGTCCATGCCACCTTTAATTATTCCCGTTGCACCATCTTCTGTATCACAGCCATCCCCAAAGATGGACAGAAGGAATTCACCATCTGGTGTTAACTTAATTAGATTCAGAGCCTCCCCTTCCCTACTAGCAAGTAATGCATGTACAGATGTCCTATAAATGCTTTTTCACTTTAGGATAGATGTCCTATAAATGCTTTTTCACTTTTGCATTTACATTTCTTTTTCCGCTAACTATTAATAAAAGAAAGGAAAACAGAATGAGGAAAAAATGATAGGTCACACCTGAAAGCATGCCACCAAATGCAGACAGAAGAAAAAAGGTAAAAATGGTATGAATAAATATTACTGGCAGCAACTAATTTATTCAGATAAATTTAGAAATTACCTATTAGCAATTGTGTACTGTGCTAAGTGTTTGCCTATAAGAAAAAACAGGATGTGATGCAGCATTTGTGCATACACCAAACCTGTAAATGGTATCAGTACTCTAATGAGCATGCTAATAAAAAAAAAAGGTTTTATCAAGGTGATGTCATACCCAACGTGGAGTGGTTCTAACCATGGTTAATACAGCCCTCACCATGCTTTCCTTATTCTTGTCTGGCACTTTGAATGATGGCAGCACCTGTAAAGGCACAAGACCACACTGTTGGCTGGTCTTGGAAAGAGACCCTAATCATGGTCTACCTTCTGCATGACTTGTACCTGGAGAAGATCCATGCACATTCATATACCAACACTTGGAAGAAAATTGATATCTGGCAGGAGTTGGGTGACCATCTGTCAACCCTGACAGGTATAAACGACTCTGGTCAGCAGTACCTTCACAGATATGATAACTTATAAAAGCATAGTGATGAGCAACTGGCCAAGTTGGTTGATCAGGTTCTGATAAGAAGGCCAGAGTTCTACAGTAAGTACGATTTTTAATATATATACATATAATAAAACAAGGGGTTGAAAACATTGTACACATACATGTAATTCAACAGTCAAATATCTTATCCTTTAAATACGTACTTAAGGTGACATTTTGAAATGCATTAAAAAAATAAATAAATAAATAACATTTCATGTAGTCAGCCACCCATCTGCTCATGACAGACAAAAAATACTGCTGTTACCTATCAAGCTATTACAGTCTTAAATAAAAATGACAATGAAGAATATGGACTTAGTAATCTGTACAGCTACAAATGTATTAGACATGTTCAAATATTAAATAATGCTAACTGCATGTTGTGACACCTCTGCACTGGCCCAGTAATTAAGGAGCCTCAATCTCACCAATGGCAACAGTGACAGACGTACACAATGGGAGGATGACAAGTACACACACAGTAAAGTAAAATTTCCCTTAAGAGCACACGTAGATCACAGTTAGTCTGGGGCTGGTTTCTCCCTCTTTCTTCAGATCCCCAATAAGACTCCTCACTGGCATAGCTATAGAGTCCTTAGCCAGGGTTCCAAGCCAAGTCCTCACAACACTCTCTCTGTCCAACCAGTGCTTCGTGTCCCTGCCCAAGTAGCTGAGACACACAAACACACACACACACACACACACACACACACACACACACACACACACACACACACACACACACACACACACACACACACACACACACACACACACACTTTGAGAATTGATTTATACACAAACACATACCTGGGAATAACTGTCACAGGTTTACGAGCTATACCCTCTTATGCCCATACCATAAGGTAGTTATCACTGCCACCAGAACCCCTTATCAGCTACTTTCAGGCCTTTCCTAAAGGGTGACCAATCCTACTGTGTAATGTTATTATTATCCACATAGGTAGTGTGACCAAGAGCAAGGCTATTTAGGAGTGGCCTGTACAGTGTCACCAAATACATATGTCAGTACTCTAAGAGCTTAAATATGTCTCACAAATATCAGCCACAAAGATAGGTTTAAATATATTTAATAATAAATAATAAAAGAACAAACAATACTCAAACAAGACAGTAACCTCAGAGTTCATAATCAGAGGAAATATTTTAAAACAACATTGCAGGACAGCCTCAAACAACTACAGAAACAAATCTAAACTAATCTTTACTATATCCCGATCTATAAGAGATACTATGCTCTAAATAACTTACTTACAAAACAACACGCAGCCAGAAGTGCTGATGATGGATGTTTCTAGGTCCAAGACGAGATACAAAATGCACACAGTCTCTCTCTGAGAGAGTTCTTAAATTACTATCCAACATTACTGCTGGGTCAGTTTGGATGGGTTTCACTTTATAATCTCGAAATACTAAAATATCAAATTTTAGTATTTTGAGTCTATAAAGTTGAAAGTGCAGTTATGGGAAACTGCAGAATGTCAAATGCAGAAATGATGAATCTGCAGTTGTGTTGTCACATTCATGATGTACAGTGCATTTTGTGGATTTAGCTGGGGATTCAGGTAAATGGGGTTCTTTTATGGGTATTGAGTAGGAATTTTAGTGTGTATGATTGTGTGTAGTGGTGGGATTTATGTGTTTGTGTGTTTAGTGCGACCTCAGTGTTAGTAAATATAAGTAGTGGGGGTGTGGGGGGCAGGGAGGATTTCCCCCCTCCTTATAGGTAGGGTAGGTGTGTTTATTTATGTTGTGTTTGTGTGTGTTGTTTTGTGTGTTGTAGTGTCATTAGGTAGTTGTATGTGTGCTTGTTTTTGTGGTGGTCCGTGTATTTGAATGATCCCAATTTTGAATTTCATGGTTGTGGATGTCTTTTATTTGGGCTTTCGGCTTTATAGTCTCAAGATGCTAAAATTCAGTATTTTAACATTTCAAAATTATAAAGTGAATCTGGTTGGATGACATCAATCTTTGTCACCTGCCTTCAGTTCCCAGGCTAACAGATACTAACAGATTTTAACATCTCTGTATAAGAAGTACATATTTCTCAGAAGTGCAGCTGCTAGGAAGTCATAGAGCAATAAAACGCTTTACATTTTAAACATAGTAAATACTTCTCTCTAAGACAATAGGAAAAACTTCTAGCTCTAGACATCCTGTCTTTATGCTGCAATGAAACTAACTTTTATACTACATCATAAAGCACTTAATTTCAACTTCTGTTCTTGAAGTTTTACAAGTTATTCCGCTATGTTCCAGCAGGGTATGCTGTGGTTACATTCTTGAAGCTCAGTACATAACATACAGTTCTGTATAAATCATATCAACATTCACAAATGACATAGAACAGTTCTGTATAAATCATATCAATATTCACAAATGACATAGAATTGTTTACAAAATTCCAGATAGCTTGGCTGGCAGGGTCACACATATAATACAGTTAGAAATAAAATTTGCAGTTACTGATGTTAACAGTTGTGTAGCATTGAGTTGTAAAAGTTCTAAGGCCTTTTCCCTTTATTACAAGAAGACAATTTTGTGAGAGGTAAGTAAATATAAGTAAAAATAACTCATGTTTTTAATTAATTATTTGTTGATAAGTATTTCTTACTGCATGTACAAGGTGGCTGAAATGACACTCATCACACCCTATGCAGACTGACAGTTGGGGGAGGGTTGTGGTTGTTACTTTGCCTTAATGATGACTTACAACTACCCTTTCAGAGCAGATACTGTTATGCTTCATTACTGTACATTAAAGTTCTACAGACAAGGAATTGCACACTTCCATGAATTATTACATTGCAGCATTTGCAGTTCTTGTTTTCTACAGAGTTATACACGCATTTTCTAAAACAAAAGACAGACCTGCATTCATAACTCTTCGCTACCCTCCACAATGCAGGAGAATATGTCAGTACTGTAATGTAATAATGCACACATGTATGCATTCAACAGTTACAGTCTGAAAGGATACAATATAAATGAAAATGAATACAGAGAATGTAAGACGTGTATTCGTGGAATGCAGACAAATACAGGTAAACAAGAGTATCCTTCTCTCTTTTATTTGAAGCTGAAGAAGAAATCCCATATAATTCTCAACAGCAAAAGAGGAGTCATTAGGCTGGTAGAATGTTCTGGTAATTGTAGCAAGCGTCCATAAGATATTTGTTACTTGAGTAACCATAGCAGAAATTATTACACATAATTCAGGATAGGATGAACAGTAGTACAGCAATGCTTTTAAAACTGATTTCAGTGGCACACCTCATCACTAAGGGCTTTTCACCCAGAAAAAAAGAGGTCATTTTCCCACTGTACCCATCCCTCATTAGACCCATTATAGAATACAATGCCCCATTTGGTATGTACCTCTCGAGACATCTGCAGCAAGTGGAAAGGCTGCACAAATACCTCACTAAAAGAATCACAGGCCTAATGCAGATGCCCCATGCTGACTGTCTAAAAAACTCACATATCGTCTATTCAGAGGCGATCTCTGCTTAACATACAAGGCCATGTCAAACACAGAGCTGTTGGACATGCTACACTTAAAGAAATCCCAATCCCTCAGAGACACATACTCCAGGGTTCTAAACCTTGTCATCACAATGAACAAAACATGCTGGAGGGATAGGTTACTGACCCAGAGAATCCCCAGACTCTGGAATAGACTGCCCATACATGTCAAGCAGAGTGCCTCTTTGGTCCTCTTCAAAAGTAACCTTGACGACTGGATGGGAGACAGAAAATTCTCAGGGATCACGTCAGTCCCTGTGCTAGACAGGCATCCAAGGAAATAAATAATGTGGGAAGAAATAGCCAGGGAATTGTTATGGCTAGGCTTGTATAGGCCAGCACCATGTAAGCATATCCAACCTTCTTTTATTGTGGCAACACCATAACAATCAGACCAGTTTTGGCAACCTTGCCTTCTTCAGTGATGAATACAAAATCACAAATCACTGTTATTCATCACTGAAGAAGGCAAGGTTGCCAAAACCGGTCTGATTTTTATGGTGTTGTCACAATAAAAGAAGGGTGGATATGCTTACATGGTGCTAGCTTTGCTTTTTTGACACATATTGAGGACTTTTCAGCCTGTGCATCAGCCTTACTTGTGTGGGGGGTGTTTTTGGATGTAGGCTTGTATAGGCCCTAGGGCCAATAGCCTAGTACCTTTTTATGAACTTATGAACCTATGGTAATCCTGCATCATCTTTTGTTATAACTCTGTAGCTGAAAGGAATTCAAAGGAAGACAGGAAAAGATGAAGGAGAATGTACTATGCTGAGATTTTTAAGCCTAATTAATGGCAGTAGCCACTGATTTATTTCATGTTTGATAACTGTCTACTGTAAAATATGTTTGAAAACTATAGAAATGAAACACAAAACCATTTCAAATCATCACAAGTATGCACAAGCACTACTCTTACACATTTTCCCAAGTTGCATAAGAACGTCTTGAATGACTACCCCCAAGTGTACACATAAGCACTTCCCATACACGATTTAACATCAATAAAGATATTTTTCTGATTGGATTATTGACTAGATAACTTGCATTACAACAGTATATTGTGGATTTAATGTAATTTTTATCTGTTTTGTCTCTCCTCACTCTTTTTTTCTCTTTTATTTATTATTCTGCTTATGTATTCCTCTTAACTTTAGTTTTTGCTTCTCTCTCATTTCATTTTTCATTTATATATGTTAAAATCCCTCAGGAGCAGTCCAGACACATACCTCTCAGGCTAGGTTGAGATCACTCTCTGCCCGTCTGGGGCCATCCTTACTGGGTCAGAGGGAGGCACTGGTCCTGCAGGCACTCTGGCACTTAGAAGCCTGGCAAGCCTCACTGAACTGAGCCTTCAGAGTTTGGTTGAGAACATGATGAAAAAGGTAGTGGACAAGAGAATTCAGACAGTTGAAACTTCACTTCAGTCTGTACAAAACACTCTGAATCAGTTGGTGCTGATCAGTGTGCCAAAGCATGCCCCTACTCTCTCAACATTGGGAACCTCCTCTGCAACATCTGGCAGTGGACATGTCTAAGGTTCTGTGGACTGTGTACACAGTCAAGACTTCCTCAGCACTTCTTCCCTTACCATTTATCCTACACCATCTTTCCTGTTGCCTACACACACTACCCATTTACAAAACCTAAATATGCATCTGTGTGTGCATGTATATATGCATATCTGTGTGTATATGTGGTGAGTGTATATGTGCGTATGTAGGCATATGTGCATGTATGTTTGTGTGTGTGTGTGTGTGTGTGTGTGTGTGTGTGTGTGTGTGTGTGTGTGTGTGTGGGTGCATGCGCACGCTCGCGTGTGTGTGTATGTGTGATATATATTTTTTTATTTATTTTATTACTATTTCGAACGTTTAACTGTTCAATCTGTAAAGGTCGACCTTTAGAGATTCAATCATTTAAGCGATTGTGCATCTAATATAGACCCGATATATGTGTATATATATATAAAAAATTATGAAAGTCTGGTGTATGGGAAATGACTGATCCTGCACTGAAGATTTAGAGAACAAGTTTAGTTAATAACATCATGTGCAATGAAATTCTGTTTCCATTTATACAAGTTATAGGTTCATAGGTTCTTAGATATATACTAGGCAAACGATCACCAGGGCCTTTATAAGCCTAGCCACACCACCCAACTTAAAGTGGCCTTCAATAGCCAGATAACCCAACTCAACCTAATTGTGACCCTTTGTATCATGGGCATTTATCAGGAGGGATTATGTAAGTTGGGAAGTTTGTAAAGGTTATGTGGGATGGAAATATGTTAGTTTGAGCATAGTTACTGTCTGCCTCTGTCTATCAGAGAGCTAGAGACCAGACCCGGGGTGAATTTTCTATTTCCCATCCATAAGTCCAGGTTTTGACTAAATAGGGTAAGGAATGAACTCTTCTTTACATAGATGAGGAGTCTATTCTAGAGTATAGAGATCCTCCAAGACACATATCTGTCTCTCACCAACATAACCTATTTATGTTGCAAACAAAATTTAAATCCTTGGATCTAGTGGTTCCAATGCTGCTCATTTTGTGAATGTGCAAAAGGTCCATCAGAGCTGGATCTGAGGATCCCTTTTATGCCAGGTATAGATCACCTCTCAGTAAACTGTAGGAGACAGAATACAGCGATCGGGTTTTAAGGAACTCTGTATAGGGCAATGTGTTTATACTCTGGATTCTTCTGGTAAGGAACCTGTCTGGGTATTCCAACTGCTGCATATTTCTGGTCAGGTACATGCCCAAGGATTTAGCCTTAGGCTTGATGTAAAACTGGCTGAATACCCTTTGTCCTATCTACCCGTCTAGATTTCTTACCTCTGAGTTACAGAGTGTTATATCTGTTTGAATACAACGAACAAATTCCATAATCCTTGGTAATCAGTTTTATTGAGTACCAATGCAGCACCACTGTTTTACTTCACATATGTGTAATCTTGTTTCTGCGCTTGATGGAGACGGTTGTGGAATAAGGAAGTAATGCCAACACAGGATCAATTACATACATTTATCACTATGCAGTGAATCTAAAAGGAGAGCTTATAAAGATTCCTTTTTTTTAATATGCTCTCTGTGTTTTGAGTCTATGCAATCAACAGAATGGCATTTAGCCTTTACATTATGATAGTAAAGTCAATAACAGGAAAAGTTATCAACAGAGATTAAATGAGGTTTAGTGATTCTGACTATGCAAAACTTTTGCAACTGACTCTCAGAATATTTAATGAGAATCAAAGAGATGATATATACAATTTTCTTAATGTTTCACCTGAACGCAAACTAAGCCATCATGATGAATGGCTTATTTTAAGATAAAGAAAGAGAGAGAAAGAATATGAGAAAATGATTATCATTTAGGGGAGGTGTGATTTGTGTCCTATAACTATGTTCATAGTCTATAAAAGATTTTGTATATGCTGAAGGGGTTAAAATTCAAAGCTACAAAAAAGTGGGATGTTGATCCACAAAAATGGCTCTACCATTGTTCTGACATCAACAATATTGCAACATGAATCAACAATACTTGTAAAAGATTATGAGCACACTGTATTTATGCAGTTTTATATGCAAGGTTAAAATCAGTATTGTTGTAAAGATTATTTCACATTCATTTAGCAATGGTGCATGCCCTCCCACCTCCACCCACTGGGAGGTTTTAGTTTTCCCTTCCTTTCTCTGGCACACTTTTATTGCAGTTTCATGGATTCACAAACTTTGGAAAGATGGAATACTGTTTTCCACTTTGTCTGATACTGTATGATCCTGGCATTGCAATAAGTAATGAGTTAGTGAATGAGTGGGTGATTATGGGAGTGAGCATGGTGATCTCCACTGCTGGTGCCATGGGGTCTTGCTTCACTACACAAGATGGAACTATTCTTTCTGTATTCCATTGTTTGTTTAGCTTGCGAAGCATTCTTTTACTATTTACTCATTTATTTGTTTGTCTTTTTATCTAGTATATCAGGTAGATGAGCTAGTCCATTCAATTTCAGTGACATTCCAGGTTAGATTAAGTTCCATTGCATAGCTATGTTACATTACATAGCTGATGGTATATGTTGTCAGATCATAAGGGATACAGATAGCAACAGAAAATAACAGCAATACTGCTTTGTACAGAGATTCCCTAAAAAGGTTGTCATGCAGAAAGAGTGGAGAAAAAACATGTGCATTGGTACAGCTTTGTCAGAACAATCTTAAAGTAATTATACACGTGCAAGTGTAGATAAATACAATCTAAATTATGTCCAGTATAGTTTAGATACACACGAATAATGCAGGCATTAAGTATTTGCTAATGATTTTCAACTGACGTGAAGTGAGTAGTAAACATATATGCTTTAATTACTTAAAGTGTGTTATTTCAGCCAGAATTATGAAAGCAGGTGAATTTAGTTCATTCTGTCAATGTCTGTGTAGTGACTCTTTGAATGATTCCAATATTGCATCGTTTTCACTTCAGTGTAGAAAGGATTCAATAGGGCATGACCTCATTTGTAGAAGACATTTTCCCTCCTTGTACTTTTCAGTTTTGCTTGGGCTAGATTGAGACAACATTTTGAAGAGTCCATGATCAGTAATTTTATTGCTAATGTAGTCAAAGCAATGTCAGGAATGTTAACTATTAATATGCTAAGGCACACAATAACTCTGTCTGCAATGGATAACTACTTGGATTGTTTCAAGAGGTTGAAATGATACATGTTCATATCAGTTAGCATTATAAATCAGCAAAGCTTGTTATTTGGATGTTTGCAACCTGTGTTTGCATTTTGAGGAAATTTAGGCATAGCAGTGGTAAACTGTATTACAGGATAGTAAGATATTTTTACTTAAGGCTGTGTTGTTGTAGCGTTGCCTTAAATAGCTTGGAATTTTATGATTTGTAGGAGAGCTGAGGTGAAATATAATACCAGGACTATGTGTAGCATAACTTATAAATCAGGTAAACAAAGTGTATGCTATTGCTAGCAGTCATTTAGTTATATATCTTTTGTATAAATTAAGTGGTCCATTATATATCTTTTTTTACTGTTTCTTACTATTAAAGATTTAAAATCCAAAAGACAATATATATCATACAAGACCATAAAACAACATATAACTATAATAATGAATATCATAACAACAAATAACAAAATCAATTATACTTACAGCATTGCTTATTTGCATATTATCATCTATTTTTTTCTAATAGTTCTTTAAGTTTCAACCAAGAATTCTAGTATTAAATGATTCTATCTGTTCTCATCATGATTTTAGCTAATTTAAGTTGACATACATTGGCAACTATGTTCTTAAATTCTTTCGTAGTAAGAGTAGCTGCATTTTTCCAGTTTATTGTAACAATCATTCTTGCCACTGCAAATATACTCCAAAGAAGAGGATATGTTATTCTAGCAACACAAGTAGAGATAACACTAAACATTTAGTTAAAACAAATTTATCATTCAAATAGCTTGTAAAAAAGGTTCAAATTTTCCCAAAATAGCTTAAATATTGTACAATCATAAAACATATGTTGCCAATCAATTTTAATACTTGACTTACGTCTTCAACATCCAAGCTCTTTTCTTATACAAAGTTCAACTCCATGAGGAGTAATTACATTTCTATGAATACATTTCCAGGAAAACAATGTCAAATGCAATGAAACATAAACTTTTGATCTTCCTCACTTGAAGAATGTTTATTAATCTGAAATAATCCCGATATTTTTTATAATAAATG
This sequence comes from Protopterus annectens, assembly GCF_019279795.1. Lineage (NCBI taxonomy): Eukaryota > Metazoa > Chordata > Ceratodontiformes > Protopteridae > Protopterus > Protopterus annectens. The sequence goes on from NC_056727.1 coordinate 273,839,728, forward strand.
TTTGTACATTTAACTATTTTATACAATTTATACAGGTATGTCTTTCCAACAGCTTTGCGGTCTTTTTTAGTGTAACTAAGAATTCTATGTTTGGGAATTGTATTTCTTATTGATGGTTGCATTAACCCAATTATTTGATTAATAAATAGTCTACAGATCTGTATATCTAGCCATGTTTCTTTATTCAATTTAAAATTATTCATAAGATCTATATTAAGTCCTTTTCCTTTGTCACATTAAGTTTTTATCTTTGAGTTTTATAATTTTAGATAAGTTAAATGTATTGATGCTATCAAATGTACAAGCTGTAGGAAATAGTACAAACGGCCATAATTTATGTTCTGGTGTTTTATAGATAAAGTTTTTAAATATATTTAACATATTGGTAATATAATTACAGGTTATCAATATATTTGTTTTATTTTCTGAGAAATATTCTTTTAATAACCAATACAAATTTAATATTTCATTACGTTGTACTGTTCTAGAATCATTTGAATTTAGCAAATCTTTTCTTGTATTTATTTCTATTTAGAAGAGCAATTAGAACTTAACCATAAAGTTACTATGTTGATAACTGACAATAAAGCATACATTTCTAAATCTGGCAAACCAGTACTTCCTGCTGTCCAATGTCTTACATGATGATTTAATGACAATCTGGGTTTATCAGGGAACCAAAGGAAAATTTTAAATCAAAGAATAGAACTGTCTTATACATAAATCATTAGAAAGAGGAATTGATATAGATTGTATCATGTATAATATTTTTGGAAGAATAATCATTTTAAATAATGACAGCCTTTCTTTAATAGTAAAAAACAGCATATTCTATTTATTAATAAGTTGGTTTTATGCCATCTAAAGTATTAGCAAGATTAATTATTATTGCATTTTTAATTTTATAAATTACATTAATCCCTAAATATTTAATTTTGAATCTTTTACAAAATATTTAGAGTATTTCCTATCTATTTAATATTTTTTAACAATTTATAGGCAAACAATTTAGTTTTGTCATCATTAAAGTTAAGTCCATATTTCTTTGGAAAATTTCTACTGATTAAATAAAGCATGGAGAGATTGTTTATAATCATTCAAGGTTAGTCAAACATAATCTGCCAAATGTTTTATTTTAATATTTAATTTACCATTTATTTGAAGACCTTTGCTATTAGTATTTGCTATAATATAGTTAGCAAAAGGTACCATAACTAATGCAAAAATAATGGAGTTAAAGAGCATCCTTGTTTTGCACCTTTAGCATTTGTAATAGATTTAGAAACATATTGACCAATTTTTACATATGCATGAGATCCCTCATAAGGAAGCTTAATGAGTTGTATAAAATTAGTTGAAAAATTATATTCTCCCAAAATAGAAAATAAATTGTCCCAATGAACCAAATTAAAAGCACCATTATTATCCAAACTTATCAATGGTCATGTTTCTGTTTATAGTCTTAACATAATATATTATTGTAATTATTCTTTTTATATTATCATAAGCATTTCTATTCATTATGAAACCAGTTTGATCCTCATTTATTAACATAGGAAGAATTTGCTTAATTCTATTAGAGTATAATCCAGCAAAAACATCAAAACAATCCTTAAAAATTCTGGACTACTATAAATCAACTATTACAACCTGGGTAATCCTCGACTCCAACCCAACCACTACAAATACTACAAACAGTATAGCTACCCAATTTAACACATATTTTACTAATTTCATACTATAGCTAACCATAACTGCAATGCCTCTGCAAACATACCAAAAGGAACCAATGAAAATCTCAATACCTTCACCTTCAAGCCCATCCAAACCAGTACCATAAAAAAAAATGCTTAACAAACTCTAACCTACATTTCTCGCTGCTAATAATTTACTTTCAGAATACCTAAAATCATCCACTAATGCCATCGCATATCCTGTCTCAGTTTTGATCAATCACTCAATGTCCAAACAATATGTTCCCAAAATCTGAAAAATATTCAATATCATTCCATTACATAATGGTAGGATCTCTACAGAGCTCTCTAATTACAGGACAATTGCAATTCTATCACCACTTTCCAAAATCCTAGAAAAATGTATCCACATCTAGCTCATGAACTACCCATTAAGCAATAACCCTCTAACCAACTCCCATCATGGCTCCCATCCCAATCATAGTACAACTACTGGCCTCATAGGTTTCACAAACCAGCTCAGGAATAGTGGCCAACTAGTATATTTCATCTCCCTAGACATGTCCAAAGCATTTTATACTGTTTCTCACCAAAAACTCATCAATGAATGCTCTGCACTAAACCTAGGCCAGTCTGCCCTGGCATGGTCTCATAACTACCTATCTGACTGACAACAAGCTGTTAAATGACAATGTAATTTCTTCTGCCTGTTACCTATCATCTTGGGTGTTCCACAGGCCTCAGTCCTAGGTCCACTCCTCTTCACTATCTTTACCAATAAACTCCATACTGCTACCCACCTCACCAGTATCATACAGAATGCAGATGACTCCACACTCATCTGTACTGCATCCTCACTGTCTGAACGCAAAGAAATAACTCAACAGTCCTTCTCAGCTATAGAATCTTAGCTCACTGACTATCAATTAATTCTTAATCCCAATATAATAAAACTAAACATTTAAATAACAAACACTAGCCTGCAGAACCTCCATTACAATTTATTTACAATGTATTCATTCAACAATACCAAGATAGATAATTTACCACAAACAAAGCTGCTCAGTGTCATAATCCATAACATGAAGTTTGACAAGCATCTATCACTAATCATTAAAAAAGTTCACATAAAACTAGGTTCAGTATATAGAGTTAAGCCTTACATTTTCAATTCCACTAGGCAGTCTATCGCCAGAACCCACCTATGCTCCACCCTTCTCTACACCTCCCCTATCTTCAGCAACCTGAAGAAAACATACCTAGCTAAATTAGAAGCCTGCTACAATAAGATAGCCAGATTCGCCACAAACTGCCAAAATAGATCTCATCACTGTGCACCTCTACATTAACTCAACTGGCTAGAATTTCCCAACCTCATTACCTTCACTCTACTTAGAACTGCCCATAGTTGGTTACACCGACCTGATAAGTGTCCAGCACTTCATAATCTACTTCTACACTATTCTAATAAATGACAACTGAAATCCTCGGACAAATTTTTATTAGAAGTTACAAAATCTAATAACATTTTTGGGGTTTCTCTCTCAACGCCAACCATATCTCCAGGACTTGGAACTCTATCCCACAACACATTCTAAATGCTGTGAATCCCTCATACTTCAAAAAAACTCTTAGAACACAAGTAACTGTTTCCTGCATTTGCCCATGCTTTTCCCCTGGCTGATTATCATCCTTCCTGTACTATAGCCTTTACACCAATATCTTCGCTTCTCCTCCATATAATTTTATACACTTGACATACTCTCTAATGTCTTATTATTATCTTTCTTATCTATCTGCCTCCTGTTCATTCCTATCCACGCCACGCCTTACCTTTCATTCCTCATCTCTACCTCATCTTAACACCAAACCAAAGCCAATGGTCTGTGGCTGACCAAGTTTGCAGTTGACTACAAGCTGGGTGTAGTCTTAAACTCCCCTTGTGATGTGAACATCCTCAAAAAGGGTCTTACTCAAAGAAATGACTGGTGCCAAGAAACATGGCCTCAAATTGAATGCTAAGAAATGCATCATCATCCCCTTTAGAATACAAATTCTGTTCTCACTTCTCACCATAACTCTAAACTCCTAGCACAAAAAACCCTGACAAAGCTCACAAGTGGTGGCGGCTAGGGACTTACCAGGGACACATTTTAAACATTGCTTGTATAATTTTGGAAAGTTGCTAGAATAAAATGTTGTGTTACCACCATCCATTATTATATATTTTCTTACATGCAGGCATTTTAAATTACACTAATTTTCCATATAACACTTTTGGTGTAGCTTTTGTATTGTCACAGTAACTCTCATTTGAACATCCTCAGTGTTGTTTTTATGTCACTGAAGAGACTCGGCCTCCACACAGCACACAGTGGTCAAATTTTGGACTCACAAACTGTTTACCACGAGGAGTTATAAACTCCCTCTTTGAGTGATATTGTCTTTCCTTGTATGTCACATAATTTCCTTAAGTTTGCTTACTCCTTTCTTGCTGTGATATTCTACAGGAAATTATCCAAAATAAATATACCAAGGTCTGTTTCTGCACACATCAGCTGTTATTGATACTTTACCAACCCACAAGTGGTTTGCCCTTTTTACCTTACCAAGTATACACCTTTGCATAAAATCAAAGCTACGGTACATTACAAGATTCCTGTAATCTGAACAGTTTTGCTTGCGCTTACCACAACAGTCTGTTGCTGAACTTCATATCTTATGCAAAAACACAAACATTACCTTCCTACAACTCTGCAGTATATGTTGCATCGATATTAACTAAGACAAATTGCTAGATTGGCTTGTATTAACCTTCCATTCCTCTGATGTGATGTTTACTAAGTATCTCGTACAGTTGGTTGCGTGGCAACTTTTTCCCCCTTCCATTCCTCTGATGTGACGTTTACTAACTATCTCTGCACAGTTGGTTGTGTGGCAAAATTTTTCCAAAAGAACTCACACACACACACACACACACACACACACACACACACACACACACACACACACACACACACACACACACACACACACACACACACACACACACACACACACACACACACACACACACACACACACACACACACACACACTTTCCTTACTTGCGAGTTTTCTTTCTGGCAGAATGTTGTTCCCTGTTCCAAATTTAAAGTGCTGCTGATAATCCATTACAAGAGTGTCGTTCCCACTCGCATTTGAAAGTGCTGCTGATAATCCATTATGCCGTTCCCAATCACATTTGCCAGAAATGTGTGCATAATGTGAGCTCCTTGAGCTCAATTCTGACTGGCTAGTAGCCCTGTTGGGGCTGATGTCATCGCGCACATGATGATGTCAGCTCACTCAGCGCAAAAATCGAAAAATGAAAAAAACAAAAGAAAAAATTTGGAAATGAAGGGGCGCCGCTTGAGAACCATGGCACCCGTTCATTTGGACCCCAAAACTCAGTAAAAAACAAGTAATTGGGCACGGTTGGGAGGTAACAGTGACCAGACCAGTTAATTCAGGCAATAGTCTAAATTCAATTTCACAAATAGAAACAAGATGAATAATTAGTCAAAATAATTACCATATTAGTTGAATACTTAGAGTAAACATTATTACAAGTTTAATACGGATGAAAAAAATATGTTTCTATGTAATAAAGTGTGAATAACCAGTTTGGGTGTCTGCATAAATTTAAAGCAAGCGTATTCCCTTCTAATTTGTATATCATACGTTAGGGTCTATATTAGATCACCGAATGCTTAGAAAAGTGAACGGTGATTAATCGACCCTATGTAAGCAAAAGCTTACAATGTCGACCTGTCAGAACAGCAATCACTGTTCCAACAAAAAAAAATAAAAAACAAAACACTTTAAACATTACATTAAGTAGGAGGCTTCATCCACCACACCCCCCAATGAGGGGGGCTGTGCTCCCCAAACTCCCCCCACTTAAATATACCAACTCTAAGACTGCACTACAGTGCAGAAAACAGCAAAGTAACGCAGCGGCCAAGTGAATTCTTTCCCAGGGAAAGAATTTGCTTAAAAGCCACTTCGATATTTTGCCGTTTCAGTCTTTTAAGTTCGACCAAGACTCATTTGAAAGAATGCATCTTCGGTCTTCTAATAGGAAACTCATTCGTTATCATAGGATCATAGGAAGTTACTAGGCTATTGGCCCTGAGATCCTTATATGCCTAGCAAAGAGTTTAGACCACATTTAGAGCAGTCAGCACCAAATGCCCCTGTCTAGCAGTGACACAGATGGAATCCTTGGGCTGTATTTTCTGTTTCCCATCCAGTAATCTAGGTTGATCTTAGAAAGGGATAATGAGGCAATCTGCTTTATGTGGAGTATTAGTCTATTCCACAGATGAGGGAGTCAGGGAGTCTCTGGGTCATTAATCTGTCCTTCCAACAAGTCCTATTGATGTCACAGACCAGGTTGAGCTTACTCTTGCGGGTTACTCGAGTGAAGCTTGACTTGCGGATATGCAGTAGTCCCATCAAGGTGGGATCTGAGATTCCTTTGTATGCCAGACAGAGGTCACCTCTGAGGAATTTATACGAAACTGAGTAGAGGGACAGGGTTTTTATATGTGTAAGGTAGATGATTGAGGCCCTGGATTCTCCTGGTGAGGAACCTCTGTGGTCTGTCCAGCTGCTGAATGTGCTTTGCAAAGTACATGCTGAAAGGGGCATTGTAATCAATAATGGGCCTTCTAAGGGGAGAAAACAGGGATGTTATGACCTCCTTGTCTCTGAATGAGATACCCTTACTTATGAGGTGGGCCATGTAGAAAGATTTCCATACAACAGAAGCAACATGGTGGTCAGAAGTCAGGTTGCTATCAACCTGGGTCCTCAAATCCCTCACAACTGATTGCATGCCTAAGAAATTGTTATTAATGTGATAGTTTGTGGGGACATCACGCTCTCCAAAGGGGATGATGATGCATTTTTTGGTATTCAGTTTTGAGTCCATGTTTGTGGCACCAGTCATTTATCTGGGTCAGACCCTCTTGGAGGATATCCACTTCACTAGGGGAATTGATGACAGCACCCAGCTTCCAGTCATTTGCAAATTTAGTCAGCATAGTACACTGGTTTTGGCTTGCACCTCAGAAAATATTTCCCAAATAACAGAGGTCTGCAGGACTGATTCCTGGGGCATGCCAGGTCTTCTGCTTGAGGTGGCTTCCCCTATTTTGACTAGCTGGGAATTTGGACTCGAAGTTTGCTTTGAAGGATTTCACTAATACTCTTTTTTTTGCTTGTTCAGGCTAAGGAGAGATTGCTTCCAATTGGGCACCTGCACCTTCTTGGTCCTGGACAGCAATGTTTTCCTTATAAATAAAGTCAACATCTCATTCCTATGATTTTAACCAAATTATGTCCGGAAATACTAAAACTACTAAAATATGCTAGTGCAAACAAAATCAGGGAACTTCAGACTAAAATGATAAAAATATGTTTTCTGAGGATTAAACATAACTGAAGCATACACTAAAGTCCTGTGGATATGTGTATAAACTCGGCTTTACCAGATAGAATAAAACACACAGCCCCAAGTAAAATCAGGCTGCCATGTTAGACTTCCAGCACCAACAAACTCTGCAATAAATGCGAAAAGTTGCTGTCCAAGAAAACAAAGAGAAGGACTCAACAATAGAAAAACACCCTCCTCAGCCTTTGCAGGCAAATAAGACAACTTGTCAAATCCTCCAAGAGCTTCGTTCTGCCAAGGATAACCATAAGGCCTTTCACAGATATGTACATAACCTAAAGTGTAGGACCCAAGTATGTGCACACCTGGTGGGCAATGATATCACACACACTGACCCCACAAAGAGAGCAAACCACCAAGCAGATAGATTTGGCAAAACTTTTTCTCCCTTTTCTCTCCTAACGTACAACAAACCTTCACCCAAACTGCCCCCACCTTCATATCTGAAGAACAGGTCCTCAAAGCCCTGTCCAGGGCAAAGAACACAGCCTCTGTGGGATCAGATGACATCCCAGGCTGTCTTCTAAACTGACTAAAACATGAACTAGCATCACCAAGTACCATTTTCTATCATAGCCTAACCACAGGCTTTGTTCCTGCAGAATGAAGAGTGGCTAGAGTTATTCCCTTCTGCAAAGGTGGCGTAGCAACTGACCCAGGGAATTACAGACCCATAAGCCTGACCAGCCTCATCTTAAAGGCCATAGAACGTATCATTATGGACCTCATATATAAAGACATAGGTGACCTCCAAACCCTGGATCCTACTCAACTCAGCTTTGTGAAGGGCAGATCCTTCCTGTTAAATCTGGTGGATTTCTTTGAAAGTATGACCAAGGACATTGATGAGGATAAATCTGTGCACACAGTATACCTTGACTTGGTAAAGGCTTTTGACACAATCCCACATTTATACATTACAGATAAACTTAGCACACTGAAAGTAAACCCCTTTGTTGTAATATGGGTTGCCAACTGGCTCACAAACCAGGCACACACTATCAAAGTGGGTGACTCTACATCTACCAGCAGACCTGTTACCCATAGGGTGTCATAGGGATCAGTGCTGGGTCCCCTATTGTTTGATATATACTTCTCAGAAATTCAAGTCAAAACTAAAGGGTTGTGGTTGACCAAGTTTGCAGACAACTGCAAACTAGCTACAGTCACTGATTCCCCAAATGATGCCAGTATACTCCAGAAGGTTCTCACACAGTCCAATGACTGGTGTATTAGTCACAGTCTCAAACTGAATGCAAAGAAATGCCTCATCATTCCCTTTAGCAGAAACAATGTCCCTTCACACTATCAAATCAATAACAATACCCTACGTACCCGTGAAGTGGTAAGGGACCTGCGATCACAGGTTGACTGTGACCTTAACTTCGACCACCATGTGTCTACAGTGTTAGAAGGAAAGCTTTCCAGTTCGTTCACTTGATTAAAGAATGCTTCCCCTCGAGAGCAAAAAAAGTTATAACCCCCTACACTTGGTATTTATCTGGGACATAATTGAGTATAATGCCCCATTCAGTATGTACCATACTAAGCCCCTACAGCAATTAGAGAGACCTCAGAGGTTTCTAACAAAGAAGATCAAGGGCCTCCAGCACATGCCTTACATGGATCAACTAAAATCCTTGTCACTGTACTCCATTTTGTATGGACTTCTTAGGGGAGACTTACACGTGGCCTACAGAGCAACCCAAGACCCAAACCTAATGAACTTACTGCAGATCTGTAAATCAAATGAGTCTAGAGCTACCCAGTCCAGTGACATAAATATGGCTTGCAACTTAAATAAGACATGTTGGAGGGACAGATTTATCTCCCAGCAACTGCCATGTCTTTGGCTACCAATTCATGTGAAACAGAGCACCTCTATAACACTTTTCAAGAGGATACTGGATGAGTGGATGGGGTACCATAAATTCTTACCAGGGATAGTGCCCATAACTCCCCTGAACATGGGCAGTCATCACTAAATGCAGGCTTGTGTATTGACTAGTGCTTCTATTATATTACATTGAGTTGAAACGAGTAGGCTTAAAATGACCTTGGTTCAATGGCCCATGAATCTCCTATGATCAACTTTCAAACTATCTATGTATGTATCATGTAGTAATATTTTATATATATATATATATATATATATATATATATATATATATATAGATATATATATATATATAGATATAGATATACATATATATATATAGATATAGATATACATATATATATATAGATATAGATATACATATATATATATAGATATAGATATACATATATATATATATATATATATATATATATATATATATATATATATATATATATATAAAATCATAAAATCTCACCTCATTTCTTAAGATTATGATAGGTTGTTGTTGTTTGTCTTTTCCCAGTTAGGGGTCGCCACAGCAGAACTCCAGTCTGCTAATGATTGGCAATTGGTTTTTATGGTGTCGAGTTGCCAGCCCGACCTTCAACGAAGGCACGCCCATTCAACACATGTCTTTCGAATGCCCACTTGACCACAGGGAGGACATGCAGACTCCACACAGAAGGCACTCCCAACCCAAGCCGAGAATCAAATGGGAGAACATCTTGCTGTGAGGCAACAATGCTACCACTGCACCACCACGGAAGTCTAAAGGCAGGGGTGTAGCCAGAGATTTACATTTTGTACTGAGACCTAATGCTGCTGTTTCCAGTACCCACTTGTCAATGTAGAAATGTACTCACCCCTCAAAATGCTACCCCAAGATACATGGAAAGATGTACTTTCTTTTAAACTGTTACAATTAACTGCCATACAAAGCTAGTTATAGAAATGTATTCCTTTAGCACAAGAATTGTTTGTAAACTGCTATACTGTGAATATTCATTTACTCAGCTCTAAACAGTTTGTGCTTTTTTAGTATTGACATTAGCACAAGCTGCTCAGAAAAACTGGACACATTTCAGTACTGTGAGTATGCTTACCTACATCCTTGTCTAAAGGAGACATATTTTGCAAGACACAACCATACGTTTGCCTCATAAGAGGAAAACAGTTATATATTAACTAATAATTTAATTTAACTTCTACTGTATTATTAATCCCAGAATCTTAATTTTCCCCCCAAACTAAGATAGTGTTTTCAGTACACCTGAAATATCACTCTAAGGCTGCACAAACAACATCTTCTCCATATGTCAAGTCAGAAAGTCACAATATCAGTTTTATTCAACAATTACATTTCGAGTCTATATCACTTAATTGAATTATAGTGGTGGTGGTGCTGCAGTAGCACTGTCGCCTCACAGTAAGATGCTGTCCCGTTCAATTCTCAGCTAGAGCGTCTTCTGTAGGGAGACATGCATGAACGGGCATACCTTTGTTGAAGATTGTGTGTCAGGGCTGGCAACTCGGCACGTACAAATCTACTGCCAATCATTAGCGGACTGGAGTTCCACTGTGGCGACCCCTAACCGGGAAAAGCCGAAAGACACAACAACAACAACAACATCACTTAATTGAATTACAAATCAGAGAACCTCTATTCATCAAACACCTATTTATCAAAGATGCCAATCGTCGAACTGATGAACAAACACAAACCCCAAAAGACATAAACAATAACAAGGATACATCCAAAAGACAACCAAAAGAAATAAACAGAAAATCCACACCAAACACAAACTCTGCTTTCTAAAGCAATTCTTAGCATCTTCTTAGCAATGGGACATTTGCATTTTACATATGCAATGCAAATACTAGCGTCACTTAAAACGTATATATATATATATATATATATATATATATATATATATATATATATATATATATATATATATATATATATATATATATATATATATATAGATGGGTCCACTTTGTAATTTCGAAACCCTGAAATCCTGAAATTCAGTACTTTGAAAGCACAAAGCTGAAAACCCAAGCACAACTCACAAATGTAAAAACACACAACTGCGAAATTAAAACTCCGGACACTGCGTCACTCATACAGTACACACATAAACAGAGCCCCCCCCCCCACAATCAAACAAATGTATCAAAACTACATATAAGCTGGGGGATAAGCACCCCTGCATCCTCCCATGTGGGGGGCTACTCCCCCCACACCCCCTACTTATATAATTTAACTCCAAGACCGCACAAACAGAAACACAAACGAAACTCACACACACACATCTTGCAGTCCCACACACACACACACACATCACAGCCACAACACACACTCACACACACTAAAGTCCCTAAACAACATACTTACACACACAAACTTACCTAAAATAAACCCAAACATCCACACACCGCACCAGTGGAAATGGAAATTCAAAATCTCTGTGCTTCGGAACTTTGAGTATTCGGCTTTGTGATTTTGAAATATTGTGTTTCGGGATTTCAGTATTTCAAAATTACAAAGTGGACCCATATATATATATATATATATATATATATATATATATATATATATATATATATATATATGTGTGTGTGTGTATATATACCCACATAAAACTGAGTGTTTACTTTATAAGAAACCTTAATCATTTTAAATTTAACTTTGTTTTATTCAATATATATTAGCTTAATATGTAATGATAGTGGAAGAAATTAAATAAAAATAATAGTTAACATATTTATAGCCTCAAACATCTGGACTTGATTACTATAGTACCTAGAATACATGATAAGTAAATCAACTAATTTTATCATTTAAAATAAGCCCTTAACAATATCTGTGACAGGACAGATCATGTTATCATTGCTTGGTTACTGAATTAAGTCAGACAAACTTATATACAATTAGTATTAGTAGGCGTTCTGTAATTACTTAAACCATATCACTATAATGAATACATAGGTTCATAGGTTCATAGGCTGGTACTAGCCTATCGGCCCTAGGGTCCATACAAGCCTAGCCATAACAATTCCCTGGCTATTTCTTCCCACACTATTTACTTCCCTGGACCCCTGTCTAGATCCCTGAGGTGAATTTCCTTTCTCCCATCCAATTATTAAGGTTCCTTTTGAAGAGGGCCAAAGAGGAGCTCTGCTTGACATGTATGGGCAGTCTATTCCAGAGTCTGGGGAGTCTCTGGGTCAGGAACCTATCCTTCCAGCATGTTTTGTTTATTGTGATGACAATGTTTAGATCCCTGGAGCATGTGGCTCTGAGGGATTGGCATTTCTTTAAGTGTAGCATGTCCAACAACTCTGGGTTTGACATGGCCTTGTATGTTAAGCAGACATCGCCACAGAGGAGACGATATGCAACAGAGTATAGCTGGGGTTTTTTAAGGTGGTCAGTATAGGGCATCTGCTTTAGGCCTGTGATTCTTTTAGTGAGGTATTTCTGCGGCCTTTCCAGTTGTTGCAGATTTCTTGAGAGGTACATACCAAATGGGGCATTGTATTCTATAATAGGTCTAATGAGGGATGAGAACAGTGGGACAATGACCTCCTTTTGTCTGGATGAAAAGCCCTTAGTGATGAGGTGTGCCACATAGAAGGATTTCCTGACTGTTGTGGTGATGTGGTTATTGAAGGTGAGACCACTGTCCACCTGTGTCCCTAAGTCTCTTATCACACTTTCGGTGTTTAGTGTACTGCCACCTATGTGGTAATTCACGGGTTCATGTTTTTTCCCAAAGGGGATAACTATACATTTCTTGGCATTGAGCTTCAGCCCATGGCTTTGGCACCAAGCATTTGTTTATGTAAGGCCCATTTGTAGAGTATCGACATCATTTGGGGATTCAATAATAGCTCCCAGTTTGCAGTCATCTGCGAACTTTGTTAGCCAGAGTCCCTTAGTGTTGGCCTGTACTTCAGAGAAGTAGATGCCAAACAAGAGAAGACCCAGGACTGAACTCTGAGGTGCTCCACTTGTCACTTGTCTGGAGCTGGATCTGGAGTCAGCTACTTTTACAGTGTGGGTTCTGTCAGTAAGCCAGTTGGCAAACCATCAAGTGACATAGGGATTAATGCCCAGCTTAGTATGTTTATCTATGATTCCAGAGTGGGGGTTGGTGTCAAAGACCTTGGCAAGGTCCAGAAAGGCTGTGTGGCCTGCCTTACCTTCATCCACGGCTCTGGAGACTGATTCAAAAGAAGTCAATCAGGTTCAGGAGACAAGATTGGTCCTTCACAAACCCAAACTGGGTGGGGTCCAGTGTTTTAAGGTTGCCAATGTCTTTGTTTATAAGTTCCATGATAATACGTTCTATGGCCTTGAAGATCAGGCTCATCAGACTGATGGGGTGGTAGTTCCCAGGATCCAAGGTGGATCCTCCCTTGTGGAGTGGTTTAACTGTAGCTGTGTGCCACTCAGTGGGCATGAAGCCTGAGGTGAGGGTATGATTAAATATAACACTTAGGTGTGGTGCCAGTTTATTTAGTAGTTCATGTAGTACACAGCACGGGATGTTATCTAGTCCCATGGATGCTGTATTCTTAGCTTTGGAGAGTGCGTTTTTTACTTGTGTGGCTGTTATTACCAGAATTTGGCTATCTTTGAGTATTGAGATGGGCCATTTAGGGGGTGAGAGGGGAGTGAAGTTGGCACTGATTTGATCTGCCAGGATATTGGCAATATTCTTGGGATCAGTATATTTAATGCCATTCTGTTATAGATCAGAGCAGATCTGAGCATTGCCATTTAGATTATTGACATAGTTATAGAATGCCTTGTGGTTGTCTTTGGAATCTTTGGCAATTTTATTTTTGTAACTAGCTTTGGAGGATTTTATGAGGGATCTCAGTTTTTTACTGAGGCTGGTAAGGGAGTTTTTTGCATCCTGGGATTTTCCTCTTTTCTGCAACAGTTTCTTCCTTTTGTTGTAAAGTTTGTTTATGGCAGGAGACCACCAGATTGGCTTCTTTTTTTTGGAGGAGAACATCTTGGTTTTATTTGGGATGGCACAATTCATGCATGAGTGGATGTCCTCATACAGTGCCTTAGTGTAGGACGCAGTAGTCGAACTTTCAGTTCCTATCTGCATGGGTGTCATTAAGTTTATAACTTCTGACTTGGGTAGCATGAAGTTGGCTTTGGAGAAGTTTTTTATGGAGGTTTCCTTACTGGGGGATGGGGGTGGGATGTGGATGTTAAGGGTGATTAGTTTATGGTCTGATCTGACCAACGAGGGGGTGACCATAGGTGTGGAGCATCGATTTCCCATGTTGGTAATGACCAGGTCTAGGATATTGGAGCCCCTGGTGGGACTATGGATTAATTAATCCCGGGCATTGGAATTTATGAATTCCAAGAACCGATGGGCAAAGGTGTTAGTACACGAGTAGTTTTCCCATTTAATGACAGGGTAGTTGAAATCACCCAGTATTAGGGTGTTTGGTTGTATATTAATATTTTCCAGTATGTTTAGAAAGGTGTAGTGAGAATCTTGGGGCATGGTGGGGGATCTGTAGCAAGCTACAATTTGGATTGCAGTCTTACCTAGTGTTAGTTGCACCTGGAGAAATTCAGATGCATTGTGTTGGGCAACTAACCTGGTGGTGTGAATTTTGAACATTTAAATCTTTAGTGATATTTTTATTAGTTTTAACTAAATATATATTTAATAATAATGTGAGCTATTTATTAAATATTAGTAAATGATTTTTCAAGAAATGAACTTTGTAAGTTTATGCAGATAAGTAAAAATTTTACCTTAAACAATAAGTACCCACATTTCCTTTTCTATCAGATTACGTTTGAATAAAAAAGTGTCCATCTGAAACAAAAGCAACAACTGACTTGATATATTGAAGCAAAATAAAACCATGTTATATATTAAATATAAGTCATTTGCATTTTAATTTCTTCTTTTTCTTATTGACCTTCTATCCATTTTTCCTGCATGTCTCTTCAAAGGGATACTATGCCAGTCCATCTCTTCTATTTGAGATAGAATTTCATTTGTCTTTAAATAAGCCATTGCAGTTTCCAGGATTTTAAATGTTTTGATGTCAACAGGAAAATATTTAAATATTGTAGGAAACAATTAGTATAGCCAAAAGAGGAAAAGTGCCTTGAAAATCACCAAAACTAAAAAAAAAAAAATCAAAGCAGATTGGATGGAACACAGTAACCAAGGCTTCACGAGTAAAAGGCAGCAGTGTTTAATCTTGTTTTTTTAACACACAAAACCCACAACAGCGTTTTCATCCTCGTACATACAGGACTTCATCAGAAATACAATTAAAACCCATTTCATTCCTTATATAGTGAACCACTAAACAATTAATCATTTTGTACCCCTAGTAGTTAATTAAATAATAAATATCCAAGCAACCTTAATTGTCTAGGTTAAAAATACAACTGCTTAGTACTACTTCAAACTTTAGTATTAAATATTCTATGTAACAAGAGTGCTTTTTATTTAACCCATTAAAAACATAGTAAATGCAACCCAATTTTAGCTTATTAGTTATAATGTTGTAATAAAAATTCAAAAAATAAAACAGAACTAAACTAGTAAATAATATATACAAAATTGCATGTGTTCACTATGCAGTAAAAACGACAATAGAACCATATATTGGTTATATAACCACAATATATTTTAACTCAATATCTTGTCATAACAAAGATAAAAATAAATGACTTTATTTGTTTGATAGGGACCTGGTTTTAGAGTTTAGCAGACCTAAGTCTGAGGACCCTGGGAGGGCCCTTGGGAAAAAAAATGTAGAGTTCAGAGAACTATTTTGGAAACTAGAATTAGAAGCCAATAGAACACCTGGACTCAATGAATATGTCTTACTCGCCCCTGTCCTCAAACTTAGGTCTTACCTGTTTACAAACCAGACACAAGAAAAACTTTCTTTAAATATGCCCGAATCATCCATACTGCTGTGATTTCATTTCTCAGGTATAGTCCAGTCTGTTTGCATGACAGAAAGAAAATGTTCCCATTACTGTTGATTTGAAGAACTGTTTGACATTTAAAATGGTCTAAAGGGAAGGCAGACAATTATTATACATTATGAATTATGGATGTACTATGAAATATCTCATCTCCTTTAATTGAGGCATAAAACATCACAATTAAAATATTTGACAAACACAATATCATAATGTCAATGCATGTCTGAACAGAACTGCATAAAACACTACAATAAACTCTGCCAATGGCTCTGTCCTCACATCTCTAATCTCATTTCAATAATCCTGTAGAAACTGTAACATTCTTAAAATACTAGGGGTTTGGCTTGACCTACTTTCAGGAACACACTCCATATGCAAGACCAACTACTATCTATCTGTTGGCAATAAAATATCCCAATTTCTCTCTTTCCCTCTGCCAAAGCAGTGACTGTTAAAGGAGTCCCACTTGCCAAACTGCAACAATGGTTACCACTTTGTGCCACAGCTTTAAACAATAAGTGTACTTGAAACTGTCTTTTCTTTAATCCCTTCACCAACTGTAAGAATTCTCTTCTTTTTGACATCACTGTTATAGAGTAATCATTGTCAAACCTTATTATATTGTCATGTATATTAAATGGAGAATTGGTCCATGTTGGTTTAATATCAGTTCTTTGTCTTGGTTAGAGAAGAATTTAACAATTATGGAGCTCAGATAGCAGTTTTTCTTTGATGCATGGACAACTAATAACCCATGTGCTCTCTCAATACCAAAAGACATAGATTGTGATAAATCTAAAGTTTTTGGAAGCAATATATTGTCACCTTATATTTTCTGTGGTAAACCAAATATTTGAATATTGTTAATTCTTAATCTGTTTTCTAAGTCATCAGTTTTGTTTAACACTGTGGTACTCTGTTTTAAGAGGAATTCTATATTATGCTCTTCTTCTAACAACCTTTCTTCTATATCATTTAGTACATCTTCCATTCCCAAAATCTGAGAATTCTGCTTTTTTATTATTTCATGTAGTTGTTCCATTTGTTTTGTGCATTTCTCTTTAAAATTATCCAGTTTATTATCCATGTTGTCCATTTTTATTGAAAAATCTTGTATATTTGTAAGAACTGACTGCAGAGTCCTGTGAATTAGCTTTTTGATGGCTCATTTCAAAGTTATAAGTACAAACTTTTCTGACAAAATATTGACAGGATAAATTATAGTTTATAAAGATTTTTTCAGATAATATCCTTCGGTATGCTGCTAAGATTAGAATTCCATATAAAGAATACAATTAAGATGTCATAGAATTAAACTTTCTTGTCAGAAATATAATTTAACTGTCAGAGCAAAAGAAAGCTGCTGAGAGCTTGTCACCCTCATAGCCACACCTCTCCATTATTTATCTCTTAAGGACTACTATTACTGTATAATTTAATAACTAAAAAAACAATAACAATAAAAATAATACAGAGTTACAATGTGCTACTGCCAAAGTACCTGAAGATAGGGGTACTAGGGTAGTTAACTAATGTTGTACACAATGCTCGATTTGAAGGTCTGCCAATCTTATGCAGCATCGTCTAGACCTGTGCATTATCTGAACACACCATGCAGGAAGTCATCGAGGGTAAGCAGAAAATGTGGCCTACCATGACCAAGTTGTAGCTATTTGAAGAACATTTAATGAAGTTAATGAAATCAAACAAAAGCTTAACTTATATTTTTCAAAGTGTCTTTCAGTGAATGGAAAGCATCCATAAATTTACCCACTCTTACATTTTGGGTGGTGCAGTGGTGCAGTGGTTAGGGATATCACCTCAGAGCAAGGGGTTCTTTGGCTCAATTCTCAGCTGGGATTTCTTCTGTGCAGAGTCTGCATGTCTGCTCTGCATTTGTGTGGGTTTCATATGGGTGCTCCAGTTTCCTCCCACATTCCAAAGAAATGCATCTGGAGCTTTTCTTGCCAGGCATCCACTGAAAATGGGCTCTGTCCCATACAGACTTTCCTGGTAAACACATGTAAATAAAAATAAAATAAAGTTTGTCCACATTTTCAGCATGCCATCTATGTGGCACTCTCAACAACCTTGTTATTCTTAATAGGCAGTTTCATCCTGATGCATGACTTCAAAGTTTTTGCTTGAATTTGCACTTCATAACATAACTAAGTTATGATATACACAGCTTTCATGGGGTGAGATCAGTTTTATATCATGCTGAAACTTCCATATAGAAATGTCAGCGAATAGGGAGAGTTTTAGATTAAGAGTGAAATGTCTGCTGTTTTTGTGGCATAAATATTTAAAACCCTGAGTACAGCCCTGACAATCTGGGTTAACTAGTGACTCATGTAGTATAACCTGGAGAAAAATGATAGGGCTGATATCTGTTCACATCCTCAGGAGGGAGGGTGTTCCCTAATTGCCATGGTAGGTAGAGCACAGTG
Organism: Protopterus annectens; assembly: GCF_019279795.1. Classification (NCBI taxonomy): domain Eukaryota; kingdom Metazoa; phylum Chordata; order Ceratodontiformes; family Protopteridae; genus Protopterus; species Protopterus annectens. Next base: position 273,858,254 of record NC_056727.1, read on the forward strand.
GACCATGTCACTGTGGTGTCAGGGCAGCACTTTCACAATATCCCACTGCATGCACCTGAAAATATGTTAGCCACCATTACAAGTGGTAGGGCATAAACAGAATGAAAAGCATAACAGCCAGCATTGATATGGTGCAGCTACCTACCAGGCCTCTTAGTGAGTCAGTACGTAGAGGCTAGACTTGAATCCACAAACCTTCATCTCTGAGAAGAAAGGCCCCACTAGCAGAAGGATATATTCAGGAGTACCCCAATATGTGTTGACTACCAGAGGAAAGCAGAGAAATATGGTGGTTGCTGACTCCAACAGCTAGTATAACTACAGATGCAATCCCATTGGCACTTTCTAAAAAAATATATGAGCGAGAGAAGGAAAGAGAGAGAAATTCTAGCAAACTTGAATGTGATAAAATAGCTAGCTAGCTAAGTATATCAATTACACTGATATATAGACAAGATATAATAACTGTAGAAATATGGTTTCTGGATCATTTATTTAAAAATAAACTAGAAAACAACTTAATTATTTCTAATTAATAGAGAAGACTCAGAGGCAAAGATAATCTGTCACAAGATGCAACTATCAAAAAAATGCATGCAGTTCACCAATGTACCAAAAAGGACCACAATATTCTTATTGTCTGACCCTAATATAGGCCACAATACCTCATATATCTCATAGCTCTAACCTTAATAATAGGACTGAACCAATAATAATCATACATCTAACACAAATGCTACATCTAAATCTAAACATAAACCCAAACCTAACTGAAGCTCAAAACCTGACTGAAATTCTAAATATAATCCTAACCCTAAATTTAACCACCTAAGAAAAACATCACACTTAACCACTTCCAAAATCCCTTTACTTTAAAGTCACTGAGTGGGATTTAGCAACTGGATGGAAGAGCTGGATGACTACATTCAATGAGTTTCTCTAAGCTTGTTAAAGATTACTTAACTTTTGAAAGGCCTTTCATGATGCACTTTGCACCAGAAATGCCACAGTTATCATGTGTGATGTAGGATCTTCCATACCATATGTGTTTTGTGACTGAAGTAAACCAGATAATTGATTTACAACACTGAAAAACACTGTACAGACATATACCCATACACATCATAACCCAAAAGAGAAGGGTGAAGTATGCCTAAAACATACTTAAAGGAAAGACAGTCAGAATGAACATGCAGGAACTCATTCTTGATAAGGCCTTGTCCTGTCTTCACACGTCTGTAAAATATTTTAATATCAGGAGACAAAAGAATCAAAATATAGCAGCATTTTCCCAAACATGCCTGTGTCTTCAGAAAAGAAAGGGTGTCACAGCCTGCAAGAAATGCAGCTTTAATACTGTATTCTAAATGAACATGTGACATCCAATACGTGTCACTCAGCAGCAGAAGAACAAGAAGTAACCCTGTTCTATATGAATAAAAAGAATTTAATAAAATTGGAATAAAAGAAAAATGCAAAGTTAATTCAGTTACCTAACTCAGAAATGAGCTTACTAGACTGTGTTAACAAATACTGTGCCTGCAGAATAAAACAGTATGTATTACAGATACAACAACATAAGAAAGTAGCAACTGTGATTAGCTTTGCTATAATAATAGCCCCATAGTTTAGTACTGCTCTGCTTTATATTATGAAAAATGAGTGCAGTATAATACCTTTTAGTGTATAAAAACATTTCCACATTTACGGATTATTGTGTCATACTGTTCATTCTTTAAATAGTGCTCTGTGAGACTACAAACACACATCTCTAGAGGGAACTCAAATGCTGTAGCTTACTATAATTTCCATTATATTAGACAGTACAACTGAAAACATATCACATTTCCAATACATTATTTTCACTCCTTGGCTAAGATGGTAGCTGTTTGGCTCAAATGCTACATAAATGCATAACCTCCCTGCTTGAAGTTTTGCAGACTAGTATACAATGCAAAATATGTCCATTACATCTCCATAAACTGACTGATGTCCTTTCATTTCCAGTACCATGAAGTTGCTCTGGCAAGGAATCTTCTCACTGCAAGTGCATGTTTTATGTAGTTATACCTGGGTTACATTGTAAAAATTAGCTTGAGCAATTAAAGGCACAAAGTTCAACAGCAGTCATATGTGTGAAAAATACAAAGCTGCAACTTCATAGCTATAAATGTGTAACACCTAAAGAAGTGGTGTGAAAACTGACTTAGGGTCTCCTCACAAATATATGGACAAAATGTAAAAAAAAATCAGTTGCATTTGCCAAGTAAAAATTGGAAAGTATGTCACTCAATGGCTTCTGTTTGATACCTAGTTTCTTCCAAATGGAAGACAAAAAAATTAATCATTGTAGTAATTTCAAAGCCCAGTACAATCCTACCTGTTTACAAACCAGGCACAAGAACAACTTTCTTTAAATATGCCCAAATCATCCATACTACTGTGATCTCATTTCTCAGGTATAGTCCAGTCTGTTTGCATGACAGACAAAAATGTTCCCATTTGTGTTGATTTGAAGAACTCTTTGACATATAAAATGGTCTAAAGGGAAGGCAGACAATTATTATACATTATGAATGATGGATGTACTATGAAATATCTCATCTCCTTTACTTGAGGCATAAAACATCACAATTAAAATATTTGACAAACACAATATCATAATGTCAATGCATGTCTGAACAAAACTGCATAAAACACTACAATAAACTCTGCCAATGGCTCTGTCCTCACATCTCTAATCTCAGTTCAATAATCCTGTAGAAACTGTAACATTCTTAAGATACTAGGGGTTTGGCTTGACCAGTCCCTCTACTTTCAGGCACACACTCCATATGCAAGACCAACTACTATCTATTTGTTGGCAATAAAATATCCCAATTTCTCTCTCTCCCTCTGCCAAAGTGGTGACTGTTAAAGGGGTCCCACTTGCCAAACTGCAACAATGGTTACTACTTTGTGCCACAGCTTCATGCAAATATAAAGCAACAGAACAATCACATGATATCAAAATCTGCCACTTCATCACCAGTTCCCCCATGTATGGAACATCACTGGGTTACCCAATCAAAAGCCAAAGGAAGGCATATCAAGCCTCCTCATAGGTTCTCTACTCCTCCAATTGATTAACCAAAACACTCTGCTGCCATACACCATGAGACAGATTACAACCACTGCACACTACAAACCTCTTAACTGATACTAGACTAGGAACTACAGTCTAAATACACACATATATGCTTCACTGCATGACCATAGCTTCTCAATCCTAGCCCCCAACTGTGCCAATCCCTTCCTGTATGTCTAATTGCAATTTCTTCCAACACCAACTCAAATAATTTCTGCAAGACAAATTTAAAAGTAACTGTAATAAGATGTTCCATGCCATATAACTAATTAAATATGTTTATATATTATAATTATATTAATTATAGAAAATACCCAAATTTCACAGTGATGAACTTCTAATAACACTCCTAAAAATCAAAAAATAGGAAAACTATATGTTTAACAGCAATTTATATACCACCAGGGAATAACATTGACACTGCTGAAAACATCATGTTTTGGATAATCCAACAAATTAAACATAAAACTATAATACTTAGAGTCTAACTGTAGACTGGCAACTCATAAATTCCACTAACGCCACTGAATCCATAAACGTGTACAGCTTCAAACAATTAATAATCACACCCATATAAAATCAATAAAACATCAGGGAGACACTCAACATTACACTGGATCCTTATAAACAAGTCAGACAAACTGAGAACAGTAGACTGTCCATCACATAGTGTAAGTGACTGCATGCAACCATATTAGAACTCACCATAACCTAGATAAACATATTACCTATAATCAAATATGAAACACAACCAATTTCAGCAAAAGATATTTTCAATGAATCAATAAAACAAAATAACTGGAACGTACTTAGAACAATGCCACTAGATACTACTGTAGAACACTTTAATAACATATCCTTACATACCTTAAATAATCTAGCACCGGTATGTAATAAAAGACTAAAGTCCAACCCTGCCCCATGACTAACAAAATAAACAAAAAACTCATGATAAAAATGGATAAAGCCTGGACCAATTGGTATAAAAATAGAACTCTAAATGCCTTCCAGCAATTTAGACATCTGAGGAACCTTGCAAAACTCCATGTCAAACACAATAAACAAATATAACTATATCAGCCTACAAGACAAACATTAAAACAACCTAAAACATTTTTGGTCATCAGTTAATAATCTACTCCACCCTGGCAAAGCCGCCACTCCCTCTCCAAAAACAAACAATATGACAGACTCTAATCCGTTTATTTCCTACTTTAAACAATCAGTATCATCTCTCTTAGACACTAATACAGCTGCCCCCACTCTCTACCCTTGTCCAACCAAAACTACCCGCAGCTCTTCAATTTTAGTTCCGTACCCACCTCGCTCATAATGAAGTTGCTCCTTAAACTAAAAACTACCGCTGTAGCTGTAGACCAACTACCAACAGACAACCTAAAAAGGGGTGCAGAATTCATAACATTTCCTGAGTCCATAACAATTAATAGGTCCATAACAGAAAGATAAATCCCAAAACTGTTGAAAAAATCCTACATCATACCACTGCACAAAGCTGGCATATCCACAGAGTTTAATAACTACAGATGAATAGCGATTCTCTCTCTCCACTCTTCAAAATATTAAAGAAATGCATCCATATGCAGCTGATGCAATACCTAACCTCAAATAACCTGCTGTCAGAAACACAACAATGGCTTTAGGCCCCAGCCAGCACCACTACTGCTCTACTACATTTTACCACATAGAAACAATGGCCTGTTTCTGCCCACCATGTTCTTAGACTTGCCAAAGGCATTTGATACTGTCTCACACTAACAACTGCTCATTCGACTCTCCTCAACAGGACTTTACTCCTTGTTGTGGTTACTTAGTTACCTGTCTGGAAGTCAACAAGCTGTTAAATGGCAACAAACCTACTCATCCTTTCAACACGTTACTATTGGTGTCCCTCAGGGCTCTATTGCGTGTCCTCTCCTATTAAATATATTTATTAGTAACCTCCACACCTCCATTCACCATGCTAATTTAGTTCACTATGCAGATGACTCAACGTTAATATGCTCAGCCTCAACAATAAATAAACTTTGAGACATTACCCCAAAATCTTTCTCCTCTGTAGAAAACTGGATGAAAGAATCAAACCTCCTACTCAATCCCCAAAAAACTAAATCGATACTTTTTACCTTAAAAAGATGCCAAAATCAAAAGCAATCTATCTTTCACCATAAAGTTAGCAAATAATACTGTCATTGAAACTATAACTCATAGTAAACTTAGATGACAGTCTCAGATTTGACCAGCATATACTGCACCCCATTAAATCTACACACCAGAAACTAAGGTACCTTTACAGGATCAATGGATTCTTTACAGATACAGCAAGAAAAACTATAGCTACCACCTTCTTATTGCCAACTCTCTTATATGCTGTTCATATCCTAACATACAAAATATTCAAAGAAAGAACCTCGCCTCCTGCTACAATAAAATACCTAAATTTACCACCAGTCTCCCTCATAGGACCCACCATTGTCTTAGTTTAAAGCAATTAAACTGGCTTGAACTGCACAGCTGCCTGACATATTCACAACTAACTCAACTAACTACAACACAAAAACTCATTTATCATCCAGAAAAATGCCCTGTGCTAAAAACATAATACTGCCCTGCTGTACGGCAAGGAACCTCTGTTCTTGTAATAATTCTTTCTACTCACAAATAAGTCAAATAATGCTGCAGGAAACTCGTTCTACTCCCAATATGTTGCTAAACTCTGGAAAAGTATCTCCACAGAAATATAACTGTCAGACAAACCCAGTAGTTTTAAATCCCTACTTAAATTCAACCAGTCCTAGTCCTGCATATGCTCATCACAATGTTAAGACTTTGTGCTCACCACACAATACTCTCCAACTATTCTCTTTAAACAGAATACTCTCAACCTCTCACAGAAATGACAAACCAATTTTTATACATAGCTGCTGTCTGTACAATCCACTAAGTTGCACATGGGCATTCTCTTTAGTAACTTCTACCTCTGTAAAAATCTTAGAATTTTTAAATGTAACTACTTTATGTGTATAACTGCAAATAGAAATGTAACTACTCTCTGTTTAACTAGTACTAAATGTAATGCAGTGTAAACAAATGGACCACTTCTCTCCAGGCCTCCATTGAAAATGGGTATTACCCAGTCGGACTTTCTTGGTAAACAAAGACAAATAAATAAATAAATAAATCCTTTTCTGTATCTTCTCATTGTCATTTATATTTAATTCTGTGTAATTCTCACTACACTTGATACAAGAAACCCCTTGTTAATGCATGTACAATGCTTAAACCTTTACCAAGCCCTTCTATATTTACTTACCCACACTAAGATTGGACTGCCCTATCTCACTAACATTAGACTGCCCTATGGCACTAACACTGGACTGCTCTATTGCACTAACAATGGACTGCTCTATCACACTAACATCGGACTGCCCTATCGCACTAACATTGGACTGCTCTATCGCACTAATACTGGACTGCCCTATTGCACTAACATTGGACTGCTCTACCGCACTTACACTGGACTGCCGTATCACACTAACACTGGACTGCCTTATTGCACTAATACTGGACTGCCCTATTTCACTAACATTGGACTGTTCTAGCGCACTTACATTGGACTGCCCTATCGCACTTACACTGGACTGTCCAATTGCACTAACACTGGACTGCCCTATTGCACTAACATTGGACTGCCCTATCGCACTAACACTGGACCGCCCTATTTCACTAACATTGGATGGGTCTATATTAGATAACAGAACGTTTGAAAGTTCGACTGTCATATGGTTGATGCCATATGATCAAACTTTCAAAAGTTCGAATATCTAATAAAAAAAAAATAAACTACACAAAACACCTACCTGAATGCTCTAAGCAGGGAGGAAAGCCCTCCTGCACCCGCAACTGGGGGGGCTGTGCCACCCACACCCCCCACTCTTTAAATATACCAACTCCGAGATCGCACTACACTGCAGAAAAGGGAAATCTTCCCATTCCACGCTGTATGGAGATCTCCGTTACAATGTTCGACCATTCAAAAATATGATCACATGGTGTCGACCATGCGAAACTCGAAACTTTGAGTGTTTGAACATTCAATATAGAGCCACGTTGGAGTGCCCTATCACACTAACACTGGACTGCCCTATCGCACTAACATTTGACTGCCCTGTACTGTCCTGATATCGCTCTACTTCTTCTTCGATTTCTGTTGGTGAAATATCCAGCCTGCTTCACCGCTGGTTATACTACAGCTTTTTTGATTACATTTATTACAGTGAATTTATGTATAATATACTAGATCTCACTGCTGTACTAGTAACCCTCTTGCATTTTTATTGTATTTTATATTTGTGTTATAGTAAATGTTTTCTACTGTAATGTTCATTACAATCCAGGCAGGCCTGGGCCAGTAATTGTTCATGTCTGATCAGTACTTCAGTGCTCTGGTAAACACATAGAAGTAAGTAAATAAATAAATAATTAAAATACACTACTTCCATGATTGCACAACCTCAGACAACAAAAGAAAAAAGTCTGAACAAAAAAAAAAAGAAGAATCTCACTTTCCCTCTTCTTTGGTTATGGAACCTCACAAGTAAGAGCAGTGCCTGAGGCACAGTAATCATGCTCTGTCATCTGACAAAGAGGAAAAAGGGGAGTGCACCCCCTTTATTATATCTTACCATCACTACATATTACAAACATCACGTGACAAAAGTTTAATTCCATATTTGAAGGCAGTATTCTATGGTGAAGTGCTCAAATAAAATAACCACATGAAACATTCATAAAATAAAAATTAAAATATAATATAAAACAAATGGGAATCATTTATAACCCTTCATTCCCAACAGAAAAGAAGTTAGCAATACGAGAAGCTATAAATGCAAAAAAAAAAAACAAAAAAAAAATCTGCCTTTACAAATGTATGCACATGGAATGAATTTGCAGATTCATAAACTGACAGAATTTATAAGGCAAAGTTAGTCCATGGATTATAATCGCCCTGTCAACATCCACTCTTAAAGGCTCCCTCATGCTCCAGACCTCCAGCAGGAAAAAGTATGGCCCAGAATGATTGTATCAGCGCAGAAAAAAAAATTGTTTCAGCCTGCAAGTCTCAAACCTACATACCTGTTCTGATAAGTCCAGAGCACACCCATTACAGCATGGCAGCACACAGTTTACTATATGCAAACTAATAATTAATTGCTCTGACAAGAATGTAGTATGCTGCTAATAGGAAAAATGCATAATTATATACTGATGGACTGGCACTTCCTTTACTTATTGATAGAAGCATAATACATGGATCCAATATACATACACACGACATATGCCAAGCATTTCTTCAAATCTAAGTTTCCAAAAGTGCCTCTGGATAGATGACTGAAATTCATCTGTCTTTTCTCATAAAAATAAACAGGGTTGTTTTCCGTACACTCATGTCATAGAGAGGAACATTTGTATTTGGGGTTGGGGTGGGGGTAAGGTGGGCTGTTCAACTTTTTTTTCAAACTATTCACTACCTAATCTATGTACTTAATCTTTATCTTATATGATTTTTTCCACCTGGTTATAATACTTTCTCTTCCTAACTATCGTAGTTCTTAAAGCCTATTTCACTCATCCAGTGCTCCATCTTCACATACCATCATCCTCCAGATCACAGTGACAGCTGTAATATAGTGGTTAAATCTGACTGTCACCTCCCATCTTTGCAATATCTACAAATGTATTTCCTTCTCCTCTCTCTCTCTCTCTCTTGCCCTTGCCTACAGCCTGTAAGAAATCTGTTTGGAACCTTTCATTAGATCAGTTGCATATTTGTATAGCTTTGCAAATAATATGATAATGGTCTATGCTTCTCACAACATCTATTCTTCCACAAAGGATACTAGACCACATGTCTGACATATCTCTAATTCATCCTTCTAACTGCAACCAGTTCTCATCTCACATTTTCCTTTTGAACCCAGAAAATTTCAAACATGAGTACCAGCTTCTCCCAACTGTCCATGAGACCTCTGTATTATATAGGTTCATAGCTACGTGTGTGTATATATGTATATATGTATATATATATATATATATATATATATATATATATATATATATATATATATATATATAGTTCCCCTTCACAAGATCGAATGGATGGATGCTCGAAATTCATAATCTCGAGACCAGAATCTCGAACTTCCATTCACTCGAAATTGTGAATGGGAGTCTTAGGTTTAAAAAAATAAAAAGTTAACTTACCTTATTGCAGGGGGCCAGATCCCCTGTACCCTAGCAGTTTAAATGTGACTGTTCTGTGACCGCACTATAGTGGAGGAATGGAAAATCTTCTGTTTTACATTTACACGTATAGCGCAGAATGGGAGATTTCCCTTTCCTTCACTATAGTGCAATCTCGGAGTAGGTATATTTAAGTAGGGGGGGTATGGGGGGTGCAGGGGGGCAAAGCCCCCCTTCGAAAAAATTTGAAAGGTGTTAATTTTTTTTGTCCCTTTCAAATGTTTGAGTTTCTCTAAATCCGAGATTCTGGTTTCGAGTTTATGACTTTCGAGTTTAGAGAAATTTGATCATATGAAGGGAAACCATATATATGTAGATATATATATATATATATATATATATATATATATATATATATATGTGTGTGTGTGTGTGTGTGTGTGTGTGTGTGTGTGTGAGTGTGTGTGTGTGTGGTGTGTGTGTGTGTGTGTGTGTGTGTGTGTGTGTGTGTGTGTGTGTGTGTGTGTGTGTGTGTGTGTGTGTGTGTGTGTGTGTGTATATATATATATATATATATATATATATATATATATATACACATATGTGTTTGTATGTATATATTTATATATATATATATATATATATATATATATATATATATATATATATATATAATAGATATATACATATGTAAAGATACATCTATATATCTATTTACATCGATAAATATGTACATATCTAATTTGGTGTAATCTCTATCCCTTGGCCAGTATATTTGAGAAATTTCTATATAATCCACAGTTCAAAAACATCAATCATGAAGGGCTTCTGTCAGACAAGAAGTCTCCAGATTCACAACAGCTTTGTTGTTTGCTACTAATTCCATATACTGCAATATTACTGAAGGCCTTATCACATGTGGCATATTTGTAAACATGATTTTGACATTTGAAACTGGAAATAACAGTATCCTTACCATTAAAATCAAAACTAAAAAAACAAAGGGAAAAAAAAACAAAGTCACCTGTGGCCACAACATCATCAAATGATTCCAAAGTTACCTTGATAATAGAACATTATAAATCCACAGTAATAATCAGATATTTTTCCATGGCACTTTAAATTGTGGGGTACCGCAAGGCACTATGCTTGGTCCTTTACTGTTTTACTGTTCCTTAATGACCATACTGAAGATATCTCCACTCTGGATGACATTCTGAATGTGGATGATATACATTTACATCAAGCAAATAAAAGTACATGTAACCTTTGATCACTACTCTAGTATTCCCTTTCTGATCTCTGCTCTTGGAGAGATTCTAACACCTTCTCATTAACCAAAAAAAAAAAAAATATGTATATATATATATATATATATATATATATATATATATATATATATATATATGTGTGTGTGTGTGTGTGTGTGTGTGTATGATGTGTGTGTGTGTGTGTGTGTGTTTGTTTTGTTCTCTTTTCCACATAAAATCAAGCTTCTTTCAGATATTAACCTTGCTCTCAGCAAAAGTAATAGCACCTCATGTGTTTCTAAATACACATACTTAGGCCTTACTAGACCTCTCTCTTTCCTTCTCTTCCCACACTGATAACATCATTACTAACGTTCTCTCTCAAGTAAAACCATACTATGAAATTATATAAATGCTTTTTCCATCTGTCCATATTGCCATTGCCAAAAATGCCATCCTTCCTAACCTTGGATATGCAGAACCATTTCTAGTTTTTCAATCTGCCTACAGCATCCAAAACAAATCGCTGAAAGTAAAATATGTAGATTTGCTTTTCACCAACACATATGCTCATTACTCTTACTCTTCTAAACAGCTTACAATGGCTTACAGTCACAGAAGGATCCACTTTATTCTTAGGTTGCCTTTTGTACAAGGTATTGAAGGAAGGTTACTGCCTCCATTTGAAAAGGAAACTACCTATAAGGGAAAAAATCATGCACAGTAAGAAACTCCCAAAAAGACAATATCACATTAAGCCAGTCCACATTTAAAACTGTATTGGGGGACATGCCTTCTCCTGACAGGGTCTTGCTTTATGGAACAAACTTCCACCAAATATTAAAGGAGAAAACTCACTTCATCATTTTAAGAAAACTCTTTATGATCACCTAAACAATGAAGTAATCTGTTTTTGTTTTAGGGACAAAGGATAGTGACTTCTCTTAATAACCCTTAGTCAGCAATCAACCCGAGTCATTAATTTGTCCTCTGTTCAGCTGAGGTGTCCTGCATTAACCTGGATGTATGGTATTAGGCAGACAATAAACTGTGTGCCTATTCATAGGTCAGTACTAGGCTAACTGCCTTTGTGGGCCATTTTAAACTTAGCAAATTACCCCATGTGAGAATCAAATCCTGCACCTTGTATCTGTAAGGGAAATACCTTAACCCTTATGCCAGCTTCCCACCATATTTGTGCCTGTAATCTATACTATACTTGCATATCAATTGTAATTCCATGTTCTGTCATATAGCATAATTTTCCTTACTCTAGCATTTTGCCCAGATCAGGCTTATGTTGCTTTAATGTAGTTACATATCAATTGTTACTCTAAGTAATGTCATCCTACCTGTTTGTTTGTTTATAGCATGCCCTTTTTCTTGGATCATGGCTGAAAAGAGTCCTTGGACCAGCCTACTTACCTGGTTATCAAATAGTAAATAAATAAATAAATAAAAATATCAGCAAACAATGTCATCTGTCGAACAGCTGAGGCAGCTATAACCACTGAGCTAATTCTAACAATCGCATTGTCTGCACTTTGTATGCAAAATGATAAATCGAACCCCCTCCCATATGTGGTTAAACCAAGTGTAACCATAATGCTGACCACATACCCTATGTAATTTCACATCCAAAGATCAGAATAATTGAACCATTCAGCAAAGCCCAGTTCATTGTTAGCAATCTATTTAATTGCTACTGTAATACATGTTCTGTATTAATACCTAGATGGAATTCATTGAGCATTAATCTAGAAAGCATTGATATGCCCATTATATTATAAAAGAAGAAGTGGATGAGTACAAATAATACTACATAAATAAACCAGGATTAGAAATGGCTGGTCATAAAAGCTGCTTCCAAGCATTTATATACTGTTATGAAAATAAAGTAATACATATGTTCACTAACAGTTGAGACTGTAGTGCTGTAACACTCAATTAAAATTTTCTTGGATTGTACCAGATAATTTAGTAAGAAAGCAGCCAGCTTATAAGACTGTTTCCACAGACACCTCAGGAGCCAATAAACTCAAGGAAAACAGGCTCTTCTTTAGAAGAGAAAGGAGTAGTGTTACCTCTTCAGAAAATTTACTAGGATATAAAAAAAGGCAAAGATGGCTGTAATTTTCACACAGCAAAATAAATCACTGCTGATGACTGTCAGCGATGTAAAAATGTATAATCCATAGTCATTCCTGTAATTGTATCTATCCCTTAAATTAAACTATTGCTGAATAACTTAACAATGGAGAGAAGCACAGAGGTCACTGAATTATACTTTGAAACATAAAAACAGATCCAAGTTTCCACCAATGGATAATTAGAATAGCTTGTGGACAATGATTTAGATAAACAGAAACAAAGAGCATAAAAGAGATTAAAAGCATTTTGTTTTCAGGTTCTTCATATTGAAATGGTCTGTAAATCTAAATTGTCTAGAATGCAGTCAGTACAAAATAATCTGGATTAGTGTAAACCCATACAGTTATTTGAACTGGGAGTGTGGCTAAACCAATGATAAAAATCTATGCTCCATCCTAGAGTTATACAACTAAACACAAGATAGCAAATCAGACTATGTATTTATTCCTTGAAGTTTCTCCAGAGTTAGTAATGCAATGGAAGTAGACAGCAAATTTGATACAAGACTAATGAAGAACACGAAGGCAGCCAGAAATGAGATTTGTCACGAAGATATTTATTTGAATGAACACATGCAGATTGTGGGAAGCAGTATAAGAGTATCATCCTATCCCAGAATGCAATAGCTTCTTTCTATGTTTATATAGATAGATAGATAGATGGATAGATAGATAGATAGATAGATAGATAGATAGATAGATAGATAGATACATAGATAGATAGATAGATAGATAGATAGATAAATATAGCTATAGATGTTAACCAGATATAAAATAAACATTCCTCCTACTGTAAGTCAAGTTGCAAAAAGTTTACCTGATGTGAAAGCAAAGCATTATGACACTAAAGGTGAAAGCGATATTAAAAAAAATGCCACATCAAATCATCCTTTAACCAAGAGACAACAGACACAATTGCTTAGAGAAAACAATATTTCAGTAGACCACAGTATCTGAATCACTATTCTATCAGGGCCACTGCACCCTTAAAACTAACTAAATATACTAACTTATCAACTACCTTAGAGATATTTATGGCATTGAAGCATGTTCCATTTATCCTTAAATAAATAAGTTCAATTTCTAAAGAGCAAAGAAGAGTGCGTGCTAATAATATACATATTTATACATTTTCTGAAGAATAATCGACCTAGTTAGGAAATCATTGCATACAGGGAAATCTACCTTTATTCACACAGACCATTATCAAGAACAACACATCACTGAGAAACTATAGTCCTCACAAGTTTAAAAAGACTGCTTTAGTCAAAATCGCAGCACATTGTACACTCCTGCTGCAAATGTAGAAATGCTTATGGCTCTGTAATATGTAGTCATAAATTTGACTAACTGAATCAATTATACTAAAGATGAGTATATACTGTACTCATAATACATTATGTTGTATTTATCACCAATTAACATCATTCATTCATGAAAAGTGAACTGAATGTCTATTTTAAATGGCCAAGTATTTATGAATGACTTACTCCATAAGTAGGACAACAAAATTTGCCCTTTGTGATAAGAAAGCCTCAAACAGAGTAACACATCATCTATATATTTTTACCCATGTATTATTTCATTCTAAAGTCACCTATGCCCAAAATTCTCTTTAGAAATTTGTTATAATGGAGAGTTATTGGTGGCTGAATGTTGCACACCCTTCCATGTAAATAAAAAGTTAAAATGGTGTATCATTCTAAACATAATACTTCTCTGGATCAGCAATTAAATGTTATTAGCCATGTGATAATGTTCCTGCCTAACATTCTTTTGAACGTCTTTGAAAATAAATAAGCTACATCCATTCCAAAAAATAGCTTTTTTCTTGTAACTTTTAAAACATGAACAGAATCAGCTGCACATAACAGTTAACATAGATCAGCCTAGTGGAGAGCCACTGGATAGTGAGGGAACAGAGCTGTACAAGGAGCAGGTATTGACATAAAATATTTGACACTGCCGCAACCAGTTTATCTGATGTGATTTCCTCACTTTTGTTCCTCTTCCCATATTTGTAAGTCAAGAGCACACTTTTAAGGCTCAAACAGGCATTATAGCAGACTCTGATTTTTTTTTAAAGATCCTATCTGAGATAATGCTATATTCTCATATTCTTCTAATGTAGTCACTTCACACCAATTAAAAAAAATTACTTTTATTCTGCTGATATATACTATCATTGATATCACCTCATACTGAATCATTCACAGAAAGGAAACCACTAAAATTATTTCTTACTCACATGCTATTTATTATTTATTTATTTTTTTACATTTGTTGACCGGGAATGTCCGACTGGACTCAGGTCCATTTTCAGCGGAGGCCCAGGGAGAAAAGCTTCACAAATTAAAATATTACAGACATAGTTACAGATGAAGAATCCTAGGAATTAAAATATTACAAACATAGTTACAGATGAAGAACATAGTACATTCAGTAGATAACTAGCATCTGTTCCATCCACGAAGTCATAGCAGATATTAGCAATTGTTACAATAAGAAGTTACTGCCATATAATAAGTAGATAGGCATGGAAGTATCAGAGCTTGCTGTAATCAAAGGTAGTTTGTGGGGTGGAAGAGAGGTAGAGGGTAGATGGAGTGGAAGAAGTTAGAGGACAGAGTTACAAGGGCATAGCCAACATGTTTTTAGGTGCGCTTTAAGTAAAGTAATGATGGTAGAGAGGTTATTGTGGGGGGGGGGGTGTTCCATAATTTGGCTATTGCACTGGAGAATAGTGCTTCTTCAGCAGTGTTATTGACTCTAGTAACCTGTAATTGATTTTTGTTGCTGGATCGTAGTGGTCTGATTGTGAGATAGGGTTGGAGTAGATACTGGAGGGATGGGACCTTTAGAGGATGATTAACCAGTTTGTGGGCGAGTGTGAGTTGATACCATTGAAGGAGGTGAGGGAGTTCTAACCAGCTATATCTTGTAAAAATACCAAAATAAGTCTTTTTGACCTAGTAGGTGATTCATTACTACTAAACTCATTGGAGGTGTCTACAGAATCACCTTCACGAGTAAAACTATGACTTAGTGTTATCTCTTCACATAATATGTTTAAGAAGTTGTTGCCAGGAGGGGAACCCTTTTCACAATGCATTCTCTTGATAATTTTATTTTTGAGGTGAGTAGAAGAGAATGCGTCTGTTCCATTAATGTGGCCTTGCAAGACTCCAAATCAGAGGTTAACCTCTTTGCTTTAGCCCGCATAGGGCACACAGATAAAAACAAAAAAAATCCTCAATATAGGCTAGTACAAGTTTTTTACTCTATAAAGAGGCCACTGGCTTCCTTGCGCAGGAGAAATGTACACACGATGGAAATTAAAGACTAGTGGCTCAAATTACCATGGCAAACAAACAAAACTCCTCACAGTATGTGTGCTACAGTGACCAAAGTTAACTTTCTAAATGTTTAAAAGCATATATCAGTAATATGATTAGTTGCTTCTGCTGTGCAAAAATATTTTTTTACTTTGATCCTCTTCTTAATGTTATTGTTATGTTTATAAGCTATCCCATTCTGGCATTGTTATCAGGCTTGCATCTCACATATTGATATTTTTAAGACTTTTGTGAATTGATTAGTCAATGCAGGATGGAAAACTAAAAGTATCTTGGCAAAGAGGCATGTGATTGATCTCTTTTACAGAGCACATAACAGAAACACAAAAGTACTGTTTATGAAAGTCAAAGCTTTAACTGGATTAGTTTATTTATAAATCGTGCTGTCTCTGGAGATGTCTTTATTGCATTTTCTTAGTTTTGATGTAAGATCATATATAATTTTTTTTTTTTCATACCAGCTTCATTCAACTAAGTTCATATATCTTTGTCTGGAGCTATACTGTTGCTGTTGTTACCCTTTTGTCATTCTCATGTACATAACCTGTTAAATTCCAATTAGTTCTATAATAGTTCAAACAAAAGCAGACTTTCGAATGAAAAAAAAATCTCCATGCATGTTTTTCTTAGCTTACATCAAACTGAGATTCAATGCATGATAGAATTCACCAAAGATCCTTTCTAGTCATACATTTAATTATGATAAAATACAGCCAGTAAAACAACACAGATAACATTTCATCATGACTGCAAATAGTCTGAAATGCCTCGAGCTCCCCCCCATCATTTGTAATTAAATAATGTAGGCAAGTTGTGTATTGTAGACCCTCCTACCACAATCTGTCTTCTACTGGCAGCTTGCTCATGTAGTTGTTTTGCATTGCCTAAGAGAAAACACTTTCATTGCTATGAAGCTTTCACTTAGTGTGGCATTTCAGAGTAATTTGATCTGTTTAAATTTTTTCTGCTAATTATTTTACTGCAATTTTGACAACATGTCATTACAAGCAAATATAACATCTCAGTCACAGGAGTATAACAGTATTAGCAAGTTATATTCATTGCATCGTCTATTGCCCAACAATGTTAACCCTTAATCCTCAATTATAAAGAAAGATACCTGGAAATAATAAAAGTATCATCTGATTACTCATTCATTCATTCTTTCTATGATACCCACCTTATCTGAAGAAGCTGAAACTTACTGCTGCTTCTCAGTGAACAAAGGTCACAGAAATTATTCCTGGATAGGATGTCAGTTTACTGTGACACACACACGCACACACACACACATCTTTGTATTCATGTACACCAAAGGGCAGTTAAAAAGATTGTTAATTCGCATAAGGCATGTCTTTCAGAAGTGCCAGGTAAGTGAAGCACATGGCAGAAACTCAAATGAATGCAGGAAAGTGCAGATTCTGTAAATGAAGGACAGCATGCTTTTAAGTATCATTACTTCAACAAGTAGCTAATTCACCTTTGGCATTATCACATCAGAAGGTTGTGGTTTCTATTTTCACAGCAGGTACATGAATTTGTCTTGCTATTGCTACCAGTGTAGTACAGCATAGGATGAGCTGTATTCCTGAGACGTCATTTTTTGATAAGAAATTAAAGGAAAGCACCTTCTGACGGAGCTGGTGGGAACTTAGATGAATTTATAGGAACCCATTGAACTTATTAAAAAAGTAGGGCTTTTATTAAAACAACTTTGTGCTCAAACATGTTTATATTTCTGCATCATTATCTGTGCAAAATATATGACATCAGAAAAAAATAATAATATTTATACTAGTTCAAAGAACAATCAAGTGATGTGCATGTTTTGTTCCATTCCCTTAATGAAGCATTGCACATACCAATTTTTATGGAATTTCTATTTGTAATACTCATTTTTACCCTGTTTTTAATCAAGGAAACTTCACATTTGTCTATTTAAGTCTTCTGAAATATACAAATTATCTTCCTATCCATTGCTTCTTTAAGTATATCTCAGTCATGACAACTTCTATATTGGATTATGTCTTCATAAATTTCTTATAATACTAAAAAAATGTCATATTCCAAGATTATTTTTCATATACTTTTACATATTATAAATTTTGAGAAAACATGATGGGTTCCTCCACACTCTGATACCACATGTTCTTTTAGTCATATGATTTTACTTTATTTGTGCCATGACTGGTGTTGAACATATGTCTTTCTCTAGAAAAAAAAATAAGTACGTTCATACTTCTTCTTAATTTACACCTTCTATATTTTTTTTGCTTTCTTATTTATCTGTTTTATTTGCATATACATGCTCAATATTTTCTATTATTCTACTGCTCAAAACCATGTATAACATTTCTAACACTGTTTATTTCATCTTTATTTTTAATTTCCATGTTTTAATCCTTTTCCACTATTCAGTAATTTCTGCAGATTCTTCAAAACTACGCCATATTTTATTAACCCATTACTACAAGAATATGCCATATTCTTCATTTTAACCAAAAATATACTTTATTTCCATTGTCAAGATATTTCACCCCAAACAAATCTAAAAAGGAAAAAAAGAAAGAAAAAAAACATGATTGCATGATACATATTGTTCCCTCAGCTTCTCACTTTTGAATGATGTTATGGTACTATATTTCTTTAAAACAATTTTCATATTTTTTATTCCCTTCTGATAAAAAGTTGAACTTGTGTGCACTGTCCTCATCTTCATATTACTCATTTCTTTAAGATACTTTCTTTGTAGTTTAATAGTTCAGTAGTCCTATTCTTATCTCCAAATTCTGTTCTTACAACCTTTATAAATGTTTCTATTTTTTACCCCTTACACAATATCATTTATTTCTTTTTGTATCAATTTGTCAAACAGGCAAGCAATCTGGACAAAATATTCCTTTCCAGGTGTGAGCCTGGAGCAGTGACTTGCTAAGTGGCTTGCTCACAGTCATACAGTAGGCAAACAGAAGTAGAATAACTCAAACTCTGTATCCTTGACTACAGGAAGTAGATCATTAATAGTGAAGGACCTTAATGCTCTGTGCTAACTGCAGATAGTTTTAATTTTCTGCGATAGCTACTAGACAAATCATTGCTGTATCTTTTTAAATCTCCCTTCATTTATCTTCAGAACAAATATTGCATGTTATTTCTTAATTAGTATAAACATCTTTTCCATTATTACTTCATCAGTTGCAACTAATACTGAACTAATACCAAACCATTTGAATAAAATAGGTTGTCACTCCTTTGTTGTCTGATATAAATTTTATTTGCATTCTTCAAAGTGAATTAAACTTCTATGAGTTATTTTATTCATATATTTACATTAGCGTATAAATGGACACCAATACTTTATGCTATGGAAATGTCACGCTCCATGCCTAAAACCACAATTTGCTATTAACTTTTGGCATCTATCTAACTATTTTTATCGTCATCTAACTCAACTCTTTTTATAATGTCTTATGTTTTATTGTGAAATATATCTTTCTAAAGATACAGTAATTGAAAGACCTTTTCATTTTCTATTCAATCAAAAATATCTCCCGCATACAATATTTCACTAATACCATTCCTAACAACCAAATACTTTACTTTCTGCATAAATATTCCGAGAGTACATTTAACCTACTTTGATCTGATTTGATTCCACTGATGTCAAACATTATTATCTAAGGCTGTTTCACATTTTCAGTTTCATGTCCTCCCTTTTCTTAACATCATTTATTTGTACTTAATTATAGCATTTTCTTCTAGTATTAATAAACCATTCTAACCATTATTTTAAAGTTTATTTTCTGAGTTAACAAATATCCCATTCCATGTTTTTGTGTAAGAGTTTAAATTCTATATGATTTTTATACTTATTTTAATGGTCTGCTGTCCTTTCTACCATCTTTCTACTGTCAAAATCAAAGTTTTCTTCTTCTCCAAATTTAAACATTAAATAATTTTACACATTCATTATTAGTTCAAGTTGTAGCATACATATGTTACCATTCTCATTAGATAATTATTTCAACCAAAACATACATTTTCTTTACCAGTGCAGGATTTCTATCTTCTGCTTTTCACAAATAAATCTTGTCTTCAGTGTTATTAATGCATACTTTCATTTTTTCTAGTAAATACATTATTTTCATTTTCATTAAATTTTAGGGTATTGTGTTCCAAACCTTCATGCTCTTCCTTTTTTTGACAATATTATCTTTTTTCACCTATATTTTCTGCTTTTAAAATATTATTAACTCCATACAGTGTAGTACATTCACATGCAATCTTCATACTATATTTCCTCAGTGGCTGGCTGCTTCACTGCCTTTGTGATGTCCGGCCAATACTCCACCAAATTGCCACCAATTAAATGTGATGTCCCTTACTATCCTGGGTCAGTAACTAAGGAGCTTCAATCCTCACTACTGACTCCAATGTCAGACTGTCACTTAAACAGGAGCAATAGTTCACAATTTTCCCCTAAGAGGTCAACAGGAACACACTCTATTTTCCTGGGACCGGACTATATACCTCTGTCCACCCCTAATGTAACTCCTTATTACACACTTCAGAGCAATGTGTCCCAGTTTAAGACCTCTGATACACTCACACTTAAAGTAAATTTAAATCTCACATCCAAACACTTCTGGGAAAGCCTAACACAGTTTTCCAGCTGTATCCTTTCATCAAAATAATAACGTAATGCTGTCACCAATCATAGTGTCTTCATTGCCTTCTAAAGGGGTGTCCAATTATGAAAATTAAATATCAACATGGCTGTAATGAATACGTATTTTAACAAGAGGGAGGAGCATAGGGTGACATACAAGAGTGGAGGAAGATGCACACAGGTGGATTATATCTTATGTAGAAGGGCCAATCTGAAGGAAATTGGAGACTGTAAAGTGGTGGCAGGGGAAAGTGTAGTTAGGCAGCATGGGATGGTGGTTTGTAGGATGACATTGGTGATCAAGAAGAGGAGGATGAGTGTGAGGGCAGCACCAAGGATCAAATGGTGAAAATTGAAAAAGGGTAATTGTGAGGTGATGTTCAGGGAAGAGTTAAGACAGGCACTGGGTGGCAGTGAAGAGTTAGTGAATAGCTGGGTAACTACAGCAGAGCTAGTAAGAGAGATGGCTAGAAAGGTGCTTGGTGTGACATCTGGAAAGAGGAAGGAGAACAAGGAGACCTGGTGGTGGGATGAAGACGTACAGGAGAGTATACAGAGAAAGAGGTTGGTAAAGAAGAAGTGAGATTGTCAAAGAGATGAAGAAACTAGACAAGAGTATAAGGAGATGAGGTGCATGGCAAAGAGAGAGGTGGCCAAGGCTAAGGATAAGGCGTATGAAGAGTTGTATAAAAGGTTGGACACTAAGGATGGAAAAAAGGACTTGTACTGATTGGCTAGACAGAGGGACTGAGCTAGTAAAGATGTGCAGCAGGTAAGGGTGATAAAGGATAATGAGGGAAACGTACTCCCAAGCAAGGAGAGTGTGTTGAGCAGATGGAAAGAGTACTTTGAGGGGTTGATGAATGAAGAGAATGAGAGGGAGAGAATGTTGGATGATGTGTGGATAGTGAATCATGAAGTGCAGTGGATTAGCAAGGAGGAAGTAAGGATAGCTATGAAGAGGATGAAGAATGGAAAGGCTGTTGGTCCCGATGACATACCTGTGGAAGCATGGAGGTGTTTAGGTGAAATGGCAGTGGAGTTTTTAACTAAATTGTTTAATGAAATCTTGGAAAGTGAGGGGATGCTTGAGGAATGGAGAAAAAGTGTTTTGGTACCAATTTTTAAGAATAAGGGTGATGTGCAGAGGTGTAGTAACTACAGAGGGATTAAACTGATCCATCACAGCATGAAGTTATGGGAAAGAGTAGTGAAAACTAGGTTATGAAGGGGGTGATGATTAGTGATCAGCAGTATGGTTTCATGCCAGGAAAGAGCACTACAGATGCGATGTTTGTTCTGAGAGTGTTGATGGAGAAGTACAGAGAAGTTCAGAATGAGTTGCATTGTGTCTTTGTGGATTTAGAGAAAGCATATGACAGGGTGCCTAGAGAGGAGTTGTGGTATTGTATAAGGAAGTCAGGAGTGTAAGAGAAGTTTGTAAGAGTGGCACAGGATATGTACGAGGGTAGTGTGACAGCGGTGAGGTCTGCGGTGGGAGTGACAGATGCGTTTAAGGTGGAGGTGGGATTACATCAAGGATCAGTTCTGAGCCCTTTCTTATTTGCAATGGTGATGGACAGGTTGACAGACGAGATCAGACAGGAGTCCCCGTGGACTATGATGTTTGCAGATGAGATTGTGATCTGTAGTGAGAGTAGGGAACAGGTGGAGGAGACCCTGGAGAGATATGCTCTAGAGAGAAGAGGAATGAAGGTCAGCAGGACTAAGACGAATATATGTGTGCGAATGAGAGGGAGGATAGAGGAATGGTGAGGATGCAGGGAGTAGAGGTGGTGAAGGTGAATGAGTTTAAGTACTTGGGATCAACAGTTCAGAGTAATGGTGAGTGTGGAAGAGAGGTGAAGAAGAGAGTACAGGCAGGATGGAGTGGGTGGAGAAGAGTGTCAGGAGTGATTTGTGACATACGAGTACCAGTAAGAGTGAAAGGGAAGGTCTACAAGAGTGTAATGAGACCAGCTATGTTATATGGGTTGGAGACAGTGGCATTGACAAAAAGGCAGGAGTCAGAGCTTGACGTGGCAGAGTTGAAGATGTTAAGATTTGCACTAGGTGTGACGAGGATGGACAGGATTAGGAATAAGTATATTACAGGGTCAGCCCAGGTTGGAAGGTTTGGAGACAAAGCCAGAGATGCAAGATTATGTTGGTTTGGACATGTGCTGAGGAGGGATGCAGAGTATATTGGGAAAAAAGATGCTAAGGATGAAGCTGCCAGGTGACAGGAAAAGAGGAAGGCCTAAGATAAGGTTTATGGATGTGGTAAGAGAGGACATGCAGGTGGTTGGTGTGACAAAGCAAGATGCAGAGGACAGGAAGAAATGGAAACAGTTGATCTGCTGTGGTGACCCCTAATGGGAGCAGCCGAAAGAAGAAGAAGAAGAAGAAGAAGAAAAAGAAGAAGAAATATCAAAATAAATTATAGCTATGACCAGAGCAGCCAGGCCTTCGAGGGAACCTGAGGAGTATCAAACAGGTATAAACACTCTCTAATTTCTATAGAAATACATTGATTTCTAGCCACAATGTAAAGTAATGAAAAACAATAATAAGCTAAATCATTACAAGAATGTAAATCAATAATTTTCAATAAACACCAGAATTCAATCACCAGAAATGTAAAATTAAAGTGTAGGATAGAAGTCCCTCATTTTAGAACATCTCTATCTGAATAACTAAGCTTTCCTAATCTAACTGGAAAATACTGTCCTGATCTAATCTAAAGCATGATTGCAAGGCAAAAGCAGGCTTACAGTTTTTGGTGAGTTGTCTTTCATTAGTGTCCACTGACTGGATTCACTTTATATCCTCGAAATATTGAAATATTGGAATTCAGTATTTCAAAGCTATAAAGTCGAATTTTTGAAACCACAAAAACTCAAAACCGCAAAATTCAAAATCTCACACACCAGAGATTTTGAATTTTGCACTTCTATTGCACACACACACACACACACACACACACACACACACACACATACACAGGCACACACACACACACACACACACACACACACACACACACACACACACACACACACACACACACACACACACACACACACACACCATCCTCCCCACACACAAGCACAAGCTCTCTGTGCCCCCCCCACACCCCCTCACTTAAATATTCTCACTCCCAGGTTGCACTACACATAAACACACACAAAACACCACCACACAAGCTACATTCTCCTCGCACACATGCATCACAGTAACAAAACACACTGACACACACCACAGCCCCTACCCAAAACCCTTAACACACACACACATGCACGCACACACACACACACACACACACACACACACACACACACACACACACACACACACACACATACACACACACACTTACCTGAATCCATAATCACAGCGAAACCTCAGAAGAGCGAAATTATAAACTGCCAGTATTTTGCTGTTCTCAGGATTCCACTTTATTGGCTGGAAATACTGAATTTTGATATTTCAGTATTTCAAGCTTCTAAAGTGTATCCCCACTGATTGCATCTCTTCATTAACAGCTGCTCTTCACAACCTGCTCAGCACTTGACTAACTGCACAATACTTGACTAACTGCTCAGATTAACAGTCACAACTATCTTATTATAAAAATAACAGTCAGCTGTTTGAAAAAGTTGTTTTTTTTTCCTGTCAATCAGCTGTTCAAATAATCAACTAGCAACAAGGAACATTTTAATGACATCGCCTACTGTTCAGCTGACTCTCCACAGTACTTTAGAATCACCCTCTCAAACATGCACAATTAATGCATTAAAACACTGACAGATTCTTTAAACATTCTGTTTAAACATGGAGATACTTAACATTTTAAAACTTATTTACATGTCATAACTAGACATGCTGGCATACAATGCAAGTTAATGTGAAAATATACACAAATCTCCTGCCAGACATGGTAACACAGATGACAGTGTTTTCATTTTCTTCACACCTTTCACTATCCCCCTTAGTGTATTACATTCACATGTAATCTTCATGCTATATGTCATCAGTGGCTGGCTGATTCATGCCCTTCCCTATCCCCTTATAGGGTATTACGTTCACATGTAATCTTCATACTATATTTTATCAGTGCCTGGCTGCTTCATTCACTTTGCTATCCCCCTTACCATGTATGAGATTCACATGTAATCTTCATGCTATAGGTCATCAGTGGCTGGCTGTTTCATTCCCTTCCGTTCCCTGTCCCCATTACAGTGTACTATATTCACATGTAATCTCCATACTATAGTTCATCAGTGGCTGGCTGCATGTAATCTTTATATGATATTTTATCAGTGCCTGGCTGCTTCATTTCCTTTTCTGTCTCTCTTGCAGTGTATTACACTCACATTTAATCTTCATACTATATTTCATCAGTGCCTGGCTGCATCTTTAACTTCCCTATCCCCCTTCAGTGTATTACATTCACATGTAATCTTCGTGCTATATTTTATCAGTGGCTGGCTGCTTCATTCCCTTTCCTGTCCCATTACAGTACATTACATTCACATGTAATCTTCATAGTATACTTCATCAGTGCCTGGCTGCATTTATTATCCCCCTTACATGGTATCACATTCACATGTAATCTTCATACTATATTTCATCAGTGGCTGTTTGCATCATTCCCTTCCCTATGTCCTGTACAGTGTACTACATTCACATGTAATCTTCATACTATATTTCATCAGTGCTTGGCTGCTTCATTCACTTCCCTATTCCCCTTACATGGTATCACATTCATATGTAATCTTCATACTATCTTTTTATTATATTTCTTCACTGCCAGGCTGTGTCATTCCCTATCCCTTTCCACACTGCTTGGTTTACCTTTGGGTTCATTGTCACTTTTAACTTTCGTGTGATTTTCACTTCTGCGGTATTTTTATATCTCTCCTTTATTTTCCCCTTTCTTGATTTATTCATTCTAGTCAGTTTCTGACATCTTCTCCGCATGTTCAGGAATCTATTGTGCAATTCATGATCCTGTACAATTTTTGTATCCTTCTACTTTTGGGATAAAGGTTTAATGATTTTACCTTCAGTACTCAGTGGTCTGATAATGTTTTTTTCTCTTTCTTTGCAGATATAGTTCTCTTTCTGTTCCACATGTATGTTTTGTTCCTTTTGAAAAATGTTTCCGCAAATCTTCTGTACCTGCTTCTAAACTTCTTGGGCTCATTCACAGTCGAAGAAAATGTGCATCATTACTGACTTTTCCTCCTAGCACCTGCAGCATCTACTGTCTTCCCTTCTGCCTTATTTTACAAATCTCTTGGAGATAGAAACGATCTATGCAATATTCTCAGGCTCTAATCTCCCATTATCTGTATTTTCTACATGCGACTCCCTGACTTAATTGTTTACTGACAGTATCCTGCAACTCCTTTCATCCTGCATCCTTTACCTATCTTTTTTCTCATTCATTCCTCTTTTTCCTTGCCACTTCTTTCCCTTTATGCTTCATAGATGTGTTTGGTCCTCTACTTCTGGAATTTCTTTTTTTTTCCTCCTGGGTGGAATACTTTATCTTTTTTTTCTACCTTTCCTGCATGCCCCTTTATCCTGTTGTCCTTTCTGTTTTCTTTTTCCAGGTCTTCCTAAGTACTGTTTACATGTTTCTGTGTTTAATGAATTAAACTCAAAGCCTTAAGCTAGAACTTCATAAGCTTGCTATCTATCAAATCAGGGTTAAATACCCTGTTGCTCAACTAGCAGTTGAGCACTTTCTTAAAATTCAGTGACAGATTTCTGTATTTTAAAGGGGAGGGAATTCTATAACTGGCCATCTTGCCAGCCTGCAACAAATCATTCCAAAACTGGGTCTCCGGCATTTTGTATTTGTATATTAACTCCTTTACTGTTTTAAATCTTTCCCCATGAGCATGTTTTCTGCTTGTCAAATCTCTTTATTAGACTATTGCACTTTGCTTCCAGAATTCTTCATTTTTCGTATGATCGCCCCTCTGCCACACATGCACACACACACACACACACACACACACACACACACACACACACACACACACACACACGCACACACACACACACGCACACACACACACACACACACACACACACACACGCACACATGCACACATGCACACACACACACTCATGCACACACAGACACACAGACACACACACACACACACACACACACACACACACACACACACACACACACACACACACACACACACACACACACACACACATCTTAACCATAATTATTGAAGTTTCTTTGAATCCAGCTTCATACATCCCAGTTCTTTAATGCTGTTTCATTCGTGTTCTTTAGTAATCTATTTTGTGACTCCTTCGCCCTTATTCCCTTTATTATAAGCCCTTTGCCTTCTGCTTTTGTCCAATGAATTATGTTAGATATCAATGTATATGTTGGGATATGTAGGAGCCTTACCTCTTCCCCTCTTCTCTCTCATTTTTACCTTGTTTGCCCCTCCCCCATTCTTATTGACCAGTTCCAATATGTTCTTTTGCATTTGTTGTAGAAATTTGTCTCTAAAGTCTGTTTGTTTATTGCAGGATTATTGGTAGTTTCACCAGCCTTCCAGCATTAATTTTCCCAAGCAATGTATAAGATATCTCTCCTCTCTGGGGAACATCCCATACCTTTCCTGTGACTTTCTTTTGTTTTTCCCCCATTGTCTCTGTCACTGACTTCCCTAGGTACTTGGGAATATCCACCTCTCTTGTATCACCTTTTCTTCCTTTCATCTTTCCTTTTCATAATCTTACAACCACCATCATTTTGTTGTTGCAGCCGAGACCAAGCATTTCCTTACAGTTGGTGATTATCTCTCTTATTGCTCTCATAGGTGTGACCATATTTTCCTAACATTAACATATGATTATCTCCATATAGCACGACTTGAGATTTCATCTTCTCCTTTCCTTCGGACATGGCTACATTGCATCTGACTCCCATAGTAATTTCTACCTCACCCTAATCAAAGGCCTTGTGTAGGGAAAAGAGCATAATCCCATCTTTCTTTTTCAGCTTCTGTCCTCCCTGTGCATAAATTCCAGCAAGTCTCATCATTTCCTTGCCTTCCTTCCTTCACAAAGACATTTTGCCTCACCTGTATTATTTTGACAATACTTCAGTCTTCTTCGCAATAACTTTCTCAAAAATCTTCATATTTACATTAAGCAAATAAATAGGCTTATAATATCCCACGTATTCCCTTTCTGCTTTGTGTTTGGTATCATTTTTATCTTAATCGTCCTCATACTTTTAGACACTTTGCCTGTGACTCCTAGGATCTTCTACATTTCTTCCCATACTCATTTGTAGATCTCTCGTGGGAATCCATCTAGCCATTCCACTTTCATGCTCTTCATGTTGTATATCAATTTATTTATCTAATTCTTTGTCACCTCTTTAGTCAGCCTATCATTGTTCTTCAATATATGCCCCTCTACATTCTTTCCCCAGTACCATTCTAAGACTTCTGCCCCTTCCTCTTGTTTGTAAATGTCTCTGTAGTATTACTATAACCTTTCCTTGATTAGCTCATTATTTTCTAAATATTCTCTCTTTCCACCCTTTATCCTCAGCACTTCTCCCTCTGACTGTTTCTTCATGCATTCCTTGTCTGCTTCCTTTGTGCCTCGCCAGGTATTTAACATTTGTCTCATTGGTACCATTTTTCAAAGTTACATTTTTCATAAATCAGTGGATTTTAATAAAGTCCTGAATTTTGATATTGTCATCCCTATTATGTCAGATGACATAAATCTAAAACATTATTTTCAAAGGTGGTTTGTAAAACGTCTTATTTAGAAGTGGTTAGAGTTCATATGTCTTTGAAGAAACAAACACTGTTAACAAGAGGGTGTCCTGAAGCATTACTGAGCAGCTTGAATATGTAAATGAAGCTGCAAATAGTTGAGTTGTAACTTTTTTTTTAACCCAAGAGACATTTTAAGAAATGTGATCAAGATGAAGACAATGTAAACACATGCTCATTAGATACACATCAATAAGTAAAGGAGCAAAAACATGAATTAAACTAATATGGGAAGTTACATTATGTAGTCCAAAATTAGTTAACATGCTTGGTGGAACAGCATGCTTGTCATATAGAACAACAAGGAATCTGGAGGAAACATTAGATGAAAGACACAAAATAACTATGGATCAGCTTCCAAAAGCAGATTTAAATGTGGAAAATTTAATCCATGCAAATATATTAAAGTACCAATCATTTTCAACATCCTATTAACCAGGAAATCAAGCTGTGAAAAGTAAGAACACTAGTTAGTTTTCTAGTTTGAAATGACTGTGTAGCTTTAGAATGGAATGTTGCAATGATGTTGGAAGTGTTTAAGAAAGTTAATCATTTGATTGTAATTAAATACTGTCATGTATAAAAAATATTACTTTTGACCGAAAAGAATGTGCAGGTCAAAGGTAACATCATTCTTATTTATTTAACAATTATTTATTATTTTGTGTTTGTAATCCATGAAATATGCATTTATGTTACTCATTTCATATCTTCTTCTTCTTCTCCTTTCAGCTGCTCCGTTAGGAATCACCACAGCAGATCATTGTCCACAAAATGAGTGGCAGTAGACTTTTACAGTGTTGAGTTGCAAGCCCGGTGCCCAACCTTCCACAAAAGGCACACACACCCACACCTATGGTCAATTTACAGTGTCCAGTCCACCTGCAGTACGTCTTAGGAATGTGATGGAGGAAACCAGAGAACCCAGAGGAAACCCAGGTGACCACAATCAGGCGATACAGACTCCACACAGAAAGTACCTCAGCCGAACCGGAGATCCTCGTGATGCCACTCATTTGATATCTGATAGCTTTTAATCTGTGTTAGCACTTTTAATAGTCTGCAGACTTTTTTCTCTTCTCTCATCCTTATTTTCTGAAATTGCAATTCGAGTCAGCAATCCATATTGTACTTTCATTGTTTTAATGACCATTTAGCTTTTTCTGTCAGCTGAGTTTTTTCCTTCGTATCTGATGTTAAACTTAGATGATAAACTGTACTTTTAACAAACCGCAGATCTATATGCAATTCTTGTATTTCTCCCCATTCTAAAATATGGATTGCCAAACCTAACAAACTACACATCTATAGGAAATTCTTTTACAAATCAGAAAAAAAAAAATTTTACAAATCAGAAAAAAAATCTCCTTTTTCTAAATTCTTGTTCTGTTTATTTCTTCTGTCTGTCTGGAATCTTGCATGTATATTATATCAGGTTCATATTCCATTTCTTTTCATTACATTACTACTAATAGATAATATTTTCTTTCATTTTATGCCCTTTCCTCTTTAAGTCTTTCTTCATTTCTAGTCAATAATCAGCATTTCTTCATTTTCTGAATCAGATGTCTCATGATCCCCAGTTCCTGAACTGCCTACTGAATTTTCTAACACAGCAGATCCACTCTGTAAAATCTGTGCCACTTTCCTTTTCTTCTGCGTTCTAAACCATTTGCCCTTTACTGCTGCGGTAACATCTTTTCTGTTTCAGTACTTATATAGTTTATTAGGTAAAAGTGGTCTTGTTGCTTACTTTTGCTACAAACAAATTTGCTCTTTTACCTAAATGTCCTGGCTTATGAGAAATTGATCAGAATTTGTTTTTGTATTCTTATTTAATGTGTACCCCACTCCCAAGTTTGCATGCATAACATTTATGTTTCAAACCACTTAGACTTAACATTTTTTTTATTTTCATGACATTATCTAGATATACATGATCACTGGCAATACATAATTCAAAAAAAACTCCCCATCCTCCTCCTCTACATATGCATCTTGTTTCTTATTAATATGAGAGCCTGATTTACATATTGTTTCCATTTCCATCCACGTCTTTTTTAGAAATATCCACAATTCTAAAACAACTGAGTTTTCTTTTTAAAGGGAAAAGAAAAGATAGACGCCGGGATTCAAGAAGCTCGGTGCAAAGGCGGTTTTATCCTTGCGCTGAGTGTCCTCATTACAGATGGTGCAGCAGTGGCACATGAATATGTATGAGGGTGCACTGCCGCACCATTGACATGCACAGGAAATGTGTGCGAGTGCAGGGGGCATGTGCAAGTGCTCTACGGAGATGTAAACATGCCCCGACAGTTGAAAAACCTACTATGCTTACTATTAGTAAGTCAGTAATTCAGTGTCCGTGGATACCGAAATGTATGCTAAGCATACAAGAGTGTCCACGAACAGTGAAATAAAATCAAAGTAGTAAACGCACAAGCACTTAGTGGAATGTTGAGCCCCGTCCCTAGAACTTTCACAATTAGATTCCCCTTGTCCCTATTTTACATTTGTATTGCTGCAATTTTGAAAGTGTAAGCAAAGCGCAGCGTGTTTGCGCGTTGCTGCCCTCCGCCGAGCGTAGCTTACACATCAAAATCATTCAAATAGAGAAAAACATGCGGAATCAACATAAACATCAATAGTGCAGTGTTTAGAGCATCCACCTAATGAACAGGCATTCACGGTTCAAGTCCAACTATAGCACATATCATTTTCCATGCGGAATGAATGTTGTTTTGCTGTAAAACTGACATAAGAGTATCGCATGAGATGTTTAACTAAATGTCATTCAATCAAAGTGGTACTGTCATAATGAATAAGGCACTAGTAAGCAGGTGTAAGCACAAATATACAGCAGTAAACATATATAAGTACCAGTAAGCAAGTCTGAGTGTGCTTGCAAGGGTGCAAGCAGTGCCTAGCATAGGAAATGTATATAAGTATGTACAGATATATAATATTTATATATAAGAATGAATGTTGTAACAATAAAGCATACAAAAGGAATGAGAAGGGAATCAACAGCAACCGCAGTATTATATAGCGTTGTCAGCATATGGCATATCAAGCTGGGCAGGAGTGAGCAAAGCACTGCTACTCACACCACAGGCAGGATATTACCAGTGGGAGTAACACTGTTGATCTGCTAAGTCTATTTTACAATCAGAGGGTAGTTCCTGGTGGGACTACCCAAAAATTGATAGGATGTTTGGCCATTCAACCATTCCAAAAGCAAGGGCAGGTATGTTCAAGGACAAAATGGTGAGAGAGCATGAGAGTACATGGGTTGGGACAACATACGTGTATGGCCCCTAATGCTTGGGAGAGGGCAATGTGTGGAGGTGTGTCATGGCTGCAATAGCAACTGGACAATGGATGGTATGCATGTATGCTGAACTCGGGTGGGGTGGAGGAACTATGGGTATGAAATTATGGATCCAGACGTGTCAGGGTTGGATGGGGGGGTTCTAATTGGACTGCCTCATGGTGGTCAGCGAGTTCGTTATAAGTATATATGCATACACACATGCATACATCTATATGTAGAAGTACATTCTCTGTAACACATTCATTCCATTTGCAGACATAAATAACATGAATGTGCCCTTAAAAACCTCGACAGTAGATAGAATAATAGGTTGTGCATAAGTGGGAAGGGCTGAAACTGCTAAAATGCAGAAGTGTGTGCAATGTCCGAAGTCAGTGCTGT
Source organism: Protopterus annectens (assembly GCF_019279795.1). Lineage (NCBI taxonomy): Eukaryota > Metazoa > Chordata > Ceratodontiformes > Protopteridae > Protopterus > Protopterus annectens. Next base: position 273,890,623 of record NC_056727.1, read on the forward strand.
GCTGAAAAAATCAAATGTGAGGACTTTCTCACACATGGAATCATTTCTGTGATCTGCCTGCTACGGCAACGCCAATTACTAAATTGGTCTATTTGTAAAAGAATTACGCCAAACTCGTATATAATTAGGCTCTCATGTGTAACGTGTGCATTACCACATAGTCATACTTATTCATTTATTGTAGTGTCATGGTAACGGGAGTAAGAATGTAATGAAGCATAGAGTCTAATCTTGAAACAAAGACATGTGTGTCCCATGTGGGACAACCCAAAAATTGTGAATAGTATCCTTTTAGTCGCTCATGTCACCAGTGTTTGTGGACTAAAAGTTTGGGATTTCTGAGGATACGTGGAGTGAGTCAACCGATGGGATGGGTCTACAGGAGTAGGGAGTGTCCAGTGTGTAGTGGTGTGGATACACTGCAAATGCAACTGGAGAATGGATGACTGCAGTGTTAGTGAGGTGTTGAGGTGGGTGTTTGTGGAAGCAGGAGTCATGGGTATATGGGTATATATGCAAATGAAGTAGCAAAGCAATAGTGTATTGGTTAGAGTATCCGCCTAACGAACAGACATTCCTGTTCCAAATCCCATTGCAGCACATACTATTTTCCATCGGTAATCTGTACATGAACATATTTTGATATCTGTCCACTGTATAACCTACAAAATAACAATTAAAAGTGAACTAGATCGAAGTGTCAGTGTCATAATGAATAAGGCACTAGTAAGCAGGTTTAAGCATATATATAAACACCAGTAAGCATGTGTAAGTGCATTTGCACGGGGTATGCATTACTTTACAGACACACACACACACACATATATATATATATATATGTATATATATATATATATATATATATATATATATATATATATATATATATATATATATATGTATATATATATATATATAAATATATATATATATATATATATATATATATATATACATATGTATATATATATACATATATATATATATATATATATATATATATATATATATATATATATATATATGTTTATATATTTATATATATATATATATATATATATATATCTATGGGCAGGATTCACAAAGCCTCTGTGTAAGAGTTATAACTCTTACACGGAGGCTGCAGTTAAACGGAGTGATGTCAGCATGCTCTGCATATTCATGAGAGCATGCTGACTCACACCTAAGTCTAACACAGTCCGTGTAAGACAGTAGGGGGCGTGTCCGTAGGCCAAGCCCTGCAAGCGGACACGCCCCCAGAAGAGTAAAAGTGTCCAAAGTAAACACCCACGACAGAGTCCACGGAAATGTGAATAAACACAACACAACACATTCCCCCACAGACTATGAACAGAAAATATATAAATGAACATGTGATATATTTTTTTTAAATTGTAAACATGTTTAACCGTGAGTGCGCTTTCGTTGGCGTGCCGTAAGCGCAGCTACAGTTAGCAGTCAGTGGGAAAGCATATAAGAACTAAATATGCAAAGTAAGCCAAGAAGCAATAACGTAGCGGTAGAGACGTCAGCTGAAGAGCAGGCATTCATGGTTCGAGAACCCACAACACCAACTTTTATTTTTAGCAAAATAAGCACGAAACAAGCCCTGACAAACATGTACACATATAAAATCACATTTTATTTAAAATGTAATGAACTAGTCCATTTATTTTGAAGAAATGTGAGGTAACAAAACAATAAAAAAATGCCAGATGTGCCTATAGCTGAGCTACAGTTTAACAAGGTGAGTGCATCTGCCCGTAGGTGAGCAGTGGTTTAACAGGTGCAAAATGAGTGCCCGTAGGTGAGCAGTGGTTTCACATGCTGAAACTGTGTGCCCCTAGCTGAGCTGAGTGTACTATGCGTGCTGACAGCCAAATGAGGCGTAAGCCAGCGCACCCCGTTTGCGCGAAGCTGCGCACCGTGCCAACAAGCTAACCGACGGGCAACGTTGAGCAAGCTGTAACAAAACTGCCTTTACACAGACACACCCCCTAGCCTGTCTAGACAGTCATAAAATATAAAAAGCAGTGGCCAGGTTCGAACCCAGGATACCATGCACCATAGTCAAGGTACTGAACCACTAAGCTATGATAGCTGTACACAGAAATGCAGTAATAGCAAATATATAGGAATGAATAGAAAGTGGAGCATGACAAAGCAGGTTTTATGAAGTGGATACAATTCCAAAATGGCCAATCACAGATAAGTGCGGGAAAAATGGCATATATAAGCCCCATAGGCGGGAACACACAGCATAAACGATTGTAGAACTGACTTGCAGCCCGAATGTCAGGTGTAGGTGAGGGTAGTTGCTTTCGAGCACAGAGGTGGGGCATTGAGGAGTCCAGATACATGGTCTGGCTCCCAGCCCACAATCATGAGGCCCAACTCATGCAGGGTCAGGTCCTGTGGGGAACATATAGGACTGAGGCGTGGGACCGGTTGGCTCATGATCTTACCAGTGCCACAGGGATTCCAAGGACTGGTGAGCAGGTCCGTCACCACCATGCGGACCTGAAGAGACGCAAGCAGGACCAATTGAACCTTTGGATCCAGGTGGCCCGGCAAATGCCCAACGCCCCACTACTGAGTAAGTTACATTTAATTATGTATGTAAGAAATTAAATTAGCTGATATTATGGAGATGTGTATTCCAATATTACTTCATTTATATTACAGCTGCAGGTGTCCATCCTGCGAACCGCAGAGCCTATGGCAATAGGCTGGTGCGGTTGCGCCACAAGGCAGGTCAGTAATCCACTCCCAGTAACTGTAAAGAAATATAAAAGTATGACAGTTAGCAAAAGAGTGCAGTGTAGTCACTAAGTAATAAAATGTGCAAGTAAAATGTAAAAGTGTTTGCAAGTATTGCTTGATTACAAAAGTGTGTTGCAGTCTGAAATCCAAACAGAAAAATGAAAATGTCTGAAATAAAGGCTGAAATAAAGATGCCCCACCTATAATATCATAGTGCACAACCTGCAGCAGGCTGAAAAGTACAGCTGCAGAAGATGAGCAACTCACATGTGTGAAATATATCCCTGTTGAAATACTGAAACATGACAGAAGTGAGACTGCTGGAAAGGATTTTAATAACTACAGGTAACACATGTCAATAAAGCCTAGAAGTAAGTACCATCCTGAATAGTAAAATGAAAACAAGTGAGAGGGTGTGAGAAAGAGTTATGAATCCACCAATAAAGTAGTAATAACCCCTGTATAAAGTATACTGCAGTCAGTACAGAATGAAATGAATGTGACAAGTAGAACCAAACTGCGAAATGTGTCCAAAGTGTTGCTGCAGCTGGAATGTGTATCCCAAAATCTGGATATGTTGCTCTCAGTCTGCAATATGCAGATAGTATGATTGTCTGAAATATCAAACATCCACAGTTGTCTATAGCTATATAAAGCAAATGTAGCAGGATGATGTAGCTGAACAAAGCCAGATATGAACGTGTATGAATAACAATAAAATGTATATTGATGTAGCAGTAACAGTCCTATCACCAAATTGAAGTAGTTATCATATAGGAAACTGTAGTTCGAACAGTAGTGTGTATATATCTGTAGCTATTAGAAATGTACAGCATATGTATTGGTATTCGAAGGTGTTAATAATATTTTCTTCACCCCACCCTATAACCACATATAATCCATTCCACATGAAAATGGTATGTGCAATCACAATTAATACCCCTGGACATTTGTCCTGATGGGTCATAAATATTTGCATGTCCATTGATGCATCTGCCCTGTTCATACATCCAAACCTGATGGCCTGTTGCCATCAAGTCAACCCTGCATGTTGTTGGACTGTGTATTGCTGTTCAAATTATGCATGTGTTATGCTTGCTGTTCAATGGTGTGAATATCTGGGTGTTTGGTTAATGGGAATACTAATGCATTCTGTTACAACTAATTGCGAATGGTATTGTATGTTACTAACCTAAACTGTAATGACATAATGCAAAATATAGGAAGACAGGGAAGGCGGGTTCCAGCGGACCCACCTCTCCCACCTCAGCTGGCGAGTGCACCTGGCACTAGTGCCCAGTCTGGACTCTCCTCTGGTGGCCCTGTGTCACCTGCGGGTGGAAGTGCTGCAGGGGATGGGGCTCATCCCCCCTCTGCAAGCGTGGCCGGAGGAGAACCACCACTCACCCTCCGTAGCGTCCGGACTGTGGTGCGTAGGGAGATCCGGGACTCTGTTCTTGAGCCCCTATGCCAGCTTGAGGCACAGGTGGCACAACTTACGGGCATGCCTGTTGCCCAGCCTACACAGCCCCCAGCACAGCCCCGTCCTGGGCAGTGAAGGAACAGTTCCACTGTTGCCATCTGTGGGCTCATGGGCTCTGGATATCCAAACCTCCATCCCCGTCAATTGTGTAACCCCACCTCCCACACATGTCATACACCGCCCCTGTATGCGTCTTGTTTGTCTTGTCTGTTGACCTACCCAACCTACCTCCCCAGCTATACCGACTTCCTTCACCTGACATACCACTCTCACCTGAAAAAAAAAAAAAGGGCACTCTGTACCCACAAAAAAATTACGCCCCATACATAGCTGCCCATTCCGCACATATGTCTACCAGACATGGAAACTATCAATTACAATTGGCTGTACAACAAGTATTATTGTTGTCCCTACACCTCTCTCAGGGGTGGAAGGTATCAAATGTCACACCAAATTACAAACATATGCACAGCTGTTGCTGATGAAGAAATGGGCAGCTATGGGCCTTACCTACATCCCTCCTGCAAAACCCAAGCTTGTTTCCCTACTGTCCTACCCTCTTTGTGATCCCGTTTTCACCACTTTCCTGTCTCCCCATTTTCATTTCTTTCAAAGAAAATAGCACGGGTGTGCGCAAGAGTAAGCACGTTTAAGCGGTTGTAAGCGGGTGTGCGCGTGTGTGCGTGGAGCTAAACGCCAGTGCGCATGCGTGAGCTCCGTGCAAACGAGTGCTAACCCGGTTACAACTGCTTAAAAGTGCCTTAGTCATTCTGATTGACAGGTCCTGTAGTCAGTTCAAAAGCAAAATAAAATCCCACTGTCAGTCCTGAACCCAGGACCTTGGAAACAGTAGTCTGCATGACTTACCACTAAGCCATGACTGTTATACAAGACTATTGTGCTAAAATAAATATATCATGTAATAGTAGGAATGAATGTAAAGGGAATATAGGATGTGTAGTACACAAAGCATGTCATTTAGAATTACTGTCAAAACTAGTGGATTTCCATAATAGTAGTGTGTGAACAGAAACAGCCATGCTAGTTGGTAGCTAGTAGGTAATAATGTCACTGTAGCACCTTGCAAGCCACACACATACTCACAGCAGGATAATCACTGCCCATACCCCACAACCTCTTACAGGAACACATCCGGACCAAGTAATAAAATATGTGGAGCAAAGGCCCAAAACCAGGGACACATTACAAATAATGTTACAACAAATGCAGACAGTTCAGAGAGTAACAGGGTCTGCATTTTGTGGGATATTTGGAAGGGTATGAAGTCTGAAACTTGAATGTTTGTCACTATATTCTGACTTGAGCCCAGAGTGATTTGCCAGAAAAAGCTGTGCATGAGATATTGACCAAAATATGAGGCAGAAATGTGGACAACCTGCAAATATTTGTACACATGAGAGGTCTGACACCACCATATTTGAATAGTTAAGAGCCTAGACATAGCAACAGTGAATGACTTACAGGGATGCCCCACAGACTCCATGTGAAATGTACAAACAGTAGGCAGAAAGGTGTAACAACACATGCAATGGTAACTATGGAGTCCTGAAAGTATTCACCACTTGCATGGCAGAATAAGTGTAGTAATACATATGCTCATGCTAACCCACAGTCACAACTGCAGCATACCAGACAATTTAATGGGTGTACCCCACTGATATGTACCATTCCATGAGGCAGATAACAGATGAACCTAAGAGTCTCTGGGGCCTGCTCAGCACCATACTCAAATACCCTAATAGATGTCAAGGCCCACACCACGGCCAGACCACACAGCATGCTGTAACACCCTAGCAGATATAGCAAGCATTCCAAGGTGTGAATGTACATGGAAAATAGGAAAGCTACAGCAGCACACTACAGTCAGGACACCTAGCAGGCATACAAGTAGTGACTGTAAAGGGCAAATATTGAAGCCTTAGCAACAAAGTGCAAGCAAAAGTGAAAGGAAAGCACACACACGCACATTAACAGTAGTAGTAGTTGTAGGTGTCAGTGTACATAAACAGTTAGTACAGGAAACTGGATAAATGAATGGAGGAATGTTAATCTACAACACAGCTGGAAATATGAGAGATATACCAACCTTTACACTCACAGAACATTGTCCACAGCATACCAGCATGGTCCCTGCCCTTAAAATCTGAAAGGGCTACGCCTATCTCACATACCTTTTTATAGCACTATTCTGAAATCACAGTGAGAACTGCAATCAGTACACAACTGGCTGAATGCAATTAGCAAATGCTGGCTAACAATTGGTGCAGAGGCCATCACATGGACATATGCAGATACCTACAAAAGTATGTTGTACTCCCAGTCCACACATGCAATACTTTCATTGCACCCTGAGGAGGACGTGAGAGACAGACAGACAGAGAGAGAGAGAGAGAGAAACAGAGACAGAGACAGAGAAAATTGAAATTAAGCAGACACAAACAAAACTGTTCAGCAACAGCCACCTGAAAGCTGACAACTGGCAAGTGGAGCAGCAGGACAGAAAACCAGATGGCAACACAAGCAGCTGTGACAAACACAGGTAATGTAAAGTAATACTATAAAGGTCTAGATACTGTGAACCCTCCATATGTGTCATTGGTCTGTATCCATATGTATATGAAGATGTGTAAAGGGCAGGGGACATACAGCAACTATCAGTGAAGGCTGTACATACATTTGTATGTGAGAGCATCTATGTGCACATATCAATGTAGGTTGACTGTAGGTTGTAGTGCAATGTACAAAGTAGGTTTCACAGTTATGTATGTTTAGCAGTATGTTAGTGTGTGTATACAGTATGGCAGACAAACATGTTGATATACCTGTCTATCATATGGATACTTAAGTATGTCAAAATATGTATGTATGTATGTATATATATATATATATATATATATATATATATATATATATATATATATGTATATATACATGTGATATGCATATATGTATACATACATAGAGAGAGATGTAGGAATACATAGACAGATGTAGATAGATAGAATATGTACAAACATATATATGTAATGCACACATACAGATATAGATATATGTAGATACATATACATAGATAGACTGTTCTGACTATCTACAGGTATGACTGTATATGATGACCTCAACACCCCCTGTCCCACCCCCTCTGTCACTCTCACCCCCTCTGTGTCCCCCCCTCCACATCTATATGTATACAGACATATATATATATATATATATATATATATATATATATATATATACATATATATATATATATATATATATATATATACATATAGATATATCTATATACATATATATATATATATATATATATATAGAGAGAGAGAGAGAGAGATGTATATATATTCTGAGTGAGGCACATGTGTACAGATGTATTGCAACAGGTGCCTGGTGACAAAGTCATGGAGTGAACACCAGTGTCAAAACCGGAGTACCATACCCAATTTCAAATCACCTACACCAGTAACCACCAGATATGTGATTGGCTGCCCACCACTGCATGTGGCAGGGGTGAACAGGGTCATAAATGTGTACAATAGTGCCCCCAGTGATATTCACAGTGGCACATTATTCCTGGAATACCTGCACATGGTATGTGTCAGCAGACATGGTGTGTCTGCTATGGACATGTAGGTCGGTGTACCCCTCCACACCACATAATGGATGCCATGGTATGGACCTCACATGACAGCTACAGATATGGAGAAGGACACAGTGACATGTACAACACTGTGACAATGCACTCAAACACATTAACAATGCACAGTGACTGACAACACCACAGAGTACACACATACTACCCACATAGAGGTTACCACTCCCGGATTTACATACGTAAGTCACACCCATGACAGATGTCCAACAACCATAGTAACACCTCACACCATCCACAACCTAAATGACTGCTGTGTGTCGTCCATGCCACTGCAATAGAGAGCACATGTGTAGGTAAAAGTTCATACCCACAGATAAGACATACCCTGCAATAAACCACACAGTGTTAAGAAGCAAGACTCCCCATGAGTACATGTCACACATACCCCTGCTGAATGTTAGTCAGATAGGTAATATGCCATATGAGTCACCCTGTGTAACTGTGTGACAGCAGCAAGTACCATCACACCACATGTGTCACAATGGTCAGGGTAGCAGAACAGTATGCTGCTGTAGTCCCAGGGGCAATAGCATATTGTATAGTATTGTATTGTAATGTAATGTATTGTGTTGTATTGTATTGGTATGTTGAGGTGCCTCCTTCATGGAGTGGAACCACTGCTGCTGTGCGCCAGTGTACAGGTACATATCCTGTAGTCAGGCTAGTGTTACATAGCACTTCTATATGTGTGTTTAGCTCCTGTCAGAGTTTATGTAGCATGCAACTGGGGATACCATCAGGTCCCAGTCATGTTGTGTATTCTGCTTTCATGAGGGTGGCTCTCACCTGGACATCTGTGATGACAGGGAGGTTACAGTCAGCTGGGATAACTATGTCTTATTTTGGGGGAGAGGGCAGGGTGACACCTGCACTGAACCTATCTGCCACAATGTTGTCAATATCTGTGGTTTCAGTGAAATATTTGTTGTTGTGTACTAACTATGGGCATAGAGGATGGATTCTGACCAGGTTGCTAACATAAGTGAAGAAGGCCTTCTGGTTATCTGTAGTGTCCCTCTTGATTTCCCTCTCAAAGTTGCCCATGGATGTTTGTATGATGGAAAATAGATCCTTACAAGTGCTGCTCAGACATGCCTTCCCTTTATGGAATTATGCTCTGTCTTGCAGTAGCTTCCATCTTTTGTAATACAATCTGTCTATGGCTGGGGTCCACCAGACAGGATGCTGTCCCTTTGTGGAGAGTGTCTTGGTCATATATGGGATTGCATGATCCATGCATTCTCAGAGATGTCTGTAGAAAGCATTTGTGTAGGGGTCAGCATTGTGGGTTGTATCTGCCACTGGCCCAGTTGGCTGAAAGGATACATGTCACTGTTACAAAGTGTAAAGTTTGCATCTGCAATGTTATTCACTGTAGTCGTTGGTGGTGGAGGTGGGATATGTATATCCAGGGCAATTAGTGTGTGGTCAGCTCACAGTAGTTGATGATGTAGGCCATACAGTACCTAGATACAAACCCCCAGAGTGAGGAGGTGCTCTGTACCTGAATCAGTGTTCTGACTGCTGGGGTTTGGTAGTATGTCGTATGGAGTGTGCCAGGTACTGTTGCACAGTTGCTGGCTGAGCACTGATACCTGGCCATTTACATGTGTATCCACCAGATGCTATATATGTGAGATATGTTGTATCATAACAGTCGAGTAGCATGTGTAGTATGTGTGCCAAATTCTGCTGACATATATTGCTGATATCAGGTTATTTTCTTTTTCAGGTACATGGCTCACCTGCGGAATCCTGCTTACTCCACAGTTGAGGATGAGGAGATACACCAGAGCCTGGTGCGGGATTATGCAATACTCTTTTCCCGCACCAGCCAGAATCAGCAGGAGAGGGCTGCACTGTGGCAAGACCTGGTCCATCGGGTAAATGACATAGGCACGCATAATAGGACATATGAGCAGGTACGACATCACTGCAGTGATTTAATCAGAAATGTCCGTCAGAGTGCGTCGGATATCCACAGGCAATAGGTCGCCACAGGTGGTGGGGTGGCTACACATCCCCCACTCACCAGACTGGAGGGACTACTCATGAGTGTAGTGGCTCCAGTTTGCCAGCAACAACAACAGCAGCAGACATGCATTATGATGGAGGCTGGAGCCACGAAGCAGCATGTCAGTGAGCGTGCAGGTAATATGCCATATGTATAGTTGACTGTTGTGTACACTGGTAGTTAATGCATGTGTGAGGTGTGTCCTTGTTTTGTAGCTGTCACCATAGTATTTAATGTGCAAGTGTGATATCCTCAATATTAGCAGCTGACCTGTGAAAGGCGACTGTTGTACTACTGACCTGTATCATACTCAGTAACAATGGCACAGTTGTGCCCACTGACATTAGTTTCTTCACATCTGCAGGTCCCTCCGGTGTAACAGCAATGCAGCCTATCCATGTTGGTGAGTGTGTATTAACAATACCTGTAATAGTCTTGATAGTAATAGTAATATTAGGCTCACTTAGAAGTGCTCTTTGTATGCACGTAGGTGTGTCTGTGTCTGTGTGTTGATATCACGCATACTGAGTACTGTACAATTGTGTGCATCTGTGTGCATGTGTATGTGTGCATGTGTGCATGTGTGCACCTGTGCATGTGTGCATGTGTGCACCTGTGCATGTGTGCATGTGTGCATGTGCGCATGTGTGCATGTGCGCATGTGTGTATGTGTGCACCTGTGCATGTGTGCATGTGTGCATGTGTGCATGTGCGCACCTGTGCATGTGTGCATGTGTGCATGTGCGCATGTGTGCATGTGCACATGTGTGCATGTGTGCATGTGTGCACCTGTGCATGTGTGCATGTGTGCATGTGCATATGTGCACATGTGTGCATGTGTGCACCTGTGCATGTGTGCATGTGTGCATGTGTGCACCTGTGCATGTGTGCATGTGTGCATGTGTGCATGTCTGGACCTGTGCATGTGTGGATGTGTGCATCACTGGTAATGTGTAGACATTGTAAACTGTGTTTCCTGTTTCCCTCCCACAGGTTCTGGTGCTGCTCTGGTGTCATGCAGCAGGGAACCTGAATCAGGTTCCATGGGTACTGATAATGATGACATCTGTGTAATGGCACAGGAAGGTATGCCAGGGTCCGCCATTGGTCAGTCGATTGACAGTACACAGCTGTCGACCCCATCAATGTGCACAGTTATCCTGCCAATACACCCTTTGTCACCAATGTCCCTAGGTGATGGACAGCATACAGTGGGCATTGACCAGGGTAATGTGGTATCTGTGGCACATGCCTCCCCACACAGCAGCCATGAGCATGGCCCAGAGATGGTACCACACAGACAGATGTCCAGGGGTTCTCGTGGGAGCATTCGTGGGTGTACTGCCCCTGTCAGACGTGCCCACAGAGGTCTTACAACCTCAGCTATGTTTCAGGCTGTCATGCAGTCACAGTCACATATGGAATGGTACACCAGAGAGGGTCTGAGGGAGCTGACAGCATGTCGCACAGCCATGACTGACAGTATGCGTGACATTGCGGCTGCCATCCGTAATTTCACCGATGTCATAGACAGAAGTTGTGGGGACATATTAGAACAGTTCCACAACTACATGTCCATGAGCCAGGGTGATGGTGGACGGTTGAGGCGTCGACGTGGGTGTATGCCAGCAACAGCAGCAGCTTGCAGTCATCGCGGATGACAACAGGGCCGTGGCCACCCCCATAGTGCCAGCAGCAGCCCCAGCAATGCTGGGTCTGTGCTGTCATCAGACTTCCCCAAAGGACCACGTGCACGTGGCTCTGGCCAGGCCCGACAGGGATCTGTGTCCAGTCAACGAACACCTGCTTCTGATGACAGTACCCAGTCTGAGTTGGTACCGGATACGGTCCGTAGCACCCCTGCAAGGCACAGGTACCGTGTCCATGGCCAGAGACACTGATCTGTATGACCTGGCAGGTACAGTCTGTGGCTGTCTACAAACACCAGTATATGGCAGCCATGAAGTGGAACTGTGTGCATCCATACACACATGCGAATTGACAACACCTAGGGCTACCGCATACACGCACACACTGCATCAACATTGCCCCACCTTGTACTGCTATCCCACACCAACACACATACACATACATGTCAATCGGTGGTATCGGTGGCTGACTCAGGCATACCAAGTTCACACCCTGTGCATATGATGAAACTGTGCCACCTCCTGCAATCTGTAACATCAGTGCAGGTACAGGTTAACATGTTGCTGATGCACAGGGTGACTACATAGACGTGTAGTAATAGTATCATGTTGTTAACAGTACTGTGTGCTGAATTAATTGTGGGTATATCACAGCATGCCTGATGCAGTAAGGGTGTGATTGTCATGTACTGTTGTCTACACCCATGGTAAGTACCATAGTGTATCATCTGCACATGTTGGCATACTGGTGGTAAGGATGTCAACAGAAGGCTACATACATAGGTAGCACAGGGGATAAGGTAATGAATGTATTAATACGCAATGATGGACATGTAAACTGCAAGTGGCATGTTGCCCACACTGGACTCTGCAATGCGGATGTTTGAGGATGTTGATATGTGTGCAGTACTACACGACTGGTACAGGACACACAGGAGCACCCTAGCACTGCAAGCTCACATTTCATACCATGCTAGACAGCCCCAACACACAAAACTAACTGTCACAGGAGGGACAGTCCCCATACATGTCAGGGATACTGTGGTGGCAGGCCAGGTAGCACACATCCTACTACGTATGGAACCACTGAGTGAAGGCTCAGCGTCTGTTATTTGACATGTGTATTACTGCAGGTATGAGCACATGGGTTTCCATCCAGTTATTGTACATCCTGACAGTACATGGTCTGTACACTTGTGTGCGCTGAGACTGGACCCTAGCCATCTGACCTGTGTATTTCCATGTACATGTGCATAGTGCCTGCATATTTGCAGTGTTACCTACTGGAAGTGGTACAGCTTGTTTGTTGTACAATGGACTACATGCAGCCCTGCTTACTGTAGCTTTGTTTGCATGCGTGTTTGCTTGCAATTACCCTGGAATACTGATCCCACCTGCAATGCATAGTTACAGAGCTTCTGTGGACTCCTAGTGACATCTGCATACCTTACTATATATATGTCCATGTCTCACTTGACAGAATGTCACTGTTTGTCCTGTTCACATGTACGTTGCCTGTGACACATTGCATATGACTTACCTGGCATTTGTCCACGTGAGCAGTCATATATGCTACTGCTAACTAATCACAGGCACTACACCCTCACATATTCATCTTCTGTTGAACCACCTGCTTCAGTAGGGACGGCTTGCACCTGTCACCCCTGGGCTTTCAGATATTGGCAAAGGCTCTTGCTACCCCCATAGTGCCTATGTTAGGCAAGGCTCAAATGACAAACCCACCTTTATAGGTATCACAAGGGATAAGAAACTAAGAGTAATGCTACCCAACGCCAGAAGTCTAAACCTCAAGATGCATGCACCCAAAACTCTCCTTGGCATGGAGAACATCGATATCTGTGCAGTAACAGATGCCTGGTTCAGGGCTACCGAGAGCACCCCAGCACTACCAGGTTATACCTCATACCATGCTTTTCAGCCCCAAACTTGGAAGAACCACAAATAGAGGGGAAGTATTGATATTCATCAAAGATACCCACAGCTCCAGGTTGGTGGCAAAGCACCAAGCATCAGAGACTATCCATGTGCAACTAACAATGGGTGAAACTGCCTTCCAGGTTATAGCCTGCTACAGACCACCCTCCCAAACCCAAGAACTGCACTCGGCCGTCCTGTGAACAGTGGAAATATGAAGGTCTCTCCAAACATCATTATATTGGGCGACGTCAACTCCCCAAACATGTACTGGGAGCATGACTCTAGCTCCAACACCCTAGGCCAAAGATTCCTAGAATATATGAGCTCAAATGCTATGGAACAACTTGTTACCATTCCCACAAGAAGGTGAAACATACTGGACCTGATCATCACCAACATGGGGACTCTATGCTCCAGACCAGAAGTGTATCCCTCACTGGTAAGATCGGACCATAAACTAATCTCACTGGATATTCACATCCCGACCCCACCCCCTGCCCAGAACACCACAGTGAACAACTTCTCTAAAGCAAATTCACACTCCTCAAAACTGAGGTGGAAACCTTCAAATCCCCCGGGTCTGTGGAAACTACAGACCAGACCGCAGACTCCTCTATAAATGCATTCTATGGACACCTTCAGGAATGCATGGGTCATGTGATCCCGAATAAAACCAAGACCCAATCCTCCAAAGGCAGACATCCTGTCTGGTGGACCCCAGCCATAAACAAACTACACAATAGAAGGAGGAAGCGACTAAATGATACAGCAAAATCCCAAAAAGGGAAGGCATCACTGATCAGTATTAGCAAATAACTACAGGCACTCATAAGATTGTCTAAGGCCAGCTTCGAGAGGAATTGCACAGGACACTAAGGATAATCACAAGGCTTTCTTTAGTTATGTTAGGAACCTGGGTGGTAATTCCCAGATATGCTCAGAGGTAGTCCAAAATGTCAATAGAAACACCAAACCACAGACATTGCCAACATTCTAGCTGACAGGTTCAGTGCAAACTTCTCAACCCCTCCACACCGAAAGGGCAAATATGTATCCCAGCAGAGTGCTGCCCCCCTGACATCTCAGATGCTCAGGTAAGAGCCACCCTCTCCAAAGCAATACACACTGCATCAATGGGACCAGACAGTGTCCCGGGCTGTGTCCTACTTGACCTCCAAGACGTGCTACAACCAAACATAAAACTACTGTTCAATCCCAGCCTTACTACAGGATATGTGTCCAAAGTGTGGCGTACATCAACAGTGGTCCCTCTACAGAAAGGTGGTGCCTCAATGGATCCTGAACACTATCACCCCATAAGCCACACTAGCTTGGTCTGCAGAGCTATGGAAAGGATCATCATGGACCACATAAATATAGATATTGGGGACCTGCAGACACTGGTTCATACCCAGTTTGGCTTTGTTAAGGGCACATCCTGCCTCTCAAACCTGGTTGATTTCTTTGAAACAGTCACCAAGGCCATTGACGAGGGGAATGTGGTCCACACAGCCTACCTGGACCTCGCAAAAGCCTTCAAAACAATACCCCACTCGGGCATTCTAGAGAAGCTCACCAGCTTAAATATGAGCCCCTATGTCACTAGATGGATTGCACACTGGCTCAAGGACAGAACCCACATGGTTAGAACTGCTGGAGCCATGCCAGACTCCAAACCAGTTAGAAGTGGTGTCCCACAAGGCTCAGTCCTGGGACCTCTCTTGTTTGGTATATATTTATCGGAGGTACAGGCCAACATGGAAGGACTGTGGCTGACCATATATGCAGATGACTGCAAACTGGCCGCCATAATTGACTCTTCAGCCGACACAAGCATCTTCCAAAGGAGCCTCATAGAAACAGACAACTTGTGCCAGAGCCATGGCCTCCAGCTGAATGCAAAAATGTGTATAGTCATCCCCTTTGGCAAAAACAAAGTGCCCACAAAGTACCAGATAGGTGGTACTCCATTACGTACAGAAGAAGTAATTAGGGACCTGGGGACCCAAGTTGATAGCAATCTCTCATTTGACAACCACTTGGCCAAAGTGGTTAGAAAGGCATTGTATATAGTCCACCCCATCATGAAGGGATTCACATCTACATCAGGGGAGGACATCGTGCCTCTTTACTCATCCCTCATCAGGCCCATAATTGAGTACAATCTCCCTGTTGGGATGTACCTTACCAGACACCTGCAGCAACTGGAAAGACCACACAAGTACCTCACCAAGAGGATTAAAGGGCTCAAACAGATGCCATATGCTGACCAGTTAAAGAAACCCCAGCTCTACTCAGTGGCATACCACCTGTTCAGAGGCGATCTGTGCCTAATGTATAATGCCATGTCAAACCCGAAATTAATGGGCATGCTGCACCTGAGAATATCCAAATCCCATCGGGCTACCCGCTTGAGAGACCTGAACCTCAGCACTGAAATAAATAGGACATGCTGGAGGGACAGATTCATAACCCAGAGGCTCCCTTCACTCTGGAATTAAATCCCAGTGCAGGTTAGGCAGAGTCCCTCATTGACTCTCTTCAAGAGGAATCTTGATGAGTGGATGGGACATTGTCGGTTTACCCCGGGTATCACTTCTGTGTCACTGTTAGACAGAGGCACAGTATACTAACCTCGGAAAAGGGCATGGCAAGATATATTTACAATGGATGGCGACAGCCAAACACATTCTGGCTAGGTTCTTATATGCCCTAAGGCAGATAGCCTAGTATGAAGCTATGAACCTATGAACCTATGTACCTTGTTCCCCATTGGCCCTATGTGCTGTTAATCACCATGGCAATCACAATACTATGGTAGCATGTGCAAAGGTCAGTTGTCAGTCACCTCTATGGTACAGTTGTGGAATATGTGGGTCATGTGGCAATGTCACAGCTGCCACATGTACACAGTCAACCCTCTCCCCTACACATGGACGTACAACACATGTATGAGATGGAACCACATAGCCAAACTGGGGACTAAGCACTCTGAACCCAGTACTGGCATAACCTGTCAGGTGGCATGCAATACTACAGTGACTACAATACCAGTCTGATGTAGACCTACACTGACAGCAATACAAGCACGTGTACACACTGGGCCATTCGTGGAGCCTTAGAATAGCATCCTGCCTGAGCGGCACACACCTCTGCAGCTGGCACACAGGCATACGTTATGCCTGAACACATCACACTTAACACATAGCACACAAATCCTGTGTGCCAGTCACAGCCTGTACAGCTAGACAACACACCTGCCACAGTTGTGTTAGCTACCTTTATTGTCCGGTACAGTGTGGTCACGCTCACCAGGCTGGACAAGGTGAAGGTCACAGTGATATGCCCGTGGGGCACTATAGTCCACCACATAACACAAGCATACAGGTCAGTCAGAGGCATGGGCACATATGACTCAGTCATTGTCCATGCCACGTACCTTCTCCTGCTGTACTTGTAGGGTGCTGACATCATCAGTGTTTAGAAAGGGGAATGTGCATCCTGTATTGTGTTTTCCCAGTTGCCAAAAGGGCATCTCCTTCACACAGGCTTGCACACACCAACCCCACTCACACACTGAGCATTTGTAGGATTCAAACCCCTACCTAATTATGTTATGACACTCGAGACTGACGCATTAGTGGAGCATGCTATTCGCCTTACTGGGAGGGTTCTCTTCTCCTGCTGTACTTATAGGGTGCTGACATCATCAGTGTTTAGAAAGGGGAATGTGCATCCTGTAGTCTGTTCTCCTAGTTGCCAAAAGGGACTTTCTCCTCCCACACACTAACCCCCCTCATCCAAACACACACACTTGCCATTTGCATGATTCAAACCCCTACCTGACTATGTTATGATACTCGAGAGAGACACATTAGCAGAGCATGCTATTTGTATTACTAGGAGGTTTCCCTTCTCCTGCTGTACTTATAGGGTGCTGACATCATCAGTGTTTAGAAAGGGGAATGTGCATCCTGTATTGTGTTTTCTCAGTTGCCAAAAGGGACATTTTCCTCACACAGACCAACCCCACTCACACTGAGCATTTGCAGGATTCAAACCCCTACCTAACTATGTTACGACACTTGAGATGGACGCATTTGCGGAGCGCGCTATTTGCATTACTGGGAGGTTTTCCTTCTCCTGCTGTACTTATAGGGTGCTGACATCATCAGTGTTTAGAAAGGGGAATGTGCATCCTGTACTGTGTTTTCCCAGTTGCCAAAAGAGGGATTTCCTTCAACTAGACTTGCACACACACACACACACACACACTCACAGGATTCAAACCCCTACCTTACTATGTGATGACACTCGAGACAGACGCATTAGTGGAGCGCGCTATTTGTGTTACTGAGAGAGTTCTCTTCTCCTGCTGTACTTATAGGGTGCTGACATCATCAGTGTTTAGAAAGGGGAAAGTGCGTCCTGTAGTGTGTTTTCCCAGTTGCCAAAAGGGACATTTTCTTTACACAGACTTGCACACACACCAACCACACTCACAATTGCCATTTGCAGGATTCAAACCCCTGCCTGACTATGTTATTACACTCGAGACAGACGCAGTAGCAGAGCACGCTATTCGCATTACTCGGTGGTTTCCCTTCTCCTGCTGTACTTATAGGGTGCTGACATCATCAGTGTTTAGAAAGGGGAATGTGCATCCTGTATTGTGTTTTCCCAGTTGCCAAAAGGGACATCTTTCTCCCACAGACTTGCACACACACCAACCCCACTCACATACTGAGCATTTACAGGATTCAAACCCCTACCTAACTATGTTATAACACTTGAAATAAATGCATTAGCGAAGTGCGCTATTCACATAAGTGGAAAGTTTTCCTTCTCCTGCTGTACTTATATGGCGCTGACATCATCAGTGTTTAGAAAGGGGAATGTGCATCCTGTGGGGAGGCAGACGCCAAGCACACTCTGGCTAAGCTGTCATTCCCTAGGGCAAAAAGCCTAGAGTTGACCTCTACACCCATATGTTTAATTGTCAAATGCACATTATTTGTTGCTGATAGACTGTTTGCAGGTCTTTATTGCCATAGCATTCCCTGTTTGTATGAACAACTTGTGTATCTGTGGAAGATGTTTGCATATGGGAGGGATCCACTATATCACGTATGTCTCTGTAGTCATGTAACTGTGTGCACTGGGCAGATTGCTGTAATGTGGTTGGTTCCTGGAATAACACGTACAAATACCAGATATGTGTGGCCAACTGCTAAACTGAGATTTGGCCTAAGTGTGTGAGCATGCCCAGTTCAGCCTTCCCATGGCATGTTGTCTGACATATGTCTCATTTATCAAAGTGTGTGAGCATGCCCAGTGTGAGCTTTCCATATCTTTAACTCTGCAGCCCACCACATTTGTGGATGAGTGTGAACTTCAACAAATATCTCCCGTTTATGGTTGTGTGTTTTGTGTCATGTTGTGTAGTTACTGTCCAACTGCTTTGTGTGTGAACACAACAGAGAATATACTGTGCCTGCAGGGTTTGCATGGGATACTTTGCATACAGTTGTCAACATCCTTTCACACTGACCTAACACTGTAGTACTGTATAGTGTACTGGTTCAGTACTTTGACTGTGGTGGACAGTATCCTGTGCTTTAGTCCTATCACTGCTTTACATTTCCATAGTGAGCACAACAGCCTGGTTAGGGGCCAGTTGTGCACATCTGACCATGTTGCATTATGTTCAGATATGAACTACTTAAACCAGGCTTGTCCAGCATTGGTAGTGTATTCCACAACATAGGTGTACATTTGCAAACACTAGCGATGTGCCCTAGGCCATTTCTAATGCTAGTCAGAGAGTGTGTTTGTCCTTTGACACACATTGTAAGTGGAGTTTGCCATGACATATGTCATGGTTAGTATACAATGCCTCTGTCTACCTGTGACATAACAGTGATACCCAGGGTAAAGCTACCATCTCCCATCCACTCATCAAGATTCCTCTTGAGGAGAATCGATGAGTGACTCTATGGATAGCCTGCACTGGGAGTTTACTCATGGGTGGGGGTGGCTTCTGTGTTATGGATCATGCAGTACAGCTTGTCCTATGTAAGTCAGTGCTGGGGTTCAGGTCTCTCATGTGCATAGCTCACTGCCATTCAGATTGTACAAGGTGCAGCATGTTTATTGATACCAGCTTGGACATGGCTTTATACATCAGGCACAGCTTGCCTCTGGGTGGGCAGTATGGCAGTGTATGTAGCTGCAGTTTGTTTAATCAGGCAACACATGGCATCTATGCAAGCTCTTTGATACTCCTGGTGAGGTACTGTTGGGGACTTTACAGTTGATGGAGGTGTCTGCTGAGGTACATCCCACAGGGGCTATTGTAGTCAATTGTAACGCTGATGAAGGATGACTACAGAGCCACAATGACCTCCCCTTATCTAGATCTGACAACCTTCATGATTAGGTGGGTATATGGTATGTTTCTGTGAACACTACAGCCACATGTTTGTCCAATGCAGGATATCTATCACCTTGTGTCCCCAGGTCTCTCATTACATGTTAAGTACGTAATGGGTTAACACCTATGTGGTAATTGGTGGGCACTTACTGTATATCCACGGGGGTTGACTATACACTTTTCTGCAATTAGCTTGCTGACATGGCTATGGCACCAGTTATCTGTTTCTATGTGGCCCTTTTGTGGGATGCTTGTGTCAGCTGGAGGGTCATATATGGTGAGCAGTTTGTAGTCCTCTGCAAACATGTTCAGACACAGTCCTTCCATGTTGGCCTGTGCCTATGGGACATATATACCAGACGAGGGAGATCCCAGGACCAAGCCTTGTGGGATGCCAGTTATATCTGGCTTGTAGTCTGACATGGCTGCAGCATGTCTGACCATGTCTGTTCTGTCCTTGGTCTGGTTTGCAACCCCTCTACTGACATAGGGGTTTATATTTAAGCTGGTGAGCATATCTATAATGAACACGTAGGGTATTGTATAGAAGCCTTTGCAAGGTCCAGCTACGCTGTGTGGACCACATTGCCCTCATCAATGACCTTAATGACTGTTTCAAATGAGTCAAACATGTTTAGGGGCAGGATCTGCACTTAAGAAAGCCACACTGGGTAGGGTCCGGTGTCAGTAGGTCCCCAATATCTTTATGTCTGCGGTACATGCTGATCCTTTCCATAGCTGTGCAGACCGAGCTTCTCAGGATTCTGGGGTGGTAGTTTTCAGTATCCATTCAGGCAACACCTTTGTTGAGAAGGACCACTGTTGTTGTACACTGCTCTTTGGGTACATATCCTGTGGTAAGGCTGACATTGAGCAGTAGTGTGATTTGGCATTCCATTCGTCTTGGAGTCCATGTTGGACTCAGCCCAGGACACCATCTCATACCATTGCTGCTGTGTGTTTTGCTTTGTAGATGCTGGCTGTTACCTCAGCATCTGCAATGTCAGGGGGCCAGCAGTCTGCTGGGATAGATATTTTGCATTCTGGGGGGGGGGGGGGTTGCACTGCACCTGTCAGGATGCATGTTGGCAATATGTCTGTGTGTTTGGTATGTTGTTTGTGATATTTGTGTGATTCAGAGCATATCTGTGAATTCCCAACACGGTTCCTACCATCAGTTGCGGAAGCCTTGGGATTATCCTTAGTGTTCTGTACCATTTGTATCTTCATAGGTTCATAGGTTCATACTAGGCTATCCACCCTAGGGCATTTGTTATCCTAGCCAGAGTGTGTGTGGCTTTCGCCACCCCTTGCTATGTGAATATTATGGCCATTTATGATTTGCTTTGCTGTGCCTCTATCTGGACATGACACAGTGAAGGCCCCCAGTGTAACTCTACGATCATCCATCCACTTGGCAAGATTCCTGTTGAAGAGTGTCAGTGAGGGGCTCTACCTAACATGGAGTGGGATTCTGTTCCAGGGAGTGGGGAGCCTCTGGGTTATGTATCTGTCCCTCCAGCACATCCTATTTCATTATGTGTTGAGGTTGACATCTCTCACTCTCACAGCTCCGATGGCTTTGAGTTTTCTGGGGTGGAGCATGTCCATTACTCCTGTGTTGGACATGGCCTTGTACAACAGGCATGCAATGCCTCTGTGTAGGCAGTATGTGACTGCATTCAGCTGGGGTGTCTACAGCCAGGCAGCATATGACATATATTTGAGACCCTTTATCCTCTTGGTGAGGTACCTTTGAGGTCTTTCTAACTGCTGCAGGTGTCAGGTAAGGTACATCCCATATGAGGCATTGTACTAGATTATGGGTGTGATAAGAGAACAGTATAGGGGCACAATGACCTCTGTTGACGTAGATGTGAATCCTTTCATGATACGGTGTCCAATGTAGACAGTCTTCCTAGCCACATTGGCAATGTGAGTGTCACATAACAGGTTACTGTCCACTTGTGTCCCTAGGTCCCTGATTACTCCTTCCATACATAATGGTTTACCACCTATGTGGTAATTTGTGAGTACCTTGTTTGGTATTTGGTGGGACATTCATACTGTCCAGTGTCTTCAGGACGGCTGGGTGGGGTTCCTGTGTGTGAGGGTGTGGTCTGTAGCATGCTACAGACTGTACAGCAGTCTTGCCTACGGTTAGTTGCACATGGGTGGACTCCAATGCCTTGTGCATTGTCAGTTACCTGGACGTATGGGTGTCTGCGCTGAATATGGATACTCACCCTCCTTTTATGTTTTGTTTCAGGTTTTGGGGCCATGACGCATGATATGTGGCATAACCTGGTAGTGCTGGTGTGCTGTCAGGAGGCTTGCAGCAGGTTTCTGTCACTGCACAGACATCGATGTTCTCCATACTGGGGATGGCCTCGGGAGCATGCATATTGGGGTTTACACATCTGGCATTGGTCAGCATTACCCTTATCTTTCTTTCCACTTATGTTTTGTAGGGTGGAGGGTTAGTCTGTTCAGCCTTGCCTACGAAAGGCTCTATGGAGGTGGCAAAAGCCTTATCCAATATCCAGATGCCCAGGGGTAACAGGTGCAAGCCATCCCTGGAACAGCTGCGTGGCTTGTCAAGCATGACATCCCAAGCAGACAGACATTGGATCCCCTTGGAATGACACCAGTAATTGTGCCACTTGTTAAAACTGATCATTCCGTGTTTGTACTGTGGCATCATTCTTGGTGAGGGTAGGATGCTGCAAACGGTCAGTGTCATACCGGCCTGGACTACACATTCAGAGAGCTCATCTATGTCTCTTTTCATGTAGTCCGGGGAGGTACATCTCAGGTCATTCACACCAGCATGGACTATGACTGCATCATATTTCTACTTGCTTTGGGGTGACCTGCATACTTGTGTTATGTGGCGTATTGTGGCAGCCTACAGGCAGCTTACTGTACCCTTTCCCTTGTTCAGTCTGGTGTGCGGGACAGCAGTGTGTCTCACTATGGAGTCACCTATTACAACTGTATCAGGCATGTTGTTTCTCCTTCTGGCCTGTGACTGTTTGGCACACCAGCTTTGTGTACTATGTGTTTCATGTGCTATGTTTGGAGGTTGTTTGATTGGGTGTCTGCTTTGGAGGCCTCTGTTGGTGTGGTGCGTTTGTAATTCGGGCCTCCGGGAATGTTTTTTTGTGTTTATGTCTTTGGTTTGCAGTTGTGATAGGTCTATGTGGGACTGGGTTTGTGGTGTGTGTGGTTACCTTCTCCTCCTGACTAGTTTTGGGAGTACTGAGTTGAGGGAGCTCAGCCTCCAGTTTGGATAGATGGTTGCATCTCTCACATAAATTTGTATTTCTTGGGGAGAGTTGGGGGTTGTCTGTGTACTTGAGGCAGGTGTAACATTGCCTCAAGATTCACAGATTCAACTTGTTGTGGCTGGCCTTAGTGGATTGTATGTGTGGACATATTTTATTGCCATACTACTGATCAGTGATTACTTCATTTTTTATGTTTGCTCTATCATGTAGTAGCTTCCTCATTCTCTTGCATGGTTTGGTTATGGCTGGTGTCCACCATGCCAGATGCCTGCATGTATGGCATTGTGTCTTGTTTTAATTTAGGATTGCATAATCTAAGCATTCTTGGCAGTGTTCATGGAATGGCTGTATTACAGGTTCTGAGGTGTGGCCCATATTTTGCGCCTGCACAAGACCTTTAATGGATTCCACATCAGTATGGAGGAGTGCAAATATTGCTTTACACATGTTTTTCACTGTGGTTTTCTGGCCAGTATGATTACTCTATGGTCTGGATTTACCAGTGAGCAATACACTTCTCGTCTTGCCATCCAGTACCCATGTTGCTGATTATCACATCCAGTATGCTTACCCCTCTTGTGGGAGTGGTACGTTGTTCCTGGGCATTTTGGTTTATGGATTCTATGAACTTTTGTCCTACAGTGTTGGGGCTAGTATAATGCTCCCAGTCTATGTCTGGGTATTTTCAGTCACCCAATATAATGTGGTTTGGAGGACTTGATATATTCATGTATTCCAGCATAGGCCAGGTGCAGTTCCTGGTGTTGGGATGGTAGTCTGTAGCAGGCTATAAACTGGGGGGCAGTTTTAGCCACTGTAACTTGACCATGGCTAGTCCATGCTGCTTCTTGTTGTGGTACCAACATGGGGGTGTGGTTATCCTAGACAATTATTGCTAGTCACCCTCCTTTTGTAGCTTGTTCCATGTTTTGGGGCTGTACAGCACAGTATGAGGTGTAACCTGGTAGTGTTAGGGTGCTGTTGTGAGCCTTAACCCAGTTTTCTGTTACAGCACAGATATCAGCATTCTCCATACTGGGTGAATTTAGACTGCATGCATCTTGCTGTTTCGACTTCTAGCATTGGGTAGCATTACATCTAGGTTCTTATCCCCTCTGATACCTATGGAGGTAGGTTTGTGTTTTGAGCCTTACCTATTCAGGGCACGCTGTGGGTAACAACAGCCTTTGCCAGTATCCATATGGCCTGCACTGATATGTGCACGCCAGTCCTAGCAGGTGGAGCATCATGTCATGCTCAGCATGTCATCCCAGGCTGGCACACATTGGATCCCCTTTGACTAACTGCAATACTTCAGCCAATTATTGCACTTGATCATCTCATTGTCATATTGTGGCATGATGTTTGTGAGCAGGTCATGTCATTTTAGGCATCCCTGTTATTATTTGAGTGAGTCAGAGGGGGTATCATTCCCAGGGTTCCTACTGAGCCAGTGTATGTGCTATGCGTTGCCTCTTTGCCAAGGCCAGGGCATACAAGGCATGCCTCCTTCTGCCTACGGGGGCAGGCTCAGGTTGTTCCTCCTCCGAGTCATGCTCTGCCTGTGATGGCCTTGGCAATGGTGGGGGGCTGTTTGGCCCAGCCCTATGCTGGTCCTGCTGCAGCTGTTTTTGCAAGATCATATTATGTAGCATAGCACATACCATGACAATTTGGGTACATGTAGTTGGTGTGTACTGCAAGGCTCCACCAGATGTGTCCAGATACCGGAACTGTGACTTGAGCAGCCCAAACACACGCTCTATTACATTACGTGTTTGTGTGTGTGCCTCATTATGGCATTCCTGTTCAGGTGTGTGTGCGTTTCTGATGGGTGTCATCAGCCACAGCTCCAGTGCATAACCTGCATCCCCCACTAGGTGTCCATGTGGGATGTCCCCATTGGCAAATGTCTGGTACAGCTGTGTCAAATGCCAGATGTGGGAATCATGGTAGCTCCCAGGGCAGCCAGCACACACATTCATTATTATGCCCTGGGCATCACACATGACCTGGCAGTTGATGGAGGGGAAGCCCTTGCAGTTAATGTAGGCCCTACCCCACTCACCGGCTGGTGCTTTGATGCGTATGTGCGTGCAGTCTATTGCACCCACTACCTCAGGGTATTCCGCTATTTGCTGGAAGAGACGCATATTGCTGGCCAATACCTCACGGGCATTGGGGAAATATACATAATCACTGACATGTGCTGACATGGCATCCAGGAACTGGTGCAGTACCCTGGAGGCTGATGCCTGTGATATCCCCATCATATCACCAGTTGGTCTCTGGAAGGTACCTGTTGATAGTATTCTTAGGCCAACACATACCTTGGTTTCCACTGGGATGGGTTCCCCTCTGTTGGTTCTGTGTGTGAGGCGTGGCCTGCACAGCTCCACTATTTGCTGCAGGAGGTCTCTGTCCACTCTATAGCGCTCTACTATCTCCAGCTCATGTAACCCGTGGTAGGTGACCCTAGGCCTGTACACTCTTCTCCTTCTCCTCACTGTGGGTTGTCTGGCACCATCTGCATTGTCACCACCCTCAGCAAGTCACCTATGTCTCATTATGATAGCTATGGCAGCCCCTAACATTTCTGCTCTGAGTTCAGCTTTTTCAGTTTTCACTTCTAATAGCTTACTCCTGTCTTGCAGTGTCTCTTGAGAGAAACATCTTGCACTGCTGTTTGCAGATTTTTAAGTGTTGGGCTGAGCTACTATTCTGCCTGTGTAATTGCCTGCTTCTAATTGTTTTCACCTGCTAGCTCCAGCAGTATTCCCTGCTACAAGTTTGTTCCTGCTAGCTTCCTACTAATTCTGTTGCTTCCTTTTTCCTTTCTGTTTCCTCAGGGGGGAGCAGTGTGTATACCAGCAGAAACACACTCACAGTGGCTTACACGCGCGCACACATGCTTACATGGTTCAGAATCTGCTTATTCGGGTTAAAACACGCGCACACCAGCTCAAACAGTGTTACAGGTCTGCCAACAGGCTTCTACATGCTAAGTCTGACCTACACGCGTGCACACCCGCGCAAAAAGTGTTAAACATCTACCAACACTCTCCCACATGCTCAGTCTGCCTTACACGCGCACACACTGTCTTACTCGCGCTTCATGGTGCGCACACATGCGCATGCACGCCCAGCAAGAAACTTTGGTGTAGGCAACAGTGTACACCTTCCATTTCTTGACTTTCCCATGCTTATGTTGTGGCACTCCTCTTTCCATGATATGTGTCTGACATCTGTCATGTAACTTTGACCTCCAATGAACTGCATTTCTTTCTGCCATTCCCCCCTGTGATGTCACCTATCTCCTACTCTGTTCCTCCCCCTTCTGTAACTCTTACACTACTCAGAATGTGCTCATTTGCTATGTGACAGTGGAATTCAGTATCCTAACACTCATTTGCATCAGATTGCCTACTAATGCTTAGTTACATGTCTTAGACTCAGCTTACCCCCTTAGCAACCACTAAACGGTGGCCATGTTGTTTTTGGTTCTGCTGGTCCCTGCATTGTAAATCCATTTATTGCATAAAAACCACATTTGTGGGTTTATAACCTTCATTTTTATGTTTTATACAGTGCAGCCCATTTGCGCGGGGCTGCGCTGGGTCCTCACTCCCACCCAGGGGTGTGAGTGTCAGATGCAAACATCAAATTCAATGCATTTGCAAGTGCGGGAGCAAGCAGGTGTAAGCCTGTTTGGCCGCCGGTATGTGAGTATCACACTGGTGAAGCAATGTAGAGGCTGTCTATAAGAAACTGTAACCAGAGGTTAGCATTGCTTAGCTATGCGCAAACCCATGCACACCTGCTCACAACTGCTTTAAAGTGCCTTAATCACTCCATATCCAATGGCCTTGTTCTGCCCAGCAACAAAATAAACAGCCTCTGCAAGGCTTGAAACCAGGACCCTGCACACCACAGCCAATGTGATTTACCACTAAGCCATGGCAGATATACAGAAATCGGATGTTATCACAAACATACCATCCAACACAGTCATTCAACAGTATAGGAAATGTATTCCATCATGTAGATGTATGTGTGTGTGTGTTTATGTCCAGATATAGATGCATGCATATATTAGATATATCAAGAACATCCCATGTGACAACAAAGCATTAAAAAGGAATGAAAAGGGAAACACCAGCAACGCCTGTGTAGTGGTGTTGTCCTATGTAATATCAAGACTGCCTCAGACAGACATGTGTCATTAATTCATGCAAACATTTGTACATTGGCTAAATACATCACTCTGTGCATTTTATTTACATTAACACAACAGTTCCTGTCCAATCATTATGTGAGAAAAGTACTCTTGCAAGGTGCTGTGTGCGACTTCATCATCATGCCTACTATCTGTCATCAATGTGCAGGGTACTAGCAACATAGTGGGATATTCTAGGCAAGTGTGTTTGTGTATGACACATGGGTTCAGAACGTATTCCAGGTAATAGTAGGGTTGCATACTTTGTTCACCAGGTCTTTTGCCAGATGTAAGGGTATGGCTTGCCAACACAGTCCCTTGGCTAAGTGACATATGTACTCCTCATGAGGTGGACATTGTGACATATAATATGGACACCATATAGGAAAACTACAAAAAATGCTCCCCAACATGTCCAGTGGTTAGACACTCACAGCCACCTCCACACAGGAGGAGTCAAACACACAAACACAAGCACACCTGACATGTCTTGGAATAGATCCCCTACCTAACTAATTTATCACACTACAGCATGCACTATGGAGATTACTGGGTTACAGCAGTCCCAAAGGTGTATCTCTAGATGGGTGACATCAGCAGGATTGCCAAAGGTGAATATGTGAATTGTAAAGAGTGTGCATACTCTAAAAAGCATTGCTCTTTCTCAGGCAAACAGACAGACACACAAAGTTGGCCTGTCTTGGAATATAACCCCTACCTAACTAGTTTATCACACTACAGCATTATGCAGTTGCAGCACATGCTATGGAGATTACTGGGTTACAGCAGTCCCAGAGGTGTATTCGTAGGTGGGTGACATCAGCAGGATTGCCAAAGAATGGCATTTCAAGTGTACTGCGAGTTGCACGTTTGTTACCTGCGTGTACCCACTGCTTACTGTCATGAAAACACATTTACATCTGTGTATTCTTTACCATTCCTAACTATGTAATACTTTGTAGACACTAGTCACCACAGATGGCTACCATGGTGTGCAGCATGTTAAAAGACATTATACATGCACACACTTGCCAGTATTGTGCATACACATCTTTCCTGTGTAAAGGTAACTAGTACAGTGGTATGCAGTTGGGGTATGTGCCACAGAACACATGCAATTACACTTACTCTGATTTCACTTCTGAGCTGGGTGACATCACAGGACTGATTACTTGCAGTGGGGAGGGGGGGAAAGAGAGGTTTAGCAGTTGACAAGGATAAAGGCCAGTGCAAAAGGTGGTATCTCTTTGGAATGCAGCAAAGCCCACTGTCATGACAGGATGCAGACACAAATACACACACACACAACCCCACTCAGCCATTTGCTGACACACACACACACACACGCACACAAAACACTGAACCATTTGCTGACACACACACTCAGGCATTTGTTGACACACACATATGCACACAGTTGCTAGCGGTGGGATCAGAACTCCTGCCTATCTACAGATCACTATTACAGTACTATGCAGTAACGAGACACACCACAGAGATTATACATTCCAAGGCAGTCAGAATGCCCTTCGAAGACTGAGGACAACAGCAGGGATACTGACAATCACAATGTACATAGCTGTAAACCTGTGTGTTTAAAGTAGGTGTCCATTACAACCTGTATGCACAAACAAGACACATCATCTGCAGGTAGTACATAGGTAGGCCTGAGAGGTATAGTTGTAGCACAACAAGAACTTGAACTGGAGTATGTGCATCTGTGGAATGGACAACTACTATCACTATACATGGTTACAGTGGTCATGCTCATACACATAGAATCACAGAACTTGTTTGGATGCATTGACTCCAATTACACAAGGTGACAGTGGGCATGCTCATACACTTAGTAGCACAGGGCCATTTGGGATGCACTATACCTACAACTACACAAGGGTATACTGGGCATGCTCATACACTTAGTAACAAAGGGCTTGTTTGGATGCACTGACTCAAATTACACAAGGTGGCAGTGGGTACACTCATACACTTAGTAGCACAGGGCTGTTTGGAATGCACTCCGATTCTAATCACAGAAGGCCACAGTGTGCATGCTCATACAGGTAAATGTACAGAACACATTGTAATGGACTCCTATTGTAAACACACAGGGTTACAGCTATTTACATCTTACCTGTCAGTATATATGCACATCATACTGGTTTACTACCAGATACCTGTATGTGGCCCGTAAATTATATATCTGTGTCTGTGCTGTGTGATACACATGCATACATGTACATGAAGTACTGACATATATATGTTAAGTATACACAATCATGCATGTGTGGACGTGACAGACAATAGGTTAACTGGGACACACAGGCGGATGCTACCTACAGCATGTGTCACACACCTTGCTGCCCTGAAAGGCATACATTGATAGCAGGTTGTGGACAATGGCATTATACCTGGAACAGTGGCATGTGCAAACATAATGTGTGAGCCACATTGTGTAATGGTACTGAGGTGCAGATGTCAAGATGACCTCTCCCAGCTGTGTTAGCAGTTGTCATTATTAGCAGGACTGCTACACTAAGTATATCTCACATTGGTTATATAAACAATGTCACTGCTGTTCGTCACCTTACATGTGGCATTTGCTACCATGCACATTATTGCCACTCGCAGTGATGTCACGGTATGAGTGGCAACTGCTAGACAAAAACAATGAGCCAATGTCCTGCTGTTATTATGAGGTTGTCCAGTGTCTGTCATTCTGGGCTATCATGACCAAATGACAAGCCTTCGACACAGAGCGCATGCATCCATGTTTTAAGTGAGTGTGGATAATACCTAGGTCGCATTTACCCATATAGACGCATTCCAAGGCAAAAGTCCTACATACAGAGGTAACTCCCTGACACCTACAAGACAATTGCATTGGATGCTTATGCTAACCAGTGCTAGATGTGTGGCTTTTGTAATCCATTTGATCAATGTAGAACCTACAGTGGGGAATACTGACATATGTGCAGTGAGGAACACCTGGCTGAAGGCTCTGTAGTGCACAATTGCACTACCACCATGTAACTCAGATCCAGACATGTGGGCCATTAATGGTCCTCTGACCAGGTGGTGGTGTCCACATATTCATAAAGGCTACTCACATGTAATGACCACTACTCTGACATAACTCATCACAGATGAGTCAGGTACAGGTTACAGTGGGAATTGCTGCATTCTAGGGTGTATCCTCATATACATCCACCACCTTGTCCCCAGACTGCCCACACACATCCATATGTGGTATGACATAGTATGGTAGACCACCAGATAACCTTCGATTGGTGGACTGTACCTAGGCTTACATCAACTGTGCAAATTACCCATGTACAGACACAGCTGCATAATGTGTTATGCAACTGTACAGTATGATAGGAGTCCCAGCTGTGACCAGGCTTTGCCCCAGTTTCCAAGACTGCCTATGAGATAACCTGAACTCTATGTAAATTAGCAATGACATCTGCCCATTGCATTCCTTTGTCAGTGACTCTTCCCATCAGATGATGTAAACAAGTGAAGAAAGAATACCATTTGAAGTTCATGAGCTGACACCACATGTTTTGATAAGATATACTGTTTAGACTTACTTGCCTTGTTTTTTTTTCCAGTTTCTGCTATATTTAGTGACCCAGTCCTACACTTTATTTGCCTCTAAAAATACTTTAGAGACATTAAATAAAAGGTTACATTCAAGCAGGTCAAAGGCTACTACTGGAATGGGAATTGAGCTTTCCTTTTGGATAAGCAAGACAATCAGCCATTAATGGTCCTCTGACCATTTTGCTTTGTTTAAGCAAGCCTGGACTGGATACATAACCTTGTGTAAGACTTTCCCCAGTATATCAATTAAGATTCTAGCCAGAACCTTAGTGCCAATACTTATCAATGATGTAGGGGAAAGTTCTAAGGTCCATCTTCACCTAGTTAGGTTTGGAAATCAGCATAGTCACTGCCTATCTGGGTGATGGAGACATGCTCCAGCTTAAAGTTTCCTCAGTCATATCAAATAATCATGGTGTCAGGTTAGGTCCTACCACTTAGTCTACTTGATTCCAAGTGATCTCTTCACTCTTAAACACCAAATTGATGAAAGATACTCACCTTTTAAGAAGGATAATTCAAGTTCAAACATGTATTCTCTTTAATTAACAGTAAACATTTTTAGAAATGGACCAGCAATTTATCTCAACCTTGTACCAAACTTAGTGAATGAAAACATCATAGTAATAGTTTTGGAATCTGCTCTGTATTGTAAGAATGCCATTCCCAGTCTTCCTAACAGTTGTACTCAGTCTATCAGCCTGCTTCCCTTCTAATGTGCAGTCTAGTAATTTGTCCACATCCTTGCCTGTGTTACAGTAATGCCTTCCTTGCCATTTCATACTTTCTAGCCATTTCACAGCAGTATCAGCTATACTGTAATCCTGTGGTTTTGCTTGAAATTGAAGGTAGCATATTATTATGAGAATCATCTCCTCCTCAGAATCTTCCCTCAATAACATTTTACAGCACACTATTCAGCCTATGTAGCTAAGCTGTACTCCCCTTCTTTTCTTGCACTTTGTCATTAGTACAATGATACATTTCTATAATCCAAGACTTAGGACATTCCAGCATGTGGCCCTTAGAATCAACATATCTCATATTGTTAACCCCTGGCTTCACCCAAGTATAATCCTGGCACAACTATGAATTATCACTGACAGAGGTAGTAAGAAGTTGTTCATTTGCCAGTGAGCAAGGCCTTTATTTGTTAAACTCCTGCTATAAACTAAGTATGTGTCATAGTTGACAGTCAAGGGCATCATTTCATGAAGTTGAAAACCTAGTCTTATCAGCTCACTATTTTCTTTGAAGGGAATGTTTATATATTATACTCAGAAGTATCTAGGTCTATAGCCTTCCAAACATTTATTACTACTGGAACTTCCTTTATCTGGTCAGCGTCCTTGGAGTTCATGTTTTTAAATCCCAGAGGCTTATATACCTGTCCCTCTAAGGTCACACTGAAGACTGTAACCCCAATAACAATCCAACCCAACTGTATTGCCCTACCCATTATATCCAAAAAACACATTTAATGTAGAAGGACAATTACATTTGAACCATAGTACAGTTGCATATGGTGACCACTACCTTCCTCATCATGAAAAGATTAAGTGTTTTTTCTAGCAAAATATTTCTTAATCAAATTCCCTATCCCTCTTTTTCAACTGAGAGGAACTGCACCCATGAATATTATTATTTCCAGGTCTACCTTAATCAGTTTAATTTTTTAGATGAATGTTGCATCTCTTTGGGGATGTCCAGGTGATCCTACACGCTCTTGTTTTGATGGGTGACCCACATCTGCATGTAGTCCATATACTTAATAGCTAACTTAAGGTCTTTACACAATTTATGTAAATGTTACTTATGCAGGTCACTATTTATAGGTACTTTCACAAAACACTATCTATGCATACAAATATCCGGTGTGGGCAATCTAACTAAACAGAGAACAGTATTTTAATAGGGAGCAGCAATCAGAAATACTTTTGGAGAGCAAAGTGGCCAACATGGCTTGCAACAAGAAAAAGGAGCTGAGATGCTGTAGCCTTGCTGCATTATAGTATTATGGTCACTGCTGACCCTTGTATCATACCTTTGCTTTGTTTAGGAAGTGGGAGTAGGACAAAGCTCTACACAGATATCTATTCATTAGTATATCACTAACCATGTTATCTTTTAGAGCAATAATGCTTACGTCATCTGCATACCTTATTGATTTGTGTAGCAGTCAGTAAGAGCTGAGTTACATTTTCTGTCCCACTGGATATTTCATTGACTACTAAGACAAAAAGTTATTTGGAAGATTGAAAGAGGGGAATGATGTGCTGATTAAATTAACTGCACCACTAAAAAAGCTAATATTTCCTGACGTATGTGTATTGTTGATTATGTCACAGGGAATTTTGCTTTTTTATTTTTAAAGAGGCCTGAGTTACATATATAAAATAGGACACTGCCAAATAAAATTTGCCAAGTGCATTTGAACTTAATAATAATCAACAGACACTGGAGCAAGTTAATTGGATTGACAGCACAGAGGATTAAAGATCTGTGATGTTAATGGTCTGCTTCCTGTGTCTAGGATACAAGGTTTGATTCCTTCCACCTTTATTTACCTTCTGAATGATTCAGTGATAATCAGTTAACCAAATAGTGCATCCAGGTAGCCTCTGGAAAGGGACAATTGTGTCCAGTTGGCTTACCTGGTCAGAAAAAAAGAAAACAGAAATCATGTTTGAAAAGATCCTGGGACATAAATAAGTGATGGAAGAATCGCTGAAAATAAGTTATTGTTGTAAGCACATCTGAATAATTGTATGATGCAGTTAATACATTAAAGTCCACAATCCTACAGCCATGAGGCAGGACTCAGGCAGTACAGGAAGAAGATTAAGGCTATGAGTTATTAAAGAGCTACTTCCTGTGGTATATGGTTTGATCCTATCAGCTGTAATTTGCCTAATGTTTGATTTTAAATAAGTCATTTTACCATACTTTTGGGGGGGGGGGTCAGTGGTAGTTTGGGTTAGCTTCCTCAATTGTCTCCTGGAATACAGGTGTAGTAACTACCTATGAACATATGAAACATAATACAACTAAATAACAATAAAGGACACCTGAATATCTTGATATGTTAGAAATATGAGTTCATATAATTGCTGCATGCAGGATTTTGTTAAGCCAATCATGAAAGGGGCTAAATAATCTGACATCTATAAATATGCAGCAATTGCATTTGAATATAAAATTGCACAAATTAATATAGGATGGCTGGTGAATGTTGAAATGTTAATTGCTTAAAATGTTTAAATGGAGACTGAGAATATGTCCTTGTCCTAAGCAGGATGAGGAATAATTTTTGTGGAGTTCTGACTTGTGAGGATTAAACCATCATCATCATCATCATCCCCTTTGTGGAGAATGATGTCCCCAGATATTATCACATTAATAATGTCCTAAGCACACAGTCATAAGGGATTTGGACACCCAGGTTGATAGCAACCTGACTTTTGACCAACATGTTGCTTCTGTTGTACGGAAACCTTTCTACATGGCCCACCTCATACGTAAGGCTATCTCATCCAGGGACAAGGAGCTCATAACATCCCTATATTCTTCCCTTCTAAGGCCAATTATTGAGTTCAATGCCCCCTTCTGCTGTACCTCGCAAAAGACATGCAGCAGCTAGAGAGACTACATAGGTTCCTCACCGGGAGAATCCAGGGCCTCAAACATCTACCCTACACTGATAGGCTAAAAGCCCTATCCCTCTATATAGTTTCACACGGACTCCTCAGAGGTGACCTCTGTCTGGCATACAAAGCAATCTCAGATCCTGCATTGATGGGACTGCTGCATATCCATAAGTCAAGCTCCACTTGAGTAACCCACATGGGCAACCTCAATATGGTCTGTGACATCAACAGGACTTGTTGGCAGGATAGATTTGTGTCCCAGAGACTCACCTATCTGTGAAATAGTCTCCCTCTCCATGTCAAGCAGAGTACCTCATTATCCCTTTTTAAGTGCAACCTGGATAACTGCATAGGAAACAGAAAATGCACCCCCTGGTATTCCACCTGTGTCCTTGCTGGACAGGAGCTTTGGGCACTGACTTGTCTAAACATGGGCTAAACTGTTGGTGGCTAGGCTTATAAGGGCCTCAGGGCCAATAGCCTAGTAACTTCATATGATCCTATGATCCTATGATCCTATGATTGTATACATGATATATATATATATATATATATATATATATATATATATATATATATATATGTATGTATATGCACACACACACACACACACACATACACACATATCAGCCATCAAGGAATGAGTCTGAAAAACTACAGATGGTATCTCTGAGGGTGTTGGTCTCATATAGTTATAAAGGAATTCTTGCAAGAGGAGTAGCTCTGTTACTGTTAAAGCATTTCCCCCTGAAAATCAAAATATTAGAGGATGCCAATGAAAGGCCTGTGGCACTGGGAGGTTAGAACTGATAAGTACTTCACAGTGACCTTGATTTATATTCCAGTCAGGGTTGATCAAAACATAAGTGTTGTTAATAATGACAAAACTGATGACATTCAGACAAGGATTCACACTTTTGATGTTAGACTAGAATATGGTTAAAAGAGTCCAATATATCATGCGTGGGTCAAGAAAGATGAATCTTTTGTTAGTGCAGAAGTTTTTGCCACATATCTAAATGACTACGATGTGGGCAAAGTCCAAGATTTTACATTTTATTTGGATATGCCATCTCAAGATCAAATAGAATTTAAATAGCTCAAAAGCATTTGTATTAGGTGAGGCAACATTGCTTATGACCCATTATTTGGTTGGATAATGCCCTGGTGATTTTAAATTTGGAAGTGATCCTTAACATGACTGGGGTTCCCTTTATCTCTACTTAACTTTGAGTATCACGTAAGGAAAGACTTAATTTTCTAATAAAGCAATGAATGGTCTTACCCCCTCCCCACCTCACCAGTAGGAAATAATTCATAAGGAATTCAAGATTATGGTTTAGGTAAGGGCAGTAGAGATGAGAGGAGGAGAAGAGAAATATTTCTAAAATCAACTGAGAAGATTAGGAATTTTAAAACAAAGTGTTTATACACACACATACACACACACACACACACACACACACACACACACACACACATATATATATATATATATATATATATATATATATATATATATATATATATATATATATGTATAGGAACACTTCACAATGCCGAAATCCTGAAAGATCGAATTTCATATGGCAGAGACCATATGATTGAACTTTCAGAATCCCAACATTGTGAACGGAGGTCTGCATACAGAACAGAATGGGAAATTTCCCTTTTCCTCACTGTAGTGCGATCTCGGAGTTGGAATATTTAAGTAGCGAGGGTGTGGGGGGTGCAGGGGAACAGAAACATTTAAATTGGGGTTTTTTTTTTTGGACTTTTTTCGGAGTTTCGATATTCTGAAATATCGATCATATGGTCTCGGTCATATGGAATTTGATGTTTCAAAATTTTGAGATTCTGAAGTGAATCTATATATATATATATATATATATATATATATATATATATATGCAGCAAATTCATCCCTGACTTAGCATCTATGTGTCTAATGGACACAGCTAACCTGTAAATGGTATATCTTTCAGTCCCCTGATTGTAAATGTTTCATCTCCCAAACCCCTGCTTACACTTATCAAGGGTACCAGATCTTGTCAGAGATTTGGGATGCATAGCTATGCCTAAAAAGCCCCTTGTGGTCAGTAGCCTAGCAAACACCTGGGAACCTCTGGTGATATTAGTGAAAAGAACTGTGGGTCTTCAATCTATTTTGCTGCTGCCAGTTCAGTGTTGGCTTATGTGAGGACTACAAACGTGAGACAACATTATAAGTACTTTGTTATTATACAATAAGAGAAAGCTGGCACTCTATTACATTTAGTCTCTGAGAAGGCTTTCAGTAGTGCTGTGTAGTACTTCTTTGAGGGTTGGAAAAAAAGGATTCCCATGGAAATTTGTGAACTTAACTAAAGAGATCTATGGATCAAAAGCTAGCATTAAATTAGTTTTACAACTGTTTGAACCAGCAGAAATTACTAGTAAACCCTTTATGGCTGCCCCTTTGCCTCAGTATTGCTCACCCTATATTTAAACCATTCCATGGTATGTGTGTAACAGATCCCTCATCAGGGGTATTTGTGGTAGCAACAGCAGCTTAAAATCAAATAATTTGCTGATAATATTTTGATAATGCTATCAGAGTCATGGAAGATTTTAATAAGTTGTTTGAGATTCTGTACACCAGTAGCAGTTTTTCAGGTTATAATGTAAACTAGATAAAACTGAAAAAATGGCAGCCAACTGTCACTGTGTCTAGCAGAGTTAAATCAGAACAATAAACTTTATTGAGACCAAGTTGTTTAAATTAGTTGTACAGCAGATTCCTTGGTGGTTTCACAAGGATTATCATGTCAAAAACTGAAGGAGGAGTTGATCTTTTATTGTCAAAGATGGAACACTATAAGTTTAGAATTGGATCAAAAAGCCATAACATTGTATATGACAATTTTGCCTCCAGTTTTATATTTAACACAAATCTTCTTTACCACACCAGGTAAGGAGCTATTAGACCTTATAAAATATGAATAGTTAATTTCACTGGGATAGAGAGAAACCAAAAGTCAACTCTCTGTTAACATACTATATTAACCTCTGACCTTCCCCATATCCACACATTAATGTTCTAATGTTACGCATGACATTTCAACCTAATGCCCTCTCCTAGCCACCTATTGTGCTGGATATCATAGTACCCTCATTAGTTAAACACCTCTATTGTTGGCATCATAAACATAACGACTGCCTATTTTCATCTACTTCATTTGTATCTACATACACCTGCTGCTTTGTTTCTAGCAACCTCCCTTGTTATACTTTTATATACACACTCCCCTTTCATACACTGCAGTTACTGATTCTCCATTCTCTTCTGCCTCTCCTGTGTCTTTCAACCTACCACTCTTAACTCACTCAAGCCTATAATGCTTTTCTGTATACTTCCAATTCACATCCATACCTCCTTATGGTGTCAAGAATGTTTTGGGGTTGGGCTTTTTTAACTAAGTGATTTACCAGCTAATAATACACAGCATTAGAAAGGCCAATGAATTATTGGAAAATGACATTAAGATTGTTAGTGTATGATGACCTGCAATGAAGAAATTAATATTTGTTTGCCACTTATTCATATTTTCACATTTATGTTCACATTTTCATCACCAAGGTACCTATATTTTATTATGGTAAATGGTGTGAAACATTAATATGGGAGACAGGACAATTCACTGGAAATTTCTGCTTGTATCACACTAAACTCCAAATATCACTAGTTTTTTTGTTAGTCATTCTGAAAATAAGCAATATTTCCATATGTACTTAATACTTCAAATAACAGATGACTTACAAATATTTTCATGACATTAGGTGAAACCTTAGATGTTGTTGAAGAAAGCTGTCTTTGATATTTGCACTGCAAGTTGCACATCTTGAGAAATATCCAGTATTATTTGTATTGCTAATTATACAATTAAACATAAATTTTCATATTTCTGGAATTATCTCAATAAACATGTAGTTATGGATGAATTTCTTTTTGTCATGTGAAAACTTATGCCAGGTTAACAAAAATGTTCTAATAATATATGTCTTGGTTTTCCAGTTTTCAAGATATTACATTTGCTTGTTAAAAATTTAGAACAAATTTAATTTAATTTTATATTTGTTTGCATTGTAATATATGGAAAGTAGGGTCTATATTAGAACACCAAACATTCAAAATGTAGAGTGTTCTAATATCGACCCATTTTCAGTGAACGCTGAAAATATCGAAGAAACAGAAAACTGAATTTTTTCTTAGGGAAAGAATTTGGTTGTCCGTTTCTGTTGATTCGGTATTTTCAGCGCTCTGGTGGAAAGTTACGGGTCGGGTTCAGGTAAGTGTGCAATTTTGTGGATGTGAGGGTTAGGGTGTGTTAAGTGAGTTAGGGTTAGAACGAGGGTCAGGTAAGTGTGCGATTGTGTGGACGTGAGGGTAAGGGCGGGGTAGGTGAGTTAGGGTTAGGGCGCGGGTGAGGTGACTGTGTGATAGTGACAGACCTTAGGGTTAGGGTTTGGGTTAAGGCAAGTGGATAGTTAGTGGTGTATGTGTAGTTTAGTGTAGGGTTAGGTGTAAGAGTTTAGGTGTATGTGTGTGGATTGCTGTTTGTTTGGTGTGCTTGAGTTGTGTGTATGTGTTTTGGATCAGCAAATTTTTTCCCTGAATGTTTGATGTTTTGAATTTTCGATTGCTAGGGTTCAATATTAGAACACTCGACATTTTGAATGTTCGGTGTTTTAATATAGACCCGGAAAGTACTATAAATGCACTAACGGTTATCACTGTAAAGCATACTTCTTAATGATAACATTGGTTTTTGTACAATTTAATAGCTTTTATTGTTCACACAATATTTGTATTTGTTTGTCTTATGCTTTTTAAGTTTATTTTTCAGATAATGCTCAGGAATGCAAAAAGTGTGCAGGCAGCTAGATGTGTGACATTCCATACTACAAAGGTCTTAGTGAGTTAACTATTGAATTACTGTGAACATTGTATACTTCATCTTCCTCTACCTAGACCTCGCAAAGGCCTTCGACACCATTTCCCATTCAGGTATTATAGACAAGCTCACCAGCCTGAACATAAGCCTCTACATCACGAGATGGGTTGCCAACTGGCTCAAGGACAGAACCCACATGGTAAGAGTTGCAGGAGCTAGGTCTGACTCTAAACCAGTTACAAGTAACCTTCCCCAGGGCTCAGTCCTAGGACCCCTCCTTTTCGGCATATACTTCTCAGAGGTACAGGCAAGCACAGGAGGACTATGGCTGACCAAGTTCACAGACGACTGCAAACTAAGGGCTATAATTCACTCTCCGTGTGACACAGACATCCTCCTAAAGGGTCTCACTGAGACAGATACCTGGTGTCAAAACCATGGCCTCAAGCTAAATGCCAAAAAGTGCATAGTCATCCCCTTTGGAAAAAACAAAGTACCCACAAACTACCACATAGGTGGTAGCTGCCTAAATACGGAAGACATAATAAGAGATCTGGGGACCCAAGTAGATAGTAACCTCTCCTTTGATAATCACATTGCCAAAGTGGTTATAAAATCCTTCTATGTGGCCCAACTAATCACAAAAGGGTTTGCATCCAGATCGAAAGAGGTCATTGGGTCCCTCTATGCATCACTCATCAGATTCATCATAGAGTACAATGCCCCATTTGGGATGTACCTTACAAGACACCTGCATCAACTGGAAAGACCATAGAAGTATGTCACGAAGAGGATTACTGGCCTCACGCAGATGCCCTATGCAGCTTGAATGAAGAAACTCCAGCTGTACTCAGTTGCATACTGCCTACTCAGAGGTGATCTCTGTCTGACATACAAGGCCATGTCCACCCCAGAATTGATGGACATGCTCCACCTAAAGAAAACCATATCCTCACGAGCCACACGCTCCAGGGATCTAAACCTCACCACAACAATAAATAGGATGTGCTGGAGGGATAGATTTCTATCCCAGAGACCATGCTCTGGAACAAGATTCCAATCCACATTAGGCAAAGATCCTCATTAACCCTTTTTAAGAGAAACCTTGACGAGTAGATGGGAAACAGAAAGTTTACCCCAGGGACCACTTCAATGGCTCTGTTGGACAGAGGCACAGGGAATTAATCTAAGGGGGCGTTGAAAGCCAACATATTCCAGCTTGGCTTATAAATGCCTTCGGGCAGATAGCCTAGTACTTACCTATGAACCTACCTAAGGGGACAGTACTACTCTGAGCTGAACACTAACTTGTTAAGTAAGAGTAAGGAAAGGGACTAAACTTCGAAAGCTTAGAAACACAATCACTCTGATAGCCAACATCACCTAACAAACATGACTCTTATAAAAAATGAAAAAAAAAAACAAGAATAGCTGCAAAAGGCTCAATGAATGAGTCAAAATAGCTATCTGCCTGAAGTAAACAAATCTCTTCTGTAGAGGGAATAAACAATTAACAGGTCTAATCACTTCTCACACCTTGACATAAACTCCTGATGCATCTACATGTTTCTCTAAAAATCCTAAAAGATTTTTAAATTCGTCAATTCAATCTATAGTCAACAAACTACTGCTGCCCAAGAGCACTGCATGAGAAATCCCCTCTGAAAATTTCCCTCAGCCTTTCCAATTACCAGAAAATGTTGCCACGTTCTACTTTCCAGAGACCTCTGTAAATTAAACCATAAAATCTAAAGACCTCCTTGGTCAAATTTAGCACACTACATCCTACTTAAGCCTAAAATCACCTGACTTAATTGCAGAACTGCTCAACTATATTTTCAGTCTCTCACTAATATTTGGAATTGTCCACTTTCCTTTAAGCATTCTAGTAGTATTCCTGTATCAGAGATAGCTAGTCCCAAAATTTTCAGGGGCTATTGATCTATCTACAACCTATGCTCAATCAAAACATCTGAAAAGTTATCAACAGCTACTTTACTTCTGTTACTACATATTATGATTTATTTCACTGACTTCCTCCTTCTTCCTCAGTTTTTATAATTATAATTTTTCCTTTGTGATGTACTTGTACACATACTGTGTATTTTCTACCTGTATTATCTTTTATATTACTCATATTAATTATATATTGACTTGTTTATTTTACTGTTCTTTGAACCTTGGGCAAAGCTGAAAAGGGTCAGCAGACCAGCCTCCCTACCTGGTTAACAAATATAAAATAAACTACATATATAAATATAAAAATGGTGTTAGAAAGAAGAAGGGTAATAAGGCTAATGTATTTTATTGGACTATAGTTGCAACTGGGGAGCAGGGTATGATTAGTAAGGCTTATAAGTCTCTATCTGAGTTTAGTGATTAGAACTATCAGAAAGGTAATACAATGGTTGAGTTAATCTGTTAATGATTTATATAATAACAAAGAATGACTGCAGGTTT
This sequence comes from Protopterus annectens, assembly GCF_019279795.1. NCBI lineage: Eukaryota > Metazoa > Chordata > Ceratodontiformes > Protopteridae > Protopterus > Protopterus annectens. Next base: position 273,932,732 of record NC_056727.1, read on the forward strand.
GTTGTAAGACTAAGTATGATATGAAATTATGTGGGTTTCAAATAATTGCCTGATAATTTGTCCATTGATATGTTCACATACCAGCTTGGTGGCATAGTATGTCCCTGCAAGGGTGAAGGGTTGGGTTGGCTGGGGGAAGGAGTGTTGGAGATGCAAAACAGGAGAGATGGGAGAAAGACTACATATATTCTGGGTCTGTACCACTTTGTATAATGTTAAGAAAGATATTCGGGAATTGCTGTAACTATACTGGGTAGCAAGAGACAATTACACATAAATTATTATATTGGGTATGGCAAATTTAATGTTTGTGATCATTAAATACTATATCAGTGTTCAGTAAGGAATTCATTGCAAAAACTGGAAATCAGATAGACCCCATCGAAAGAATATTTGGAACAAATTACAATAGTGTAGACTAAGGGTGAAAAGTGAAACATTACAGGGAGTATGACTCAGTTATACTTAACTAAGTGCTTATACTGCTTTTAATATTTAGATAGCTAGATGATATAGCAAATAGGGCACACAGGTTGCTGTATGATAGTAATTTCCACATCTCCTTTAAAAAGTTAAGTATTTGACATTACTAATTAATCAAGGAGAATTTAAATCTTCAGATTAAAGATTATCAAAATAGAATATGCATGGATGAGATAGATATTGTACCATCACAATTATCTATGGAATAATGTATGATATAAGGATCAAGGATTCTGGACGTATTTAAAAAAGTCAAGTATTATTTGATTCTTGCTTATCAATACTAACAAACAGTGCATATTTATTATATTTTAATTACTTCTGATTTGTAATTTGCCAGAAAAATAATTTAATGTGAAGTGTCAGTTTTCATATACGTTATAAGTAAATCATACCATTTAGGAACAAAGAAAACAACAGCAAGGCAAACAGAAATGTGTTTTACACAAAATATTTGTATAAATCCTCTGCATTTTATAAATGCATATGTGATGATGTTCTTAATGGTAGCATGCAATGTTACCAAAATTTGGTTCGTGATGAGTTTGTCCATATTGTTCCGATCTGGATGCAGATGAAAAACACATGTAAAATGTAAAATCAGATAAGTTCAGTTATTGGCAAAGATTCCAAACTTTGTGTCTTGTCAAAATGAAGGGTTCTATTGTGGCCCCAGTCTACTGTAAATTGATTGCAATAAGCAACACTAGCTCACTAATACAAGGCTATTCTTTCTAACATATTAATATCTGTATATCCACTAAATGTAATTACTTACAAGCATGGGAATAATTACAATTTGTAATGTAACTGTGCACATCTAAATTTCCTTCCCAGACAACACGTTTTTGCAGAGTAACAGAATACTTTTTCAGTGCTAAATAAAGTAAGAAATGACAGAAAGAACCAAAACTCAAGTTTAGATAGACAGTCTTGAAAACAACTGCCATTTAACAAAATAATAAATAAAAATAAGACCATGTTAAATTTCACTGGGTATTTTACTTTAAAGTCTAACAAGCACAAGTAGAGATTTATTATTGCTTTCAGTTCTGTCTATGGCTATCTTTGGAGACAGAAAATGGCACCATGTTTGATTACAATAGACTGCATGCTTAAATCATAAAAATGGTGCCAGCTGTTTGAATTTAACACAGACTTTTGATTTATATTTTAGAAATACATTGTTTATCAAACCTTGAATAGAAGTCCCTTAATGGAAATCAAGTGTTGTACAACTTGACAAGACTATCACTGTGAAAAATCAACAAATCTTACAGACCCTGTGTCTGTACCCACAGTACCCTGTGGTCAGGAAGCTAAACCTTGGGATTACTCTATGGCAGTTTTTAGTAAATCTTGCACTATATTATATCTGGGCTCCCAAGTAAATATCAGATTAATTATTGGTATTTGCTTTTATGAATTTATGTACAGGTTATTATTACATTTGATTTAGTCACAATTCTATTGTAGGAACACAAATATTTCATAGTGATATCTTAACAGTAACAGCTAATTTTACTTTGCAGATAAATATAAATTTTAGTTACTTCTGATGTAATGTCAACTAAGTGCATATGTGTTCTAAGTATATAGGTATTCTATTCCACCTTCTGAACAGAAGTTGTTTAATGCTACTAACGTATAAATGTTGAACATAATGCATGTTGGCACTTTGCACATTGAGGGTGCTAAATAATATGGAATTTATCTCCAAAAATGTTTAACATTTTCTATAAAAATTTAGGAAAATAGTTCTGAATATTAAAATTTTAAGCTGCAGTCATATATTTTCTTTTTTTTTTTTTTTTTTTGCGAGGGGGCACAAAAGGTAATAGAACAACTCTATCTAAGAAAAACAAAATACAATTATACAGTTTCTTGCTATATCTAAATTTTAAAGAACATTTTCAGGCTGTCAGAGTCTAATGGATGAAAAATTACAATAGGCTTGCTGTGCAACTTAAATAATAAGATGATATTTTTTCTTTTGCATGCAGAATGTTCCAATAAAATAAGTCAATTTCAGCAAGTTACACCTTATTTAATAGTGATATAAATTACCAAAATAAAAAGCACAGATTTTTTTAATGGGAAGTACAGCGATATTCACAAACAGCCCCCTCTTCACATCTCTTCATTTTCTAAATCAGTAATCACTGTTGCTTGACTATATTCAAGGAAAAATAAAATGTGCCCATAATAATGCATTTCTGCTAGTTTTGCATATATAATCTGATGTAGAGTATTCAAAACCATGATCATTTAGGTGTGACAAGTACATAATGATTAGTTGATTTCAAACATAAACTGCATCCAACAAAATATCCTCCTCTGATGTTTTATGCAATCAAATTATACAAATTTTGCACGCAGTGATGTACTTCATCTTTCTTCACACACACACACACACACACACACACACACACACACACCTGCACCTACATATGCCCTACACACACAAACACATACACATATGCACACAAAACACCACCCCCTTGATTTCTTAACAGTGATAATAACAGTACATCAGATGCATTTAGTCGTAAGTTATCATCCAAATTATGACCCTTTCATTTGGAGTTCCTCCGATGTTTGACTGTGATTACATTATAAAACTTCTGAGCATGAAAATGTATTCAGCTAGTTTCACAACTATATAGACCATGACCTTTAACTGTGATAAAAAAGATAATACAGCTGCTGTTTTCAAACAGTGACTAGCTCCACCCCTTCCATACACATGTACAACACTTTCCACTTTCCCCTAAATTTAGATCAGTCATTTGTAATCAAATGAATGACCTCCTGTCCATAGAAAGGGATTCAGTTTAGTTCACATAAACATTCAATTATTTCATCATGATCATTTAAATGAAATTAAATGAGACTCAGCATGTAGCTTTCAAATGCAGGCAACATTGCTTCCCTCAACTACAGACTCTGAATGAGATAACTCCCACCATTTGTAATACATTCATCTACTCAAATAAAAAACTGGCATTTACCTGTAATCAAATCACATTTCTGGAGCTTTGAAACACAGACTTAATTACCCCTCCCAAGTAACAATCTTTTGGATAATAAACTTCAGTTATTGGCCGTAATCAAAATGAAAATAAAACAAATTGAAATTCATCCTTCCCAATTATGTAGTTAACCTATTTGACACAACTGCAACCCGCTTTCCATATTTGTTTAACTGTGATTGCAAAAGTGGTCTAATTTAGAGATCCCAGGCATTTAAATGAAAAATACAGGAAACATAATTTCACTGTGGAGAGCAATGCCATACCCCATGAGTGCACATCTACCAAACTTTGATATATTTCACTGAATGTTATATTGTTGCTAGCAGTACTGTGAGAAAATAACGATTTGTTGGAGTGGTTCAAACAGACAATTAATCATTCTGCTGCTACTGTGCAGAGTAACATGTCATGTGACCAATGCATGTTGCTCTGCACTTAGACCCCAGAAGTAGGGCTGTAATGTTAATTGGATGCATTATGGTATGATATGGTATGGTTCTGTTATTTTTTTAATCACAAGAAATACTATTTAACCAATTATGTTGGCAATCTAAACAGCACTTGGAAAAAAAAAAATAAATATATATATATATATATATATATATATATATATATATATATATAATTGATAAAAAAAAGGTTCTAACTGAATGAGTTTTCAAAATAATCCAATAGCAATGAAATATAATTTGCTATAGCATACTTGTCAAATGCATAGCTATTCTTCTGCATACAAGAAATCACAGTTACAGCTTAAAACTCACATTTGACACATAAATAATTATTGTGCAAACACATTAAACTACTTTCTAAATATTTAAGTATGGCACTGCAATGTGTATTTTCACAACTGTATTTCCTTATCATAAATATTCAGTAAGATCCAGATATGTTACAGTCACAAATACTTTCATCTGTTCAAGTAGTTAGCCATATAGGATCGTTCTTCATTATTTTATTTTTCCAGTAACCCTGAATTAACTTTTTGTTGTTTACACAGACTGATGAAATTATAACCTTAGTTGTCTGTAAGCTGTCACTTTTCTCGCAGGGACTCCTTTTTAAAAAACTCATGCACACATGCCCATTCCCAGCTTGAAAGGAAGTGATACTCTTAGTCTGGGAGCATTTAAGAACCTAGGACCAGCAGGGGCCATGAGTCAGCTGCACAAATGTCTGTTCAAGTAATCTCAGTACTGACTTAATTCTGCTAGCCTCAGATATTCTTTTGTTTGCAATCATGTGTATACTTCTTTAGCATATAATCACGAACATTTTCTGTTTTGTTTTTAACATACTGACATCTTACATGAAGTTATTTCTATGACCTAGCTCATCTGCAATTTATGTAATCATCTTATATAGTTCTGAATTTATCTCTTTATTATTTGCTACAGATCATTAACTGGCACTTGTGTAAAAACTGATTTTAATGGATAAGGAAAAACTAAATCAAATCATAATTAGAATAAAAAAGGATTATGTACTGGATCCAACATTCAACAAAGACAAGGATCAGCCTATACCATACAGAAATCTGTACATTCCAGAGAGAGGACTGAATAAATAATATTTTGCAAACCTAAAAATAATACTGCCACATAAAATAGCCTTCTACAAAAAATCTAGCATAGAGAGACTAAACAATGTTGTCAAATATGCAGCATTAAAAGTGTACAATAATATTACTAAAGTGCCGTGATGTGACGAGCCAGTCCAAGTGGAGAGCACAGTATCTGTTTACATCAGTGACCTCATCCAGTTGCAGACAATATGTATCTGTTGATTCCATTAATTTCCTTTGCACAGACTTGTTCTTTAAGGCTATTGCTATATAAACATGCTAGCTTCAGGAACATCCTAAGTATTTGTCCATGTTGAATGAAGAGTGGTGAAAAGTCACTGCTGTTGTGAATTTTTCTGTCAGACATCATTCACTCTGTGTAAAACTGCTTGATCTGAGAGATCCTTTCATCTTCCTGATGCATCATTTGTATTCTAAATCAATGGCAGCAGCCAGCAGTATTTAATAATATGCATGTTAAATTTACATTTTTGTTTTGTCACAGAATCACCTTCCAGCCATTTGAGCATAACAGCATTTGACAACTGCTGCCTTAACTTATTGTGATTTTACAGTAACAAAGTTAGGCAAGCCAGTTAGCATATAAAAATGTGATACACATTAGTGACCAGATAGGCTGCATAGTATACAGATGGATTAGAGAAGACAAGGACAGTTGTCTTAGCTACAATGCTATCATAAGTGATATGTATGCAACAGAAGAGAACACTACTCTATGAGTGTTGAACATTATTCTATGAATGTTGAAGTTTGCTATGTTTTCTGTTGTGTAGACTGATGCTGTTTATTAGAGCATGCTGTTACATTAATATTAGTTGAATACTATGTTTGCTTGAAGTATTTATTCTTGCGTTGCCCGTAGTTTCTTAGCTGAATATGGGATAGGCTCAATGTCATGATAAAGTGAATTTATTTATAATATGGTCACCATGTTACATGATCAGAAATGATATCTGCTTAGTATTGCTTTGAGCCTTGTTTGCTAATCTTTGAACCTTTATTTTTGATATTTGGTAGTAGACACTACTGAACACGGGTGTGAAAGCAGCTGGTTAATGCATGTTTTCATTTTGTTAATCAGTTTACGCAACTTCTTACTATTTAATTTACTTATTTATTTGATTTGTATATGAGGCTAGATCACTGATCAAACCAAAACATTTGCAGGCTCTGGTCAGGATAAATGCTCCAATTCTTCTTCAAAGACTACAATTAATACTAATATTAATTAACTAATTAACTAATATTAATACTACTATCAATTACTAATAGCCAAATCCTTATGCCAATGGTCATTTCTCAAATAATCTGTTTGCCATACTCAAACAGGGCATGTCCAGAAGTATTGCAGTGATGGCTAGGGTGTCAGTAAATATTTCATTGTGCACAAATGACCATTTCAAGAAGTCTGCAATTGTACTTAATGACTCGTATCTCCAAACAAGTCCTATATTTGTATATGTCTACTAATGTTCAGGTAAAATTAACTGAAATTGTACAATTTCGTAAAGCTATGAGAAATGTTTGGTATGGTTGGTGCCCAAATTACTACATTTCCAGAATATGAAGTTAACACAGAGAAAACAGGAAGACTTTTAGTGCTGAAAACTGCAACAATTTCCTTGTTAGTGCTGTCATATCTGAAGTAATGATTCTGATGTTACAGTGGCTGTAAAAAGCACATATGAACTTTATAACTTATGCTGCAACAATACAGACCTCCATTCATGACTGGGGAAAATAATCACCAATGGCATGATACCTAAACAAAAACTGAATCATTCATAGGAAACAACAAAGAAGGACCATTAGTGATATTTTGGGTGGGAATACATAATAAAGTCAGATATTCTTGGAATGCATGCTCTGATGACATAACTAAAAACTGTGTACAACTGCAGGAAGAATACTTATGGTTTTACATGCTCTATCCATAATGAGCAATTGTGACCTGGAGAGCTCTTATATATATGGGATTACATTGTTATAACAAAAGGCTATTCATTTTTGCATTCCAAAATCAACATTAAATATTGGATGCAGATATAAAATGATGTAATGTGATAAAGAAGTCAAAATTATGCATGTCTTGCCTCAGATTCACCTTTCATGGTGTTACTTTTTAATCGGATAGGCTTGTAGGTTTATACTAGGCTAATGACCACTGGGGCCTTAATAAGCCCAGACATGTAACTCAAATGTATCCCATGGGTGCCTCTTTCTATTAGAGACATAGGTGTCAGACCATGGATGAGTTTCAGATTTCCCATTTACTGGTCCAGGTCACACTAGAATAAGGTTAGGGAGGGGGTCTGCTTCATATGAATGGGAAGTCTATTTCAGATAATGGTGATTCTCTGAGAAATATAATCTGTCTTTTCAGCATGCTCTATTTGAGTTGCAAAGTTTAAATCTTTAGATCTAGTAGTTCTAGTGCTGCTCATTTTGTGGACTTGCAAAAGGTCCATCAGACCTGGACCCAAGTATGCCTTGTATGACGGGCATAAACTGCCTCTTAGCAATCTGTAGGAAACAGAGTACAGAGATAGGCTTTGAAGCAGTCTGCACAGGGCATTGTGTTTATGCCCTGTATTCTTTTGTGAATAAACTCCATGTACATTCCATTTGTTGCTAGTGCCTGGTCAGTTACCTACCAAACAGGGTGTCATATTTAATGATGAATCTGATGATGGCTGAATACAGTGGCATGGTGATTTTCTCAGACCTAGATACCATACCTTTACTTATAAATTTAGTAACAAAGAAAGCTTTTCTTGCAACGATAGACACATGCTGCTTGAAAACTAGGTTACTGTCTGTATGAATCTCCAAATTTCTGTCTATTGTGTCTACTTTTAGGGCTGTTTTTTTATCAATGAGGTAGTTTCCCTGAGTGTCTGACTTCCCAAAAGGTACTATTATAAATTTTGAGTTTTAAGGTGTGACCTTGGCACCAGTCATTTGTCTGTGTTAGACCGTCTTGTTAGATGTTAGTATCTTGGGGAGTTTCTCTGATTGCTTTTAGCCTGCAATCCTCTGCAAACTTGGCAAGTCAGAGGACCTTGACATTGGCCTTGACTTCTGAAAAAATAGATTACAAAGAGGATCAGAACCAGCAGAGAGGCCTGGAGGAATCTACTGGTGACTGGCCTGTTTTGTGGAGGTGATCTCTCCAATCCTAACTTCCTGAGTCCTGCCTGTGCATTAGCTGGCTATTCAACAAATTACACAGGGATTTATACCTAATTCCATGAGTTTGTTTACAGAACCTAAGTGAGGTATTGTATTAAATGCCTTGGCTTGGTCAAGGTGGGCAGTATGTACCATGTTGCCCTCATCCATTGCCTTGGCAACCTTCTGAAAGAAGTCTAGCAGGTTTAGTAGGCATGACCTGTTTTTGATGAAGAAAAACTAGGTTGGGTCCAATGTCTGAAGGTTTCCTATGTCATTGTTAATGATTTCCATGATAATTCTTTCCATAGCTTTGCATATGGACTAGTAAGACTAACAGGTCTGTAGCTCCCTGGATACATTGATGGTCCTCCCTTACACAGTGGGATGATGGCTGCAATCTTCCATTCATATGGCATGAAGCCTGTGTAGAGGCTGTGGCTGAATAGTGACTCCAGTGGCCCTTATAGGTTATTCTTCAGGCTATTTTTTGAGGCAATCTGGGATATCATTGTGCTTCATGAAAACTGTATTCTTGTCCTTAGAGAGGGCATCTAAAGCCTGATGCTTACTGATAGCTGGAGGGATTATATTAGATTGCATTTTGTGTGTGTGTGTGGGGGGGGGGGGTGGCTGGAGGTGAGAAGGGAGTAAAGTTGGAACTGAATTTGTCAGCCAGAATATTTGCTGTATCTCCTGGTTCCATGAACATGGCTCCATGTATCAAAAATATGACACACTGTTGTCTGCTGCCTGTGAGGTTTCAGACATAGCTAGAAGATCTTATAATTGTCCTTGGCCTGGGATGCTATCCTTACCTCAAAATCTTCTTAGTCCTCCTAGTTGTCTGTTCAGTTTTAGGAGAGTTTTTATTTTTTTCAGTATTACGCTTCCCAGTTTTAGCTATGACTTTTTTTTTCTTTTGTTGCACAACCTTTTTAATTTTGGATTCTACCAGGGTGTTTTTTTTTATTTGTTTTTTTTTTTTTTTTAGTATGACATATGTATAGCATATGACAAGGTCCCAATAAAACTGATTTGGGCAATCCTGTGATGATAGCTCAAAATCCCAGATATATTGGTAGAATTAGTGCAAGCTATCTAGAAGGACCCAATGAATCAAGTACAGACAGAGTTCGGGCTCATAGAGGGTTCCTAATGGGAGTGGGTGTGCACAGGATTCAGCTCAGAGCCCACTGCTGCTCATATTTATGACAGACTACATTAGCAAACAGGTTGGAGGGGCAGATCAACAAAGCTGATGTATGCAGACAATGTGGCATTACAGGCACACTCAGATCAAGAGTTACAGCAAAGGACAGAGGAATGGAATGCAAAACCGAAGGCACGTGGGATGTAACTAAGTACAGATAAGACAGTCATAATGACAGAAAATGGGAGAAATTAGAAGAAGTTGAGAAATGAGATAGAAGGGAAAACAGTGTAGCAGGTCAACAGTTTCATGTATCTGGGAGGGGTGGGTGATGAGAAGGGAAGTCTCTATAAGGAGGTCAAAGTTAGAATCACAGACATTACAGCCAACTGGCACAGAGTGTGCACAGAGTGTCAGGTGTAGTGTATGACAGAAGAATGCCAAAGCAGCTAAAACGTAATGTGTGCAAACCAGTGGTGCAACCTGGGCAGTAAAGGGTGAGCAGTTGAGGAGCAGATGAGTTGAGATAGCTAGAGGTGATGGAGATTAAGTGTCTGAGATGGGTGGTAGGATGCATGCTGTGAGACAGATGAAGAAATGAGGACAAAGAGCAGATGCCAGAGTAGCTCCAATTGCAGAAAAGGTCAACAGATCGAGAACAGATTATGGCGGTTCAAGCACATGTGCAGAAAAGCAAAATGCAAGCTGATTAAAAAGATTTGGGACAGACAGAAAGAAGGCAAGATTTAACCAGGGAATCCAATAAAGAGACAAATCGATTCTGTGAGATAAGACCTGCAACAGTCAGGCATGAGTGTCAAAGAAGGTAGAAGAGTGGCACTGACTAGAGAGAAATGGTGACAGCTGACACAACACCCCAACCCCAGACAGAAAATGGGAATAGGGGGGAGGATGATGATGATGATACAGTTGTGAATGGCTGATTATTTTTGAGTTTGCTGGAATTTTTGGTATAGTCACTGAAGGAGCAATTTAATGATCTTGGTACATGTATAATAATTTGATATCTAAGTATGTCATATTAAGATGAAGTGAGAAGGCAAAGCCATATCTCTCAACCTTCCATCTTTAAAATATGGAACACTGGTTTTCAAAATGTCAAACAGAAAAATTCCAGATTACTTACTAACAACTTTGACCAGCAGTATTACTGCATAGACATATTTCAATTGACATACAAAGCATTGTCGGACTCCTACATATTTGCAAAGCAAACAGCATTAGAATTACATGGTCTAAAGACTTAAATCTTGCCTGTGTTGTAAGTTAAGAAGTGCTGGAGAAACAGGTAGGTAGAGACATACCCTTCTCTTGACTACCCTTCTCTAGAAAAGGCTTTGCATCTGTGTGAGCAGAGCTTCTCCCTAACCCATTTCAAGTGTAACTTGGGCAATTAGATGGGGAACAGGAAAACCATCCCTGGTTTGGCACCTATGTCTCTAATGGACACAGACAGCCTGTAAATGTTTCATCTCCCAAGCCCCTGTTGTAAATGTTTCATCTCCCAGGCCCCTGCTTGCACTTATTAAGTGAACCAGAACTTGTTAGAGATTTGGGATGCATGGTTAGGCTTAAAAAGGCCACAGTGTTTGATGGCCTAGTACATATCTATGAACCTATGAGTGGTCAAAATACTATGTCTCTCACAGGAAGCACATTTTGCTCAATATAATTTTGTCAGTTAGTTGCATATTGTGTGAGGTAAGGATAAGGGATGTAGAAGTTCGCTTAGTCTGAATCGTTGCTAACATTATCAAGCTGATCCTAAGATGCCTCTGCAACAGCACTTGCAAACTGACTTAAGAAATGAGTAGAAAGCCAAGCCCCCACACTGGACTTGAACATTTTTGCACCTTAATCAAGCATTGTGGATTGGTATAAGTATGTGTCTGCATGTGACAGAGAGAGACAGTGTTTGTATTTCTACTTGTGTGTGTGTGTGTGTGTGTGTGTGTGTGTGTGTGTGTGTGTGTGTGTGTGTGTGTGTGTGTGTGTGTGTGTGTGTGCACATCTCTGCCTATCTAGAGAAATGCAGTGTCAGCATTTGAAGGGGTACATACAGGGTGCAAAATAACTGCAAAAGCATATCTTAAACTGATAATATTGAGTCTTGAAATTTGTTTGTTCTATGTTTGATATGAAGTTCTGAGAATTTCAGAATCAGGTCTTCTACTTATGAGAGAAGGCCTGTTTTCACCATAATAACTTGCATTCTTTATGTTATGTGCAAAAATTATACTTTTATGAACCCTATAAAATTCTTCCTTGTGTACTGTTATAGTATTCATTCTATTATTTAGTATTCAGTATTACAAGCATCATGGTTCCTGTGACCTAAAATTGCAGCATCCTTCCCTTCAAATGATCCACTAGATAAATAGGTTAAATAACGTTCATATGTGGGTTAGAGACTAACTGCTCCTGCAAGCCATTTTTAGCCTAGCCAATTTTCCTTCAAAGGTGAGAATAAAACCCAGTACTTTGTGTCTGTGAGGTAAACACCTGTGAGGTAAACACGTGTGTGCATGTGTGTGCGTGTGTGTGTGTGTTTACATATGTATAAAATATATGATGTGTATATGAAAACACTCCGTATTATCAAACATTCATAATATTGAGTGGTTTTCCTACTGTCAGAAGTGACCAAATGTTTATTAGACTGCCAGCAGTACTTTGTTGGAGATTGTGGAACAGCAGGGAGTGGTAATTTGCAATTTCCCCATTGTTCTGCAAACTCAGACATGGTATATATAAAGAAAAAAGCAAGAGTTTTATGTGGAGGGGTTGTGGGTTGAGTTTTGGTCATGTGAGATTGATGTTTTGCCATTCGATGTTTGTGTACTTCAATATTTCACAAAAATATTATATGCATATGTATATATATATATATATATATATATATATATATATATATATATGTGTGTAAGTATTGATATAGATATAGATACAGATATATAGATATAATAAGTTGGGGTGTGGGGTGAATGGAGGCTGAAAAAATGGTTAAGGGATACTTGTTATTTTTTTTACAAGCATTACTGCTAAAACACTTTTGGTTCGATATATGGAATATATAACCAAATGTCATAAACACATATATGTGCATGTGTATATATGTATGTGTGTGTATATATGTATGTGTGTGTATATGTATATGTGTACAGAATATATATATATATATATATATATATATATATATATATATATATATATATATTTACACATGCACACACACACACACACACACACACACATACACTCACACACACACACACACACACACACACACACACACACACACACACACACACACACACACACACACACACGCACACACCATATGTCAAATCAAAGTTATGTCACGACACTAAGGTCAAAATGCACAGGTTGTCACTGTTCTTCGCATATGTAGAGAGTTAAAAACAATGTTTTTTGCAGGAGGTTATCTCTCCAGCACTCTGCATGTGGTGGATTGGTCCCCCGCCCCCATTTATGTATACTAACACTTGAGATTGCACAATCACTAGGAAAAAAGGGCACATTGCCCAACCCAGGGGATTGTCCATCATCATACAACTGTCAATCGTCTACATTGTTGACTGAAGCATGGGAACAATACAGAGGTTGATTTTTTCTACACTAGACCAGTAGTAGATAAACTACACACACACACGCACACACACACACGCACACACACACACACACACACACACACACACACACACACACACACACACACGCACACACACACACACACACACACACACACACACACACACACACACACACACGCACACACACACCTATATCTATATCTATATTTATATGTATATGTATAGCTATGTCTTTATCTAACTCTCTATCTATCTATCTATCTATCTATCTATCTATCTATCTATCTATCTATCTATCCATCTATCTATCCTAACTCTGAAATCACTGTACCTTAGATTAGGCAGAATACTCTGAGGTTCCAGAATGTTATACTTAATATGTCCTAAATTCACAACTGCAACTGTTCTTCTCCAAGAATGAGCTTACAGTCCTCAGAATTTCAGCAGATGCCCAAGACAAGTGGATGGGAATTACAACCCACATAGCTAGCTATGGGTTACCTGCTAAAGAGAACTCAGCCCATTGCAAATGGAGGAGTGACCGGTGAGTGATCAGAGGTAGGTAGTACAATGAAAAAAGAAAAAAGAAGAAATTATTCCAGAACTTATCAACATGTACATCTGTAAAATGAACAAAGAAGATGACAGACACAGAGAACAAAAAAGAGGTAATGAGAGACTTAGAAAAGGAATGCTGACCATGCAAATGAAGTCAAAACTGCTTAATGAAACTTTATGAAGTCAGTAGCTGCTTAAAAAAAAGGATCATACAAATGTGCAGGCATTGCTGTGCTGTGATTATCAACAGAGTGGCAGTGGTGTCTCTTTGTTCTTATCTTGTTTTTTTAAAATGGTTATTATTAATGATGGTGGAAGAAAATGGAAAGCCACTATAGAAAGTTGTTGGAACTGATGTAAAGACGACAATGGTCATGCTGTAGCAAGAAAGAAGATGTGCCAACTATTCCGAGAATTCTTAAGACATATTATAGTCAATATCATTGCTGCAGCAAATAAATGCTTGAGTTGATTTGATGTTGCTTCTTTTCAGCAAGATGTTAGAAGAATTATTTATACTTCATAATAATCTGCACAGCCCAGCAACCATATGGAGGCCAGGAGATTAAATGATTTCCTGGTTTTAGACAGTAAGTTGGATAGCTTTATTATACAGCAGGAAATATCTGTACTGTCTGGTGGAGTTGGGGCGAAGGGGGCATGTGCTCTTGTGGTACCTATTTCTGGTCAGCTTTTATCTATTTACTGTTTGCTGTCCAATGGTTCTGTTTATTATGTAGGGCTTATTATTTGCCTATAATGTTTGTCTTGTTTAACCTATGGACAGAAACAGAAGTATAGCAGGAAGGGGGATTTTATAATTGCGCCACAAAAGGCATTGTATATATATATTGAATGTTGTCAAAAATGTTCAGGCTTCTATACTGGCAAAACTGAGTAGGCATTGAATAAGAGAGTGTATCAACATAATTATGATATTATACATCATGTTGAAACAAATGCCTTATACAAACATTGTACCATTAACAAGCTCAGTGAGTTTATTTATTTATTTATTTGAATTTGTTGACCGGCAGAGTCCACTGGGTCAGATCAACCCATTTTTGGTGGAGGCCCAGGGAGAAAAGCTCCACAAGCAGTTACATTCATGGCAATAGAAGTTACATATTCTTGAAAATATACAGTATTAAAATATATAATAGGCCGGAGGCTTTCATGCATAACATTCATTAAAAAAGAATATAATGTTACATATTAGGTAGGAATATATCATATGAAAATCAGTTTTTAAACATTTGAGCAACTCTGGCAAAGACAGCACATATTGGATAGGAATTTCTTTGTGAAGGTTCAGTTTGAAATATTTAAACATTTCTAGTAAAGATAGTATGGGGGTTACTTATTGATTTAGAATGTTCATTTAAAAGCATTTCAGTAGTCTTAATGCATATAGAGTACAGTTGAATAGCTTTCTAGCATATAGAATACAACTGAAAAAGGGAATAAATTGAATACAAATGGAAACTGGATTCTTCACTGTAGGATAGTGTACTGATCCTATATCCTTATAAAGAGGGGTAGAGGATTTAAGAGTAGGGGTGTTTGGGTAGGAGCATGAGAAGGGCATTCCCATTTGGAAGACAGATTTGGAGTTGTGGTTTGGTATACTACATAGTGGAAGGGAAGAGAGTTCCATCGTTTAGCTATGGTGTAGGAGAGTAGCAAATGGCCAGGGAGATGTGCGGGTTTGTGCATTTGTAGGAGGTTTTGGCTCTCAGATCTGATGGAGCGGCTGGGTGTGTAGGGTATTAGGGATATGGCGAGGGAAGGGCATTCTGTAGGTTTGAAGATGAGATTGTGGGCAGTAGTACGTTGTAGGTATTTTAGGTAGTTGGGGACTTCTGGCCATTTGAGGGTGTGTAGGGAGTGGCACTGATGAGATTTGTTTTTAGAACTGGTTGCAAATTTGAAAATTTTGTGGTAGCAGGACTTGAGTTTGGAACGTAGGCCAAGTTGTAGGTTGGAGAACCACACACGAGAGAGGGAAGAATGATAGATACGAGAGTTTGTCGGGTGGAGGGGCTGAGGTAACGGTTGTGTCTGTAGAGGAGACCGCTTTTTTGATGGGTTTTCTTAATTGCAGAGTAAATGTGGGAGTCAAATTTTAGGATTTTATCAATGGTGATGACTAGTAGCTTGGTTTTCTTGCTATTAGAAAATATTATACCAACTTCCAGGGGGTTCATGGGAAAAGAAAACTGAGTATAGAGAATTATACTGGCAGATATTTTTGGATGCCAGCAACCCCATTGGTTTAAACAAAAACATTTCTATTACAAGAGTTCTAAACATCAGGTTGGCAAGACTGTAAATGGATTATTATGTATAGATTACTTTGTAATAAATCAATTTTATTGTTAATTTGTACTATTAATAGTTGACTGCATTTGAATATTTTTATATGTAATTATTTTTACTTGGAATAAATTAGTTCTTTATTTAAACATTCTAGGTGAAGTTTTTGTCACACTATAAGGGTACTCATATTTATTTGTGCATTGGTGCTTTTTTAATTTTTTTTATGATGATGTTTTACATTAATGAAGACAAAAGCACTGATCCGTTGCATTATTTTCATTGTGGATTGTGTGGTTTGCTCCTCAATATACTTATCTGCTGGCTTGTTTTTTATGCAGTACATTCAATTTTATTGGTTTCATTTTTATCTACATTTAACAACTGTGTCTAGTCCTCACAGATCCCTTGAATAAGTTTTCTCTCTGTTTCACCCATGTAAACTGTTTTGCATGTGTCAAATTAAGCTAAATACAGCAAACCATTAGACAAACAAGTTTAATATCTGTTAATTCCAATGTTCATATCAAAACACGCTAGACTTTCATAAGGCTCTAATGGAATATAGTATAATAATAAAAAGTGTCTCTGTGGTGCAGACAGATGGAGCCCTAACTGTAAATCAAGTGACCGGAGTTCAGTTTACAGCCTCAGCAGGGGAGAAGACAGGTGGGCAGAGAGGCAGAGGAATGAGGGGTGTTGTTTAATACTCCAGCACCTCGGCTAGCAAGCCTTTCACAGAGTTAACATCACAGTAGCACAAGCTACACTTAAATAACAAACATCACATCATTAATCAATTAACTAAAACAATTAAACACAAACTAATAATTAACACTTAATGCAGAAAAGCTTTCCACTCAAGTTCTTTATTTATACCATGAGGGACCATAGGCTCATAGGTGTGTACTAGGCTAATGGCCCTGGAGCCTTTACAAGCCTAGCCCATAGGATTACCCTGGCATCATGCTACCTGACCTTAGTTCTCAGTGCCTCTGTCGAGTAGAGCCCCTGGAGTGATTCCTGGGGTGAATTTTCTATTTCCCATCCACTCATCAAGATTTCTCTTGAAGAGGGCCAGTGAGGTGCTCTTTTTGACATGTACTGGAAGTCTATTCCATAGCATGGGCAGTCTCTGGGTTATGAACCTGTCCCTCCAGCACATTCTGTTGATTGTGGTAATGAGGTTGAGGTATCTGGAGCATGTGGTGCGGAGGGATTTGGATTTCTTTAGATGTAGCATTTGTAACAGAGCTGGGTCAGACATGGCTTTGTAAGTATAGCAGAGATTGCTTCTAAGTAGGAGATATGAGACAGAGAATAGTTGGAGTTTTTTGTGTCTGTCCATATAGGACAAGTGTTTAAGGCCTAGGATTCTCCTTGCGAGGTACTTTTGTGGCCTCTCCAGTTGTTGCAGGTGTCTAGTGAGGTACATGCCAAATAGGGCATTGCTCTCAATGATTGGCCTTATGAGGGAAGAGTAGAGGGAGACAATGACCTCTTTCTTCCTGGATGCAAAACTCTTAGTAATGAGGTGTGCCACATAGAAGGACTTTCTGACCACAGTGGCAATGTGGTGGTCAAAAGAGAGGTTGCTGTCAACCTGTGTTCCCAGATCTCTTATAACTCCTTCTGTGTTCAGTGGACTACCATTGATGTGGTAATTCATGGGAATTGTGTTTTTCCCAAAGAGGATGATGACACATTTGTTGGCATTGAGCTTAAGGCCATGGTTCTGACACCAGTTGTTGGTCTCAGTGAGGCCAGGCCATTCTGTAGGATGTCAACATCACTCAGGGAGTTAATAATGGCTCCCAACTTGCAGTTGTCTGCGAACTTTGTCAGCTAGAGACCCTTCACGTTGGCCTGGACTTCTGAGAAGTAGATACCAAACAGGAGAGGACCCAGGAGCGATCCCTGTGGGACTCCACTCATGACTGGTCGGCAGTCTGACTTGAAGTCAGCTACTTTCACACTGTGGGTTCTATCTGTGAGCCAGTTTGCAACCCATCTAGTGATAAAGGGGTTGATGCCAAGCTTAGTGAGCATTTCTATGATTCCTGAGTGGGGAATGATATCAAAGACCTTGGCCTGTTCAAGGTAGGCTGTATGAACCACCTTGCCTTCATCCACAGCTCTGGTGACTGACTCAAAGAAGTCGACCAAGTTGAGCAGGCATGAACTACCCTTCACAAAATCAAACTATGTGGGATCCAGAGTTTGGCAATTCCCAATATCCTTGTTTATTAGGTCCATGATGATGCGTTCCATAGTTTTGCATATCAGACTTGTCAGGCTAATGGTGTGATAGTTCCCAGGGTCTGTAGTCGCTCCTCCTTTGTGGAGAGGGATAACTATAGCAGCACACCATTCGGTAGGGACAAAGCCTGAGGTGAGGCTGTGAATGAATAGGCACATAGGTGAGATCAGTTCCCTCTGTAGTTCATATAGAACACAGCCAGGGATATTGTCAAGTCCCATAGAAGCTGTATTCTTGGCCTTGGACAGTGCTGTTTTAACCTGTACAGCAGTAATACTGGGTGCCTGGCAATCTACAGGTATTGTGATTCATCCTTTGGGGGGGGTAAAGTTGGCACTGAATCTGTCAGCCAGTATATTGGCAATATCTGTTGGCTCGGTATTGGAGGCACCATTGTGCAATAGTTCAGAGCAAGTCTGGGTATTGCCATAGAGATTCTTTACATAACTATAGAAGGCCTTGTGGTTGTCTTTACTATCTGCTGCAATTCTTTTTTCATAGCTAGCTTTAGAGGATTTGATGAGGGATTTCAACTTTTTGCTGAGGCTGATAAGGGAGCCAAAGCGCCAAACTTTAAAATACAAACTGCTTCTTTATATAACAGTTTGTTTTTACGTGCAACATCATCCTTAATCAAAACTTGTTCTAAAATACATGCTTTTAAACTGGTACAAAACCCCAGGTGTACTGTATAATAATGTGATGCCACAGGGCTATCCAAATTTTGATTCTTAATGTCTCTAACATGCTCTTGTACTCTGATTTTGAACATTCTTTTGGTTTCTCCTATATAGAAGAAACCACAATAGCATGAGAGACAATAAACCACTTCCCTTGACACAAAGGAAAACATAGCCCTAGGCTGAAAAAAAATGCAATTTATTTTATCAAAAGTCCTGACCACATTAATACAAATAGAGCATTTACCACAGGCAAATGTACTAGAATTTTGTAAAGGAATAGTTACAATTTCAGTAGGCATAGAGAATAAATTATGAACATCCATGTATTTTATATTTCTGGCTCTCTTATAGGAGACAGTAAAGTAGTCAGGTAAATTCTTGATCCCAGACTAACCCCTTATGTAAGAATGGCCAGTAGTATCTTAAGATTTTTACTAACTCAACACTATGAATATTATAAGTAGTGACAAAACATCTTTTTTATGACTAATATTCCCTGTGTGATACTAGTCTATTCATAAACTTCATATAATCTGGAACATTAGCCACACTAATGGTATCCCTTCTCAAGCACAACAATTTATTCAAAGAATTAATAATTAATTCATTACTATACCCCCTTTGTTTAAAGGCTATACAAGAATGCAAAATTTCTTCCTTGAGATTAAGGATTATGTTGCACTTAAAAATAAACTGTTATATAAAGAAGCAGTTTGTATTTTAAAGTTTGGCACTTTGGTGCCTCATGGTTTAAACAAAGAACTTGAGTGGAAGGCTTTTCTACATTGTGTTAATTATTAGTTTGTGTTTAATTGTGTTAGTTAATTGCTTAATGAAGTGATATTTGTTACTTAAGTGTAGTTTGTGCTACTGTGATGTTAACTCTGTCAAAGGCTTGCTAGCCGAGGCACTGGAGTATTAAACAATTTTGGATTTTATGCTTCTGCAGTTGCTGTTTTTTGCTTTCTCTGTTTTTTTTATTTTTATTTTTATTTTTTATTTTGTTGTTTAGTGAATGAAGGGTGTTGCCTGCTCATGCATCCTAGTGATGTTGGAGGGTAACATGTACTTGGGTACCACACAGAAAAGTACAATTTCTTTTGGGAGTCCAGCAAAACCACTTCCCATACTTGAGGGGAGGAGAGTAGGGTTAATTGCTGGCAACATCCTTTGAGGAAATAAGGGATGACCTGTATCAACAGTACATTGAACATCCTCCCTTCTGAAGAAACATGTAACCAATACAAAAACCCTTGAACCACCATAACTTCTGCATAAATGACAGCCACTGTACAGAATGAATTGGCCAATTGACCAGCATACCTTTTATTGTTTAGACATTGAATATAGGAACAAAGGCCCTTGAAAAGTTGGATCATATAGCAAAAAAATGTAGACGTGATTAGCATAAAATTTGAATTTCAGATAGCACATAAATCTTCCTGCTTTCAGTAAGAATGCGGGATACTACCTAAAACACACATTTAAAAAATAAAGAGCATGGAAAATGATGAGAAAGTATAAGCACATTCTAAGAGACTGTATAAAATCTTTAAGCTTCAGTGAATAGTATTACAAAATTTTACCACACAAACTCACATATATTTGCTTCAGAAAAATTGAGATGTAGGATGTGTGTCCTCTTTCTTGAAATTATTGTTGACACTTTGGTAGTGCCATTTTCTGTGAATTAGACAGCTTTAAAAGTCACATATAATGAAGGGGATAAAGAAAAGTGTATGAAAAGGTAAATCAAGCCTGAAAATATGTGAATATCTCCAAAATTATGGACAACATGTGCAGGGATATATCAGATCTGAAAATAGAAATGTTTCTCCAAAATGAGGACAGATGAAATATATGTTGGACAGGAGAGGCAGATGTTCAATAGGCAGCAAGGGCAAATACTGTTAAAAATTACAGAAATAGCAAATATTACATTGATATGCTCCTTTGTGTCTGTTAGGTAGCATGCCTATTGTTGCATCAATTTCAAAAATGGCTTTACATTTTTTCTGCTTTTATAAATAAATTCTGGCCTCTCACCAACTATTTAAATAAATAATTATGGCCTTGTAAGATGCTTTAGTTCTTATTAAAGATATATGTTATACCCATGGTATCAACACAATAGTTAAATGACCATAATTGTATTTCTGTTTTATATGTGGCCCTGATAATACTTGTCATTGAGTGTCTTAATAGGATAGGTGCAAAACAAGTCATATCTATGCATTTTAAGTTCATTAAAATGGCGTTGGTAACTGTTTTGCCATAAATCTGGTGTTAAAAGTAATCATTCAAAAACAATAATTCATTTGTAAATACAATATCTTCAGTGATTGTTCTCAGTTCTGTAATGGCTTGATTTTTAATTACAATTCTTTATTTCTTTTCACTGCCTGAGGATGACCACTGGTTGAGTGCAGATATGTATTCATAAATATATGCTTTTATCATATAAAACTACCTAGTACTATCTATTTTCAACTCTATGTCTAGAAATTTCATCATTTTAAAAATCATTTATTTTCAGATTTTTTACCTAGCACTATCTCTATTTTCGGTGCTATGTCTAGAAATGTCATCCTTTTTAAAAATTGTTTCTTTTCAAATTTCAGAAATGTATTCATTCCATTCAAATAAAAAAAAGATTGTTCCATTTCAAAATATCACAGATTAAAAATGTCATTGATAAAACAACCATTAAAAACAAGAATTGTGTAAAGTCACAGCAATATACAACCTCTTCTCCATTCTCCATAAATCTGCCCTGCTGTCCTAAATGCCACACCTATGATTTGGTGAAAAAAATCTTATTCAACATAAAACAATTGTTATACAAAAGTATGTCAATTAATTTAAAAATCATATTAATTTTGGAATTAGTAAAATCACTCTCTGTCTTTCACTTTCTTGCAAGCTGCAGTGAACTCCTAGAGTGACACTGCAGAAAGCCACCACTATCCACAGAGTTAAAAAGGCAAAGGGGAAAATGGAAGTTTGTTGCTATGTATTTCTTCTGTGTTATGTACACATGTACTCACACTTAACACACAGCTCACAGTCACCAGTCTATCACTACAGTGACTTAAATATTCCCTTAAAAGTATTACATCTTCACTAAAGCTATCCACAGACAAATTTGCACCCTTCCATTTGGTGAAGACATTCTATTAATCTTTAATGAAAACTCTGAAATAAGGCTATTGGCTCAGTTGTTCAGCAAAGCTATTGGTTTTAAATGGGGGTTATGTAATACTTTTATGATTTTTGTGAATCACAAATAACACAGTGATTTTGGGATTAGCAACTTTCAAAAATTTGAACAAGTCGATATTAAAGAACTAACCAATAACTCTAAAAGCACATTGTCTATATGTTTGCATCTCTGAATAGTTCAGCTTATTTAACTTGGTGACAGACTCAAACATGGGGATGTGAAACAACTAATAATGAAGTACATTATTAACAGGTTCAGCTCCTTCCTAGGAAACCTATATAGCCCACATGCAGAGGAGGAAAATACCGTTAGTTTATTCTCTGTGCAGCTGGGAAGTATAAAGAGGAAGTTGAAAGGATATTAGATGGGTAACTACATAGTAAAAGAGGGTTTGGGAAGCAGGAATGTCATGACTTTTCCCAGGGTTTGTTAAAGCAGAAATAAGGAATCCTAGATATTTTGAAGACTAAGAATAAAAAGAAGAGTACACACTCTGAGCTGAGATGGAGTGAGTAGTCTAGACTTGGACTTAATTGTTGAAATTACTGCAGATGAGGTAATACAAGTAAAGACTGCTGAAAATGCATTTTATGTCATGGTTACATATGTTTGAGTTAAGAAGGAAAGGTCACAGAAGGGGAAATGGGCAGTAGTATCTTTGGAAACAAAATGGTAGAAACAATGAAATTAGCACAAATCTAGTAGTAGAAATAATATAGTGGAACAGAAAAATAAGGTATGTGTATTTGCATGTTCAGAAGGAAATATTAATGTCCTGGAGTGGACGGTTAATGGAAAGTTAAGAAAAGGTAACAGGTAAACATAAGGCAAGTGGAAGTGGATCTCTATGAGTGCAAAAGTGAGTAGGCAATAATATGAGGATGAATCAAGATATTGTTCATTCTCTTTGATGTGCACTTTTGTTTCACACAAATAATTGCTGCTTCTGTGAATACAGTCTTTTTTAAAATAACATGGATTTTGAAGACTACCATTAACAGCATTTGAGACTTTTTCTCATTTTTTTCAAAGTCTGCACCTTTTAAGTCCAAAAACAACAATACAGGTTGGTTTAACTTTAAAGCCGATTCAATCTTAAACAACAGTTTGTTGTTTACTAATTCCCAACTGATCACCAGCTTCAAGGCCTTGATTTCTTTCTCACACCATTTGAAGATTATTCATCTGATGCTCTTATATTTTCAGCCATGTATAGTGCCAGCTGTAAGGGAATGACCTTTGTATGGATTCAGTTCTTCTGCGTACCTGCAGTTTGCATACTCCATAACATGGTATATTAGTCTCTACCATAACAATAGTCTTTCCTTCTAAGCTGGACTAAAATGATTATTACTGACTTGTATTCTTCTTCCTTGCTATTAGAGGGTATGAACATAACCTTATATTCAGATGTTAGTCATTCCTTGTCTACTTTGAGACCCTGAGCGTAGTATGCATTTTGTTCGCATATGTTTTATTCCTTTGATACCTTCCTCCTACCTATCCAATGTTTTTGCCCTTCCAGCAGTAGACTGTATACTCTGATATGCACCTTTCTGGTTTTGCTTCCCTGTTCAGCTTATGTATATTACTGTAACAATGCCTAGATATTATTCTTCTGTGAAAGGCTTTGATTCCAGTAGTATTCTGTGTAGGTGATGAAAACTGGTAATCGTTTCCTTACAATTTCTTTCTTTTTACCTCCCTGTTTCATTCATGTATATGCCACATTCTTTTTTTAGTTTACTATTGGTCTTCAGATCTTATTCCAACAATTAAGTTTATATTACTATGTTGAGGTTTGGGGAAGAAGACCAGGATTGGAGTGATTCCTTTCTTTTCCCACCCAGCAATGATAATGTAAGATGCAAACTATCAGTCCAGTATAGAAGCTTATCACTGCATATCAATTCAAAGTCCCCAATGAAGTCAAGGCTTTTAAAGCACATGCTGAATTCAGTAATGTTAAACATCCTATCCTTACCTATTACATTGAGAGTCAGCTCCTCTGGGTGTCTTTCAGTTTGTCCAAAATGTCATAGGACCCTCTCCAATTTTCAAACTCCAGTGCTATCTTTTTTTTATTAAATCTCCATCATAAACTCATATATAGCAGATGGAAATATGACAAACCAACAATTGCTCAAATTAAATCCATATCACGTAACAAGAAAACCAATATAATATACACTAGCTATGATGCTCCAGTGGCAGATGTAGGCATGTGTGCAGGGGTGTGCGCCAGCCCCTTTTTAAACTTTTTTTTTTTTTTTTTATTTGGAAATCAGGTGGTTGCATCTTTTCCTCACAATCCTGTCATGAAACGCATCTAATGTACAACAGAGATGCGATTGGAGGTTGCAGTCAGATGATTTTTTTTTTTATATAATGATCCTCCTCCTCTGCATCTCCATTGTAATTTAGATGCATTGGTGAATGCTGTTATATCACTGTTAGTTTAGTTAACTTAATTCTGTCAGACAGAAGACAGTGTAGCTAGTCTAATTTTAAAATAAAAATACCAGGACCAGGACAAACAACTGTGAATCTGTTCTGCAGTAAGGTAATTTGCTAGTTCTTTTATTTTATTGAAGTAACAACATGACACCAAATAAACGGTACAGTTGAGACTGCCACATTTGGTGCACTAACTAAAACAGCATTACAAGTGGATAAAAGTTTGAACATGCTTTGAATACCCGTCATCCCAAGATAGTCTTTGGACAGTTCAGTCCATCTGCAACTGTTAGAACTTTGCAATCTGAGTGATTATATTTTTAGTTAGAATCTCGTGTTTTACAGTTTTATAGTGTGCACATATCTTTCCCAAGAAGATAGAGTGCCTCATAGGCAAGACTGGTCTCAGACTCTGCAATAGTATTATGGGATGAAATGCCCGAGTGGTTGCTTAGTGGGTTATTGTGAAAATGAATAATGAAAAAAGACTGTAGTGTATATGCCGCTCAGACTTTTATTTATTAACTTGCATGCGTCTCCACGACCAATAAGATTTGTCGGTCTGTAAGTGTAATCTAAAGGTTAAATCTGCAAGCTGTTAACTATTTTTTTCCTTAGTCTGCTTTGATTCTAATTTCCTCACTGGTAGTACTCCAAGTCACTCGAGGTGACCACAATGTGTTAGCATTTCTGAGATGAGTTTATCTACTGAATTATACACTGAGTTGGTGTTTAAAAGAAAAAAAAAAACAGCATCTTGTAACTAAACTGTTCTGAAAATAGGCTATGTAGGCAATTATGTTTGGTAAGCAGAATAACATTCAAAGATGTCACTTATTTATTCTAACGTTTGGCATATTAGACTCCTATAGCAACTTTTCAACTGTTCCCAGTTTTGATTCACGTTTCAGTTCCATCTGTTTAAATCCTCCCTAAAGCTTTTGACATTTGGAGAAAAAGTGGCATATTATGCTTAATAAATAATGACAATATTTAGTTAAAGGCTTCTTTTACTTCAGAAATTAATTCCTATTCTATTATTCTGTCTGTGACTCATATTGTATTATTCTGTCTGTTTTAGCTAACAGTGCTAATATTTTATGTGTCCTTGATTTATTTCTGGATTTGTACCTGATTGTTCAACAATTTGTTGCCTGTAGTAGTGATTTATCTCATTTGATTATCACATTTTGATAGCAGAATGTGATTCTATAAGGTTGTGGTTTTCATTACTATTTTAAAAACATGGGTGTGTGGGGAATACTGCCAAGCAGCAAAGAAGCTGTGAAATTCCATAGGTACTTTTTTCTTGATGGTACTACGAGTTCACATCTTTAAGTTTAAAAATGACCGGCAAGTCAAATGGATTGTCTATCATGTTAAAGCTTGAATCCTTAAAGTGTAACTGTATTTTTCTTAATGTGATAACATTGCATAACATGAGATAGAGTTATACTGCAGTTCTCAACTCTTATTCCCAATTAAACAACCTATTGGGAAAATATAGCACAGCACTAGACCAGCAAGCTGATTGCATTCAAGCTCTTACAGTCCAGCCAAATGAAGTCACACTGACAAATAATGGTGCAGACTTGTGCAGCACTTGCACAGATTAAAAATAGGCTGTGCAATCGCACAGGAATGCAAATTAAACCTTTCCACTGTGAGTGAGAGCTTGTGTATGTGTGCGAATGTGCTGGAGAGACAAACAATCCAGAATGTTATTAAAAATCCACTAGAATATATAAATATATATATATATATATATATATATATATATATATATATAGATAGATAAATATATAAATCAAGCTCTGAAAATTACAGTTTTGATTTATTCTTGTGGTGTAAATGTACAAGTATTGGCCAAGGTGAATCAGCATCCAGTGCACCCTGGAAGATACGGAGAACAGTACTACTGTGGCATGTGAGGTTTCATTTTAATAAGTTGACTTTCATACTTATTAGCATAACTGCAGCTAGGAATATGCATCCTTAACAACGGCAGCAGTAGAATCAATGCACCCACTGCCCGGAAACATTGCATTAAGTAGTATTTTTAACTGTGTGTTTAACACATGTATAATACATTATAAAATAATGTATAATGCACTGTAAATCTGAAAATAAGTTTACATACATGCATTGCTCCCTAATATATAGAGAGATAGAGAGATGCACAGACAGAGAGATATGTATGTGTATATATATATATATATATATATATATATATATATATATATATATGTATATATATATTTAGTCCTTCTTGTGGACTTTTACGATGGTATGATGCAATTGTCCGTTGTCAGTAGACATCATAAATAGTAAAGTGACTGATTTTATTTTGTTTCCCATCTTTTGACCTATTGTTGGTTCTAATATTATAAATAGCATTGTATATTACAGTAAAACCATCCATATCTTGTCAAGATAAAACATAAGACTGCAAATCTTGTCAAATATTCAACGTGTTTTCTTCCAAAGGATTTGTAAGGTAACACCTTTACTACATCATTATTATATTTGTAAGTGAAGGGATCTGGTTTCATGAATTTTGCGCATGGCTACACAAAATCCTAATGTAACCTTGGGTAGGAATGACTTTGAAAAGCTGGGCCATGTTTGCAGATTTAGGTCATTATTTTACATTCAACAACTCTGATTAGTTTACAAAGACAATGAGGATCAAACATCCCGAAGAGTGAAGTTAAATGGACACTAGAAAGCTTTGTTAATATGGCCGAACCATCAGCTGAATTGTTTAAAATCCTGCAAAATGATAGTATAACAGTGTTGCATTTAAGTTGCCAGCAGCTGTGGAAAATGAGACAGCAGCAATTGCATTGGAACATATCAGTTTATTTCAAGTCCCTAAAATGGTCATTGCTACAGAGACTGTTCCAATTATGAATCACATGTGTAGACAGTACTGCATTCCCCAAATTAGGAGAACAATTTCTCCAATGCTGAAGCTAGGGTGACTGCAATCCAAGCTGAGTGAAAGTTCAACATGACAGATGTTCACTGTCAAAGAAGACTTGTTGGAAGAGAAAATTACTCGAATTCAGATGACCATGAACTTGGAAAACAATGAAGTCAAAGAAAAAAAATTCAATGGACTTTGACTTGAGAAAAAAGACAACAGACATTGGCATTTTTGAACTCCTGGAGACCAGCATTGCCTCCCCCTCCCACACCCACTCTAGAATTTGTTGAAAGAAGATAAAAGTTACAGTAGGACTTTCATTATGAAAACACTAATAAAAAATAATTAATTGTGATTAAAACCATAGAAAGAACAGTAAACAATCCAAAACCATTATGGCCTGCTTAGGAAAATTTTATGAGTTTAGTTATTTGGTACATCCATTAAATGAAGCTTTTACTAATTTATCCAAACATCTGTACCTGTGGTATACATTTTATGTCGCATAAGAATCACATACATTTCACTATGGTTATTTCTAGCTTCAGAGGGTTTCTTTCCAAGCTTATAACAGTGCATATGCCCGGTATGACATGGAAGGAGAATGATGTGACTTGGTATGTGCAAACAATCATCTTTTCCAGGCATCCATTGAAAATACTTGTGCTATCTGTATACGTGCTGTGTGCTGCACAGGAATTACCTATTTCTACTACCATATCCACAGCAAAATCATGTGCAACTGAATGAAAATTGATGTCTTCCCACACGTGATGTCAGAGCTTCTTAAGGTAATCTTTTCACAACCACCAAAGCCAGTGTCCCACTTTCCCTCTTTCACCCAGTAGTCAGCTAACCAGACTGTGCCCCCCCCCCCCCTTTTGCAAATTACTGGATCCACCACTGTACACAGTAATCTACAATCTACATACTTAAAGACAAGAAAGAGAAAAAGAAAGGAAATAATGTTTTCACATAAAGGGATGTAACTAATCAAAGCAGAAGTAAGGGTAGGAGATTTATTGACAGAAAAAAACTAAGTAGTGATATTTGTAATAGTAACTAGATCTATGGATGAAACTTTAAATTAAAGCAATAAGGTCATTCAAAGCATGTGCTGGGAGCAATTGCTACAACAATGACAACAACACAAAAGAAGAAAGACTAAGTTAAGCAGATTGTAGTCCTTGGACAAAAAATAGATCAACTATCACTGGCAGGTGATGCTTGGCATGGTGAAGGTCCTGGACTTTTTAACAGAGATTTTGCCAGACCTATGTCACCTGTATATACTATATGGATTATACTTTCCTACTTAGAGGTGGGCAGAGATCTTGCATTCGGAAGTAAGATACACTCTATCTGCTTCTGAAATCTATAATGTTCATTTTCTTCTTTGGGGGATTTGCAGTTCTGGGTCTTGAGAATCATCCACCCAAATGGCTAATTTACAGAAAGGAATGAGGAACTCTAAAATGTCCTGTATCCATGTTGTCACTACTTCTCACAGCTTAACTCTGGTGGACATTCCCACAGTTTGTGAATTACTCTAATATGAGGGGACCCACAAATCTGGAAAATGTTTTCTCTAGCAGCCTTCCCCATATTTCCCATCTTGACTTAATATCCTTGATGTGAAATGAACATTGTACTTTTAAAATGTATATAATTTACATTTGATTTTTAATAACAGTTAAGAAAAGATTGATGTAGTTAGCAGGTTGTTGTATGCAGATATTGAACAAAAACAGGACATTAAAGAGAATAACACTTCATCTCTGCACTTGAAATGTAAGGTGCTCAAATTTTGTCAACTTCCAGCCTCCTGTGATATTTTCCTGGTAATTGTGGTTTGGAGAATAAGTGGATCTAGGTGCAAGTGGTCCTCAAGGGGACATCTACTGATCATGTAGCGTATCTGCATACACTTCCAAAAAGATGTCCATGGCAGATTCCAAGAGCTGCAAAGGTCCCCAAATCTGTGAAGTTACTGTCTTTACCCTATCATAGTCCTATGTTCACAGAATTTATACCTATGTTGTCCCACACAGAATTCCTAGAAGGGGGAACCCATCACAAATGAAATGCAGTGTTTTCCACAAGGAGACAGACAGGTCCATAATACACTGAGAGAGTACTTTAAGGCCCATATAGTTGTGATATAAGGAATGCCAAGATTTAAGGCATTTAGGTAAAGATTTAGGATACCAACTGAATCTCTAGGAGGATACTGAGTGCAGGATCTTTCCATCTAGTGCTACCCATATGTGCAGATTATCATTCTTTAGCGAATACAAGTGGACAGGCTGGAAGCTGTAGTGTAATTCCCTCATTCAGAAATATCTAGTCCTGTTAAATGAATCGGTTCTGTCTCTACTGCCCAACCTACCTTTTTTCTCCTGCAGTCCTAAATGAATATATCTGGCAGCTTCCATATCTTCTTGAGAAAGGGGTATGATGGTGAGCTGGGAATACATCTAAAGATATAAAACAGCAAAGGGGATATTAAATATCTTAACCACAGAGATTTAACCCATTAAGGAAATGTATATTTGCCTGTGTACATGGACCCATATGTATGCTTTATACCATACATCCTGGAGATTAACTTTTGTCATCTTCTGAATATCGGAGTTTAATTTGAGCCATAAATAATAAAGATAGTTCCCAGTCCACTGAAATGCTATGGACACTCATAGCAGACAGAGCTTTAGTGGTCACATTTACTGGAGATAATTCAGTCTTGCATGTGTTGACTCACAGCACTGACATGGACTCAAATATAGCTAATAATGTACAGACAAAGGGGAGTTCATGCAGAGGGTCTCTAATGATGAGTAAACAGTCATCGTCAAACATAAGAACTTTGGTTCCTATGCTATATAAGGACCAACCTGACAATAAAAATTAATTATTTAATACCCTACTCAGTGATCAATGTTTGGAAGAAAAAGAGCAACCCTTTAGAAAGAAATGGCCAGACAAAGGATTATTAATTATGACAAAAGCATGGAGTGCTTTATATAAAGCCTTAGCCATACTTACGAACTCTTCAGAAAAGTCCATTTCCACCACAACATTCTACAGATGGTCCATTTTATGAGTCAAATGCCATTTTGAGATCAGAAAAAAGAGCAAATATAGGTTCAGATATATTCTTTATAGCCTGAAAATTTAGTAACAAGGTACAGAAATTATTTGCATTATTTTTCCCTGCACAATAACTGCTTTGCTTGATACTTCTTGAGTTCTGACTGAGAGTGCTACTGAAACAATTCGAAATATAAAGTGATAAGTATATTTTTTGGGCACTTCTTTTCAAAGTTCTGCAGTATCCTAATTGTTTTTGCTTGATTGATATAGCTATATATATTTTCTGGCTTTTGATCTGTGCTGAATGTGCTAATTTTCTCCCACCCTTATTCCTGCTGCGTTAAATACTGGTCAAACAACTTGGGTTCCCCACCCTCCCTTCCTATTGGTGTCTTCTTGTTATACTTGGTGACTTTGCAATTGCCCGCCCCCTACTGTATATTTGATCTGTGACACTCCTCCCAGTCTAGTGCTATTATCTCATTCTATCTAATACACAGAGGGGGAAAATGCACTTTATTCATCTGCTTTTACTGTATTTGTGTTTCTTCCTACTTTTTACTTTATTTTGCTTTTGCCTCTGCTTCAAAGTACTCAGTTGTACTTATTCTGCTGCATTTATTACTGCTTGGTAGTAGCCTGATTAAATTGTAACTGTTATTCTAAGCCCTTTGGTTTAAGTGTGTGGGCTTCAGACCAGTTGTTTTACATTAGGAAGGTTTATGATCTGCACTGTTGTGGCATGACAGGTAGCTTACATCCTTCTACGTTTGTGATTTCTGATTGATGGCTCAGTGTCTGTTATTCTAAAAGTGTATTAGTTCTTGTTTAAGCATTTGGGCTTCAGGCCAGTTATTTTACATTAAGAAGGCTTGTGGTCTGCAGTCTTGTGGTAGGAGAGGCTAGATTCTGCCCTTCTGAGCTGGGAATATCTGGTTAAAGGCTTATTGCGCCTGCTTATTTGAACTATTCTTTCTGAAATTGGTGCGCCTTATTTGCTGTAGCATAGACTAGATTCAGGCCTGCTGAATCTAGCTTTGTTTGTACAACTTGAGCACTGACTCAGGCCATCATTTTTGGAGAAGGTTCCCCTGCACCCTAGTGGCAGGAGTATGCAGTTAGAACTTGTCTGATTGAAGACTGCTGGAACAGGGCTCAGTTTTGATCTTTTTACTGGTTAATTGGGTAATTTGTTTAAATCTGTTTGCTTGTTTTCTATTGTTATATATAAAAAAAAGTGCACGTTATTCATCTGCTTTTACTGTATTTGTGTTTCTTCCTACTTTATTTTGATTTTGCTGCCTGCTCTTAAAAGTGCGTAATTGCATTTATCCTGCTGCATTTATTACTACTTCTTAGTAGCCGATTAAATTGTAACTGTTATTCTAAGCCTTTGGTTTAAGCACTTGGGCTTCAGACCAGTTGTTTTACATTAAGAAGGTTTGTGGTCTGCACTGTTGTGGCAGGACAGGTAGCTTACATCCTTCTAAGTTGGGGGTTGCTGATTGAAGGCTTAGTGTCTGCTATTCTAAAGTGTATTAGTTTTGGTTTAAGCATTTGGGCCAGTTATTTTACATTAAGAAGGTGTGGTCTGCACTCTTATGGGAGAAGAGGGTAGATTCTGCCCTTCTGAGCTGGGAGTTTTTGGTCAAAGGCTTATTGTGCCTGCTTATTTGAACTGTTTCTCTCTGCAATTGGTGCGCCTTGTTTGCTGTAGCATAGACTATATTCGGGCCTGCTGAATCTAGCTTTATTTGTATAACTTGAGCACTAATCCAGGCCATCTTTTTTTGGAGAAGGTCCCCTTGCACCCTAGTGGCAGGAGTGTGCAGTTGCAACTTGTCTGATCGAAGACTGCTGGAATGGGGCTCAGTTTTTAGCTTTTATTGGTTAACTGGTTAATTTGTTTAAATCAGTTTGCTCATTTGCTACTGTTTTTTATATATATATATATATATATATATATATATATATATACATATATGTAAATATATATATATATATATATATATATATATATATATATATATAAAATATAAATATATATATATATATATATATATATATATATATATATATATATATATATATAAATATACATATACTTTATGCATCGCCGCTTAGGGTTAAACTATTCCTGGCACCATAAAGTCTGTTCTTCAAATTTTCCCTTAGAAGTAGTCAGTTTTTAGTTTTAGCACTGAAACCTGTTTCTTTGAGCTCAGCACTTGTTCAGAACTCATTGTAAGCACTAAATCAGCTACTAATTACTACAGCACTCAGCTTTCCTCACT
This sequence comes from Protopterus annectens, assembly GCF_019279795.1. Lineage (NCBI taxonomy): Eukaryota > Metazoa > Chordata > Ceratodontiformes > Protopteridae > Protopterus > Protopterus annectens. The sequence goes on from NC_056727.1 coordinate 273,965,607, forward strand.
TATCTAGAGGAAAACAGTTTTTAGTACTTAATAAATAGTACCTATCCAGGCATGTCTAAGGGTCAGCTCCCGGTGTTTTCTCCTAATGAATCTGGGCATCTTGGGGAAATGCAGCAATTGCCTCATGTACACAGGCAACCCTCTCCTCCTACCACCCAACACTGCAACCTGTGAGAGATGTACTTACATAGCTAAACTGGAAGCAAAGCTCTCTTCACCCGAGACTGGACTAGACAGTCTAGAAGAGAAGGTAAACACTTGCACCACATCACATTCATCACATAGTCCCTCAAAATCTACACCACCAAGACACACACATAGAAACACAAAACACACAGCTACATTCACGGAGGCTCTCAATAAAAACCTGCCCAAGCAATAGAGCCCTGCAAAGGGGAAACACAAGCAAACTCCACCCCCCAACACAACCCAAATGACACATAGCCCACAAACTCAGTGTGCCACTCAACCACAGCCCATAAGGTATAACAACGTAGCCAATACTCTAGTCATAGATGACTCCATAGTCGAGCACACTGATGTTCCACTCAACAGGCTAAACAAGGAGAAATATACTGTCAGCTGCCTGTCAGGTGCCAGGATCTGCCACATAATGCATGCACTGAGGTCACTCCACAGCAAGTACAAATATGACTCTGTCATTGTCCATGTTGGTGTGAAAGACCTGAGATGTACCTCCCAGGACTACATGAAAAGAGACATGGAGGAGCTCTCCGATCTTGTAGCCCAGGCAGGTATGACCCTAGGCCTAAGTAGCATCCTGCCATCACCCAGAATGATACCACAGTACAAGGACAAAATGATTGACTTCAACAATTGGCTAAGCTTCTGGTTTCATTCTAAGGGGATCCAGTATCTGTCTGCCTGGGATGACATGATCGACAGACCACAATGCTTTGCCAGAGATGGCCTGCACCTGTTGCCCTTGGGATTCTGGATACTGGCTACGGCTCTTGCCACCCCTATAGTGCCTTTTTTAGGCAAGGTTCAAATGACAAATTCACCACCATAACAGGTACAAGCAAGCAAAATCTGAAGGTATTGCTAATCAATACTAGAAGTCTAAACCTCAAAATGCACTCACTCGAGGCATTCCTTAAAATGGAGAACATCGACATCTGTGCAGTGTCAGAGACCTGGTTCAAGACTCCCGAGAGCACCCCTGCATTACCAGTCTATAATTCATGCCACACCTTTCAGCCACCTAACCTGGACCAAAACACTAAAGGCAGAAGTGTGTCCATATTCATTAAGGATATCCACACTTCCAGGCTAGTTGCTCAGCATAATGCATCCGAGATTATCCAAGTGCAACTAACTCTGGGTAAGACCACAATCTAAATTGTAGCTTGCTACAGATCCCCCACCATGCCCCAGGATTCCCACTCCTCATTTCTTGATACACTGGAAAATATTAGGGTACAACCCAACACCCTAATAATGAGCGATTTCAACTACCCCACCATTAACTGGGAAAACTACTCATCTTCCAACTCTTTTGCTCAATGTTTTCTGGAAATCATAAATTCCAATGCCTTGGATAAACTTATCCATGCCCCCACTAGGGGCAGCAATATCCTTGACCTGGTCATTACCAACATGGGTGAATGGTGTTCCACACCAAAGGTCTATCTATTCCTTGTTGGTCAGAGCCGACCACAAGCTAATCACCGTAGACATCCACATCCCATCCCCACCCCCCAGTAGGGAAACTACAGTTAAAAATGTCTCCAAAGCCAACTTCACTCTTTTTAAGACAGAAGTGGCAAACTTCACAACATGCATGCAAATGGACAATAGAGGTACGATTGCTGAATCCTACACAAATGCACTTTATAAGCACTTACACCAGTGCATGGATTGTGCTATCCCTAACAGAACTAAGATGCTATTCTCCAAAAAAATGAAGCCAATTTGGTGGTCCTCTGCCATAAACAAACACTACAACAGAAGAAAGAAACTGTTGCAAAAAAGAGTAAAATCCCATGATTGGAGGAACTCCCTGGTCAGCCTCAGTAAGAAGCTGAGATCCCTCATAAAATCCTCCAAAACTAGTTACGAAAACAAAATTTCCACTGATTTTAAAGACAACCACAAAGCATTCTATAGCTATGTCAAGAATCTAAATAGGAACACTCAGATCTGCTCTGAGTTACAGCATAATGGCACTAAATATACAGAACCAACTGATATTGCCAACGTCCTGGCAGATAGGTTCAGTGCTAACTTTACCCCTCTCTCACCCTCTAAAGGACCCATCTCTATCCCGGAAGAATGCAAATTTCCTGAAATCATGGCTTCACAGGTAAAAAACGCACTCTCCAAAACCAAGACCACAGCATCCATGGGACCTGACAACATCCCTGGCTGTATTCTACATGAACTACAGAATGAACTGGCACCCCACCTAAGTACCATGTTCAATCATAGCTTCACCTTAAGCTCTGTGCCCACTGAATGGCGCACAGCAATGGTTATCCCACTCCACAAAGGGGGAGCCACCAGAGACCCCAGGAACTACCACCCCATTAACCTGATGAGCCTGGTCTGCAAGGCCATGGAGTGTATCATCATAGAACTTATAAACAAAGACATTGGTAATCTCCAATCACTGGACCCTACCCAGTTCATGTTTGTAAAAGGCAGATCATGTCTCCTAAACCTGATAGACTACTTTGAAGCAGTCAGCAAAGCTGTAGACGAGGGTAAGGTGGTTCACACAGCCTATCTAGATCTAGCCAAGGATTTCAACACTATCCCCCCTCTTGAATTATAGATAAACTCACTAAACTAGTTATAAATCCCTATGTCACAAGATGGGTTGCCAACTGGCTCATGGACAGAACCCACACTGTGAAAGTAGCAGACTCCAAATCTGACTTCAGACCAGTGACAAGTGGAGTACCTTAGGGTTCTATCCTGGGTTCTCTCCTGTTTGGAATCTACTTCTCTAAAGTACAGGTTAACACAGAAGGTCTTTGGCTAACAAAGTTCAGAGATGACTGCAAACTAGGAGCCATAATCGAAACTTCTAATGTTGTGGACATCCTACAAAAGGGCCTCTCTGAGACAAAGGCCTGGTGTCAAAGCCATGGCCTCAAGCTCAATGCCAAAAAGTGCATTGTCATCCCCTTTGGAAAAACTCTGTGCCCATGGACTACCACAAAGGCGTTAGTCTACTTAACACCAAAAGTGTGACAAGAGACCTTGGGACACAGGTAGACAGTAGTCTCTCCTTTGATAATCACATCGCCACAGCAGTCAGGAAATCCTCCTATGTGGCACACCTCATCACAAAAATGTTTCTCATCCAGGAAGAAAGAAGTCATTGTTCCCCTCTACTTGTCACTCATTAGACCCATTATAGAGACCTACAACAATTGGATAGGTCACAGAAATACCTCACAAAGAGGATTACTGGCCTCAAACAGATGCTCTACGCAGACTGTCTCAAAAAACTCCAGCTTTAATCCGTCGCATATCGTCTACTCAGAGGCAATCTCTGCCTAACATACTAAGCTATATCAAACCAGGAGCTGTTGGACATGTTCCACTTAAAGAAATCCCAATCCCTCCAAACTACATACTCTAGGGACCTAAACCTGGTTACTACAATAAACAGAACATGCTGAAGGGATAGATTCCTGTCCCAGAGACTCCCCATACTCTGGAATAAAGTATGTATCTACATCAAACAAAGCTCCTCATTAGCACTCTTCAAGAACAATCTTGATAATTGGATGGGAAATAGGAAATTCACCCCGGGGATCACTTCTGCGGCTCTGCTTGACAGTGACACAGGAAAATAATTTTGTTGGATGGCGAAAGTCAGGGTACCTTTTTGGCTAGGCTTATATAGGCCCTAGGGCCAATAGCCTAGTAACTACCTATGAACCTATGAACCTATGAGTATTCATGCCAAATAGGGGATAATGTTGTTTAGCCCCTTGGATAATATTTTTGCATGGGTTTTTATATCTTTACTTCAGAGAGATATGGGTCTATAATTAGCTGATGAAGTACGATTTTATTTAGTTTGAGAATAACCATTACAATGGAGGATACAGAGGAATTATTTACAGACTTTGTGATGCAAAAAGAGTTAAAGAGTGACATCAGTTCAGTGATCAGGTTTTGCTGCAGCAAAGCTCTGCATTAAGTCCATCTAGGGGCATTCCCTTTCTTCATAACTCAAATGTTATTAATAACTTCATTTTCAGTAACTTGCACCCTCAATGAGGCATTATGAGCACCCAGCACTTTGGAGAGGTTAGGTTCTTGGAGTGAGCTTTGAAGATAATCCTAAGAGGGGATGTTTGGATTAGAGTCAGCATATAACGACCTGTAAAAAAATTAAAAGCTGCATTAAGATCCTTATGGTTGCTGTTATTTTCTGCGATGAAGGGATTCTAATCCCAGGCATTACAGATGTTCTTCTTACAGATGTTCTTCTAAGTTTAACTCTATGTGCCAGCAGTTTACTAGAGCTGTTTCCTTCTGCCCAGGCTTTGGTTGCCACTCTTTCCAAACATAACTTGTTAAATTTAATGTAATTGCTTGGCAGGATAAAAAAGGAAAAAAATAACTTACAGATATTAACAGGTAAAATAAACTCTGAAACCAATGCTTAGAAAACTGTGGAATTATGTACAGTGTGAAAATGATCAGTTCAGTTTATTTTCAGACTCACAAGACTCAGTTCTTGAGGAATAGAACTTCAGTTCAGCTTATATTGCTCAGTGATATGTATACCATACACACAAAAAAAAAATACAGGTTGTTAAAATGCTAGATTTAAGTAACCAGTGTTCTAATCAGTAATTCAACAGTTGAGAAACAACCACCTAGCTCCCATGCAAAGGTCTTAAGAGTCACGTTCCTTGATCCACATGGCTACTTTTTAACTGTCACTAAATTATCAAGGCCAGATTTAGAACTTAAAGAAAAAGTTGCGCTTTAGAGCATGGCTTCCCAGAAGACTTATCTTCATCACCTGAGTAAATTAAGCATTGTTGTAGGTTCATAGGTTCATAGGTTCATACTAGGCTATCTGCCCAAGGGCATTTATAAGCCTAGCCCAGAGTTTTGTGGCTTTTGCCACCCCTTTAGTTTGGAGGATACTATGCCCATTATTTTGCTGTGCCTCTGTCAAGCAGTGACACTGAGATAATCCCTGGGGTATATCTGCGATCTCCCATCCATTGGTCAAGATTTCTCTTGAACAAAGCCAGTGAGGTGCTCTGCCTCACATGTACCGGGATTTTGTTCCACAGCATAGGGAGTCTCTGGGTGATGAATCTGTCCCTCCAGCACGTCCTATTAATAACTGTGTTGAGGTTTAAGTCTCCCACCCTTGTAGTTCTGAGGGATCTAGATTTTTTGAGGTGAAGCATGTTCATCAATTCTGGGTTGGACATGGCCTTGTATGTCAGGCACAGGTCACCTCTGAGCAGACGGTAAGCGACTGAATAGAGCTGAAGTTCCTTCAGTCGGGCAGCATAGGACATATTTTTGAGACCCTTTATCCTTTTGGTGAGGAACTTTTGGGGCCTTTCCAGTTGCTGCAGGTGACATGTCAGATACATTCCGAATGGGGCATTGTACTCAATCATTGGTCTGATGAGTGATGAGTACAGGGGGACGATGACTTCCCTTGATCTAGATGTGAATCCCTTCATGATCAGGTGGGCAATGTAGAAGGTCTTCCTAACTACTTTGGCAACGTGAGTGTCAAATGAAAGGTTACTGTCAACCTGGGTACCCAGATCCCTGATAACCACTTCTGTGCTTAGTGGGTTGCCGCCCATATGGTAGCTAGGGGTAACCTTGTTTTTCCCGAAGGGTATGACTATGCATTTTTTGGCGTTTAACTTTAGGCCATGGCTCTGGCACCAGTTATCCATTTCTATAAGACCCTTCTGAAGGATATCTGTGTCAGATGTGTTCTCAACTATGGTGCCCAGTTTGCAGTCATCTGCAAATTTTGTCAGCCATAATCCTCCTGTGTTTGCTTGTACTTCTGAAAAGTAGATGCCGAACAGGAGAGGGCCCAGGACTGAGCCCTGTGGGACACCAGTTGTGACAGGCTTTGAGTCTGACATGGCGCCAGCAACTCTGACCCTGTGGGTTCTGTCACTTAGCCAGTTTGCAACCCATCTAGAGACGTATGGGTTTACATTTAAGCTGATGAGTTTTTCAATGATACCTGAGTGGGGTATTGTGCCGAAAGCCTTTGCCAGGTCGAGGTAGGCTGTGTGGACTGCCTTTCCCTCATCAATGGCCTTGGTGACTGTTTCGAAAAAGTCAACCAGGTTTAAAAGGCATGATCTGCCCTTGACAAAGCCAAACTGGGTCGGATCCAAAGTCTGCAAGTCTCCTATGTCTTTATTTATGAGTTCCATTATGATCCTCTCCATAGCTTTGCAGATCAAGCTTGTCAAGCTGATGGGATGGTAATTTCCCGGGTTGGTGGAGGCACCGCCTTTGTGAAGTGGGACCACAGTTGCCGTACGCCACTCCTTAGGCACGTATCCTGAGGTGAGGCTAAGATTAAACAGCTGCCCTAACTGCGGGTTTAATTCCTCATTGAGTTCGTGGAGCACACATCCGGGGACACCATCTGGTCCCATGGATGCTGTGTTTTTTGCCTTGGAGAGAGCAGTTCTCACCTGAGCGTTAGAGATGTTTGGGGGGCTATAATTCTCTGGTATAGATATCTCACCTTTTGGGGAGGGAGTTTGCACTGAACCTGTCAGCCAGTATGTTGGCAATGTCTGTAGGTTCAGTAATTTTTACATCATTTTGAACTAGTTCTGAGCATATCAAGGAGTTTCCTCCCAGGTTTCTAACATAGCTAAAGAAGGCCTTATGATTGTCCTTTGAGTCCTTAGCGACTTTTCTCTCAAAATTTGCCTTGGATGATTTTATGAGAGATCTTAGTTTTTTACTTATAATGATCAAGGGTGTTTTCCCTTTCAAGGATTTTGCTCTATCTTGTAGTAGCTTCCTCCTTTTGTTGTAGAGCTTGTTTATGGCTGGGGTCCACCAGACTGGACGCTTGCCTTTGGTACAAAGAGTCTTTGTTTTGTTTGGGATTGCCTGATCCATGCAGTCCCGTAGGTGCTGGTAGAAGGCATTTGTAAGTGATTCAGCGGCTTGAGTAATGGTTTCCGCAGTCTCGGGGGCCTTAAAAGAGACCACACTAGCCTTTAGAAGTGTGAAGTCGGCTTTTGAGAAGTTCTTCACTGTGGTCTTTTTTATCTCAGGTGGGGGCGGGATGTGGACTTCCAGTGAGATTAGTTTATGGTCTGATCTCACCAGTGAGGGATCATCTTTAATTATGGTGTAGGGGGATCATCTTTAATTATGGTGTCCTGGGAAGAGTTGTTTTGTTGTTTAACAACCTCTGAAAATAGCTGATTTGATGACTGTATTCCCTGGCAAACCAGAATCCACTTTCCCTTCAGCTGATAACAATCAGTAGACACTGGAGCAATGACACTGGAGTGGACATGATCCTTTGGCCAATCATTTACTTGGCTCTTTTGGAAGCAGCATGTCTATCTTTGGAGGCCCTGATGTGTGTATATGTTGTTCCAACTTTTCATTAGCTATTTCTGCTTAATATGGCAAGATTACAAAAAGGCTAGTGCTTCCTCAGCATTTTGGAATAATTTATTTTGCCTTTGCCACTTGATACACAATGTGGTCAGGTATTGCACAGTAGAGATTTATTTCTTGACACATAAATGTCTGACATCATTACAGGAGTGTCTGGCTTGCAGTATTTCCTGAGAAAAAATAATTGGAAAAGAATAAAGGGTCATCCTTCTGTAGTAATTTTCAGAATGTGCTGCTTTCCCCACTCAGTTTGGAATTAGCCTGGGCTGTTGCATGAGTAGAGCCACAAATCTGATAAATGGTTAAGTAGTTTTTTGAATTTAGTTAAGGTGGTAGTTGTTCTAATTGGGTGAGGAAGTGTGTTCCAGTTTTTTGAGACATGACATGAGTATAGCGAGTTCCCTGCAGTATTTGCAGTTTTGATGACTTGTAGTAATAATTTATTCTTGATCAAAGCATGCATCTGCTCTAGTAAGGTTGTACTAACTAGGAGTGCAGGAGATTTCTCAGGTTGGTAAAGTAGTTTTGTGTGCCATAACTAGCTGGTTATTTATCAGATGTTGTGGTAGTTCTAGCCAAGAGAGTTTTTTTAGAGAAAGGCATTGCTGTGTTCTATGTGTGGAATCTGTGGCAAATCTTGTTGTTTTATTATAGCATATCTAGTTTGTCAAGTTTAGCCTTTTTAAGGTTGCAAAGTATGGACGAGGCATAGAGGAGGGTTAACAGGAGGAGGGTTCTGGCAATGACTACCCGGGAAGTATCAGATAGAAATTTTTTGTTTCTATAAAGGGTCCCCATATTTTTGTGTACTTTTTTGATTGTTTGAGATAAGTTTGAGACGTTTTAGTACCCACATCATTAAGACCAAAGAATCACAGCCAAGTGAGAGCGCTGTTAAATTCATAATGCCCTAGCATCTCTGTTCAAACTCCCGTGGTAACCTGATTCTTCTCCTTCTCGAACATGTGCTCCTACATTAACAATGACACCAACTGCCCTGGCCCAAGAAGCTATTTCAGTAATTCTGTGGCTATGGTCTCCATCCCCCATGCAGTTACTCATTTGCAGTTTATTTATTTATTTGTTTGTTTGTTTGTTCATTGACCATGGTAGAGAGGTAAGTAGAGAGGGCAATAATGAGTACTGGAGAGGTAAAAAGAACAGTGTGCAAAGCAAGAGAATCAATATTACACACTACCATTGCAACAAGTATTTTGCTAGCTTGTCTCAAATAAATGATATTTGAATCAATGTAGCACAGGCGTTTGAGCAGAGGAACTACAACATCGTGTAGTTAACAGGACTCTCAAGCGGCTGCAATCCTTTGGTCTTAATGATGTGGGTACCAGAACTTAGTGTGTAACTTTTTCTTAATTCTTTAAAAGTTACACCCAAATTGTATACAGTTTTCTAAAAGGCTGTCAGAGCAAGTTGTCTTGAGACCAAGTTCTGAGTACATGCCTGACTTCACTTATACCTGCAATCCAACAATTGTTCCCAGCACTACATGCTTCATTCCCTTCTGGTGTCATTTGTTAGACTAATGTGATTCCCCTCTGACATGGCCATCAAGCCATTAGCCAATGGTAATTAAGGCTTAAATGAGTCATGTTTTCAAGAATAATGTAAGAATTTGGGAAATGTACATTTGGAGAAATGTGTTTCTGTTTCACTAGTCTCATCGACTGACCTCTGTTTTTTTTCTAATATACCACCTCTGGTAGTGCTGACAGACTTAACAACTGGATAGAGGCAATTCTTCACATATTAGACAATTGTGTGATTCATTGCTTCATCTCTCAATCTACAGTGTTGTCTGCAAATGGGACAATACTCTTTAGATATATCTACATGAAAATGTCGACTTAACAATCATTGGGCTGTTCCTTTATGTCTTACATTAAGCTGTCTTAAAGCTACTTTACTTTATTCTTCTTGCAATATCACCAGCCAAATTTATTTTTGTTTCATTATTTCTCTGATATGAGTATCTGTTCACTAGACAGACAGTAAGATATCTATAGTTGCTACTGTGAAGACTTTTCTTGTTCCAAAATAGGAAAATCTTGTAGCCTTGCCATGTCTTGTTTGTATAAAATCAGATTAAGCTTTTGTTGTTATTAGACACACAGACCAGGAGACCATTAATGAGCCGAGCCCAAATTCTCATTTACCTCAGAGCACTGTCTGTTCAACTGACTTCCTCAAGGTCACACAGTAGACAAATGAAGGCTAGGGAATCCAACCTTGCACCAGCTCTTTACCTGTCTACGGCTTTGAGCTTTTGCACCAACTAACAGACTTAGGTGGTTATCAGGAAAAGGAGGTAAATTATACTCTAGATGTTAAACCTAATCAACACACATTCTATATACAAGAGGCAGTTGTTTTCCAAATCAGCAAAGTGTTTTTGTTGCAGTCAAAAATTAAACTCAAGCACATGACAATGATTGAAAAATACATATTTTTCTAAGGCTTTAGTTTAGTATCCACAAAGATAAGGTTTCATCTGACATCCAGAGTCAAATTATTTTAATTAAAAATTATCTGTTATGTGGAAAATCCTTCTGAAATATGACTTGACATTCACTACAGATCTCTTACTAACGGTTGTTGTTGTTGTTTGTCTTTCGGCTTTTCCCGGTAAGGGGTCGCCACAGCAGAACTTTGGTCCGCTAATGATTGGCAGTAGAGTTTTACGAAACGCCAAGGTGCCAGCTTGACGTTCAACCTTCAACAAAGGCACGCCCATTTACGCATGCATATCTTTCGAATGCTACCCAACCGTGGGGAGGACATGCAGACTCCACACAGTAGGCACTCCCAAGCCCAGCCGAGAATCGAACGGGAGAACCTCTTGCTGTGAGGTAACAACGTTATGGTAGTACTTGAAATAGCAATTAGTTGTTTCTTCAACAAAAGATTTCTCAAAAACTGTTCATTTGAGATGAGCTAACAACATGAGCATTTAATTATCTCTGTATCATAACTTACATGAGATGTGAAAACCACTAAATTATTGTTCTTATTTAAAAATAAAAATCATGCAACTTTGACTAGACAAAATGAAACATTCAAGAAGCCAGTCATGGATGAAGCTTGTGACACATCATTACAAACTGCAGTTTACATCATGGGCCTTAAAGAATAGCTGCACGAATAAACATACAGTGGAAGAAATACAATGCCAAAATCAACAAAGCACACAGGCAGCAACAAAGACAAAGCCCAACTAATAACAATATGCTGCTGTTTTATACATGTATTTTGCTCTGCATCACTTTTTCTTCATTATGATATCAATAACATACATTCTTGGGACTATTCTGCAAAGTTACCTAGTAATGAGACTATAAAAAGTTATAATAATAGCAGAATAAAAAAAGCTACTACTGCTTCTACAAACATCCGATCACTTGAACGATCATAGAAGTTTATAGTGCTCATCAGTATGAGACTTAAATGCCATGCAACAACATATAAACAGTTGACAGAGTTGGTACATGTCAACTTTCTGAGAGCATACTAAAAATTAAATAGTGGTAGCCAGAAGGAAAAGAACAAGTAATTATGAACATAACCCATAAAAAGAGTCTACATCTACAAGACAGCATGTAGCACACACCATGAGCATCTAAATGAACAGGTAGATATAAAACTGTACAAAGAGGGTAGCGAAAAAAAGTCACAGTCATGTTAAATCTGTAAACATACCATCTACTTGATTTGCATTTCATGAAACATTTCACTTGCTGAATTTGGTCCATCAGCTGGCTATTTTTGAGTTTTTTTGTGACCTGAGATCACTTATCTGTTTGAGGAACTTGCTTAGAGTTGCACTCTAGGAAAATGGAGGAGGCAGGAATGAAAACCCCGTATCCTTAATTATAGAAACTAATACAATAACTGCTCAGAGACCAAATCTGCCTAACTACTAGATAAGGCTCATAACCGTAATCTTCTTAATCTGGATTTTGGACTTTTCTGCCAGACTGGGATAGCATCTTACTTTCTTAACAGTATAAGATACTTGCCATTTTTATTAACAAAAAAAAAAAAAAATACTACATTTTTGAAAACAGCGACTGGTGTTCTTCAACAAACTGATTGTTTTTCCATAGGGAAAATAAATGAAGATAATGCAGAATTCAAAGAAATTCATTTTAATAAACATATCTACATTTCAAAGAAGACTTAAGACATGGATGGAGTAAGTGAGCACACCACTGGAATGTTGTGAATTTTCTTACATAGTTCACAGTATTATCAAGTATTATTTTAGTATTCATTGACCTTTTTGAAAACTGAATATAACATAAGTATAAAAACAGAGATAACAGCTACAGGCCAGCTGAGATATAAATTGTTCAACATAATATTTTGAAAACGGAGCAGTCTGCGTTCCTGATTTCTATAAAATACACAAAGAGGTGGTAGAATGTATCTGCAGCATTTGAACAGCTATAATCAAAGTTTTGCTGCATCAAAGGAGTGCCCTAAAGCTTTGAATAAAATGTCTTCAAAGGAACAGGAGTCTAGCATCTGAAGCCTAAAAGACTCCATTTCAACTCAGTTTGCTGCATAAATAAGAGCTCGTCAGTTTTAGTGTTTAGACTGAAATGTAGACTTATACCTGCTTTTAATTGGGATTTATCACAGCTAGAAGTCAGTCTGAATTTAGCTACTGTTGTGGCTCAGTGTATCTGGCCATGTAAAGAAGAGTTGCTATGGAAACTGTTTCAGTAAAGTGGAAATGTATCAGTTTCTGGAAAGGCTTACCCTTGGGTCTTTTTCAAGATGCAGCTTATGGCGAAGGCTGCGCCTTCTCCTCCCCTTAGGAATTCCATGGTGATAAAAGTGATACTGGTCATGTGTAAAAGGAAGCTGAGAAAAAAGCAAAACAAAAAAAATTGATATAGTAAAATCATTTCAAATATATTTTTTTAATAAAAACGTGTAGAATAACTATATTTACTAACTTTATGAATCTAAATACAAATCAAAAATCTTGATGTTAGGAAAAAGGGTACTTACCTCTCTTGTTTTTCAATTATTTATATAGCCGCAGACCAAGCTGTACCAGCATGATATCAATTTCTCACTTATGACAAGAAATGCATTATATCTGTCCTGCGTTATTTGCATAGCATGTCATGTTCAGACATGATGCTTTTACTTTTTGAAAATGACTTTAAATTCTTAAATTATCATATTATAGACTTTTGAAAAACAGACTGTTCTCTGGTCTGTTTAATCCATTGCACAGAACTTGCTACAGTAGACTGCAAAAGGTTTTAATGTACCTTTCCAGCAGAACTTTATACATGCTACATTTTTCATTAAATTTAAGAAAATCTTCCATATTAGACTGAAACAAATTTGTGTGTGTGTGTGTGTGTGTGTGTGTGTGTGTGTGTGTGTGTGTGTGTGTGTGTGTGTGTGTGTGTGTGTGTGTGTGTATAGAGATCGTATGTGCACAGCATTAGTTGTGGTGCCAAACACAATGTCTACAAAAAAGCAGGTAAGCTGTAACATTACAAATAATGGCTATGATGCTGAACTACAAAGTCAGCCATATAAAAATGAGAGTTATCAGATAGCACATTGTTTTAACTCTAGCATGTCAGTCAATTTTTTTTCCATTTCTAAAATTAATTCTGCATTGCTTTTCAATAAGTCTTTCTCTAAGTTATGAAACTATTTCTCTTTCTCTCCCTCTCTCTCTGTCTCACACACACACACACACACACACACACACACACACACACACACACACACACACACACACACACACACACACACACCCACACACCCACACACCCACACACCCACACACCCACACACACACACACACACACACACACACACACACACACAAACATACTCACACACATAAGCATTTTGCCCCCTGTTGGATAAGTGCAAAGAAATATGTGGGTGGTGCAGTGATGCAGCAGTTAGCATTGTCATCTCACAGCAAGAGATTCTCCTGTTTGATTCTCGGCTGGGGTGCCTTCTGTGGGGAGTCTGCATGTCCTCCCTGCATCCATGTGGGTTTCCTCCAGGTGCTCTGGTTTCTTCCCACATTCCAGAGACATGTATCTAGAGCACTTCTCCCTGGGCCTCTGCTGAAATGGGCTCTATCCCAGTCAGACTTTCCTGTAAACAAACATTGAATAAGTCATTTATGGCTGAAACTACTATTTTGCCCACGTATGCTTTTTCCTGTATATTTTATACACTGATGTTCTTAATTAATGCAAATGTTTCATCATCTTACCATACACAATGGTATAACATGCCATTCATTTTACTTTTAAAATTTCTGTTTTATTTTTCAGTTCACTCTCTCATAAAAAAATGTTATATCCAAAGCACAAAATAAAATTTACAGCCCAGTCCAACTCCCTCTCTCTTTCTCGGCAGCAATATTATATTAATGACCAGTCTATTCCTTGAATTAGACGTTGTGCTGTACCACATTATATTTCTGAATGCTGTAGCATTTTTGATTCCTTTTGATTCATGTAAACTATATGAAAATG